>NW_012103109.1:1597066-1601054 GCF_000951045.1 Mandrillus leucophaeus | reverse complement strand
CACCTCGCCCGGCTAATTTTTTTTTTTTTTTTTTTTAGTAGAGACGGGGTTTCACCGTGTTAGCCAGGATGGTCTCGATCTCCTGAACTCGTGATCCGCCCATCTTGGCCTCCCAAAGTGCTGGGATTACAGGCTTGAGCCACCGCGCCTGGCCAAGTTTTTTATTTTTATTTTTTGAGATAGAGTTTTGCCCTTGTTGCCCAGGCTGGAGTGCAATGGCACAATCTAGGCTCACTGCAACCTCTGCCTCCCAGGTTCAAGCAATTCCCCTACCTCAGCCTCCCGAGTAGCTGGGATTACAGGCATACGACCCCACACCCGGCCAATTTTTTGCATTTTTAGTAGAGACAGGGTTTCTCCATATTGGTCAGGCTGATCTTGAACTCCTGACCTAAGGTGATCCACTTGCCTTAGCCTCCGAAAGTGCTGGGATCTTACAGGTGTGAGCCACTGTGCCTGACCCTGATAAAGTATTTAAGTGCTTTTTTTTTTAAAGTCAATTAATTAGAGCTCTTTTATATATTTTTGGTAGTGAAACATCATATACATGACACATAAATGCATAGACGTATTAGACATGCAGATAGAAGCTCATAGATTCAAAAAATTCCCCTTTTTAGTCTTCTATTTTAGAGTTCTAATTTCTTGATAATCAGTTTCATTTCCCTAGGCAATTGTCAGCTAGATAACTCTAAATGTGCATACCAACTCTTAGTGAACAACTCTTAGTGAAAATCAGATAGTGAAATTCATCTCAAAGTACAGACAAAGTCTAGGTGTGTTAGCAGGAGATTAAAAATGGATACCAAGCCAAACATAAAATGATAGAAATATACCATAGGATTTGATAAGGAGACAAATTTTATTTAGATAGGTTGTTTTAAATTTAGTCTCTATCTTTTAAGCTCTGGGCAGATCCCACGCTGAATCCTAGTTCTCCAAAAACAGAATGACATCATGGGACTAGGCCATGTAATGTGCTTACAATGCACTGTTACAAAGACATTTCTGTAAGTGTTTAAACCACACCACCTATTATCTTAAATATGCAAGAGTAACCCCTGTACAAGGTAATAACGATTTTGGTAATAAAAAGATCAGGTAACATAATACAGGAACAAGCATTTGAAGATTTGTAAGCCAAAAATAAAGTTCCAAGCCCCTCACCCAACTGAATGATCCTTCCTCTTGGCCAAGGGAATTCCAAAGTGAAAGTGAAAAACTAGTTCAGCCCATGATGGGAAGCCAGGAGTCAGACATACCCTATTATACCTTCGTCCCATTGAAATTCAGGCACAGCTGACCAGCATTAACATCAACACAGACCTTAACACTGATAGAACAGTCTGGTAAGAACAGTTTCTAAATCTGATAAGAAACATTTGCAATCTACTCTCTCTGAATCTGGACTGAACCAATGTACATCTTATATGTATTGATTAATATCTTACGCCTTCCTGAAATGCGTAAAACCAAGCTGTAGTCCTATGACTTTGGGCACATGTTGTCAAGACCTCTGAGGCTGTGTCACAGGCTTGACCTTAACCTTGGCAAAATAAACTTCTAAACTGATTGAGACCTGTCTCAGATGCTTTTGGTTTACAGATCTGAGAGGAATTTGTCTGTTTACACTCTTGGGGTTCCATAAGGAAAAACAGAGGTTTCTCCCAAAAAGAAATCTGGTGGCTTCTCTGTTTTCTTAAAGGAATCCTAGGCTGCTAGGAACTATTTATATCCTTCATGCAGCAGAGGGTGGGAATAAGAGAGGAGACCACCCCTCATTTTGTCTTATGCCCAATTTCTGCCTCCAAAGAAAGAAAAAGTAAAAACTAAAAGGCAGACATGAAATCCACAAGCAGACAGCCTAGTGCCACACCCTGGGCCTGGTAGTTAAAGATCGACCCCGACCTAATCGGTTTTGTTATCTATAGATTACAGACATTGTTTAGAAAAGCACTGTGAAAATCCCTGTCCTGTTTTGTTTCGATCTAATTACTGGTGCATGTAGCCACCAGTCACATACACCCTGCTTGCTCAATTGATCACGACCCTCTCACGCACACCCCTTTAGAGTTGTGAGCCCTTAAAAGGGACAGGAATTGCTCTCTCAGGGAGCTTGGCTCTTGAGACAGGAGTCTTGCCGATGCCCCCAGTCGAATAAACCCCTTCCTTCTTTAACTCGGTGTCTGAGGAGTTTTGTCTGTGGCTCGTCCTGCTACATTTCTTGGTTCCCTGACCGGGAAGTGAGGTGATTGGCAGATGGTCGAGGCAGCTTCTTAGGCGACTTAAGCCTGCCCTATGGAACATCCTTGCGGGGGACTCCGACCAGCCTGAGAGAGGCGGATCCTGAGAGCGCTCCTGGGTAGGCATTTGCCCCTGTGGGACGCCTCGCCAGAGCAGTGTGTGGCAGGCCCCTGTGGAGGATCAACGCAGTGGCTGAACACCAGGAGGGAACGGGCACTTGGAGTCTGGACTCTAAAACTTGGTTAGACTAGTCTTTGAAACTTGCCCACTCCATTTGAGTGGAAGCGTGGCCTGATCACCCATGGCATGTCTTTATTGGCACTTTGGTTTTGGTTTTGTATTTGACTTAGTTTGAATTGCTTGACAGGACCAGTCTTGGGAACTTGCCCACTCCATTTGAGTGGAAGCCTTGCCTGATCACCCACGGCCTGCCTTTATCAGCACTTTTGTTTTGGTTTTGACTTGGTTTGAATTGCTTGACAGGATTGGCCTTGGGAACTTGCCTATTCCATTTGAATGGAAGCATGGCCTGATCACCCATTTGGCACTTTGGTTTTTGTTTTTGATTTGACTTGGATTGCTTGATACTTTGGTTTTTGTTTTGACCTGGCTTGGATTTCTGGATACTCTGATTTTGGTTTTGATTTTGGTTTGGTGCAAACTACAAAAGTGTGTGTGTGCCGTTTTTACCCGTTCTTTGTTTTGTGGTGTGTGCGTGGTGTGAGTGTGGTGTTTTGTCTCGAAGAAGCATAGGTCAGGCACAAATAAGCCCACCCTACTAGGAACTATGTTGAAAAATTTCAAAAAAGAATTTAAAGGAGACTATAGAGTCTCCTTTACACTAGTCTCCTTTGACACTAGGAAAACTTAAAACTTTGTGTAAGATAGACTGGCCAGCATTAGAGGTAGGTTGGCCATTAGAAGGAAGCCTGGACAGGTCTCTTTTTTCAAAGGTATGGCACAAGGTAACCTGTAAGCCAGGGAACCCAGACCAGTTCCCATACATAGACACTTGATTACAGCTGGTTTTAGAGCCCCCATCCCCAACATACAGTGGTTGAGAGAACTGCAGCATAAGCAGCTGGCAGAGCAAGGAAAGACCAGCAGAGAGAGAGAGAAAGGAAAGAGACAGAGAGGAAAAGAGGCAAAGAGAGGAAGAGACAGACAAAGAGGGAGTCAAGGAGAGAGAGAGAGAGAGACAAAGAAAGAGAGAGGCAGAGAGAGAGAAGAAGAGACAGAGGCAAAAGGAAAGTCAAAGACAAAGTCAAAGAGAGAAAGAAAGAGAGAGATATACAAGTAGTAAAAAAAAAAAGTGTACACTATTCCTTTAAAAGCCAAGGTAAATTTAAAACCTGTAATTGATAATTGAAGGTATTCTCCGTAACCCTATAATACTCCAATACCACTTTGATGTCAATGTAAACAAGAGTGTATCCCGAAAGCACTAAGGCCTTCCTATCAAAAATCCTTAACCCAGTAACCCATGGATGGCCCAAATGCATTCAATCTGTAGTGGTAACTGCTTTGCTAACAACAACAACAACAACAAAAACTAAAAGAAAAAAAAACTTTTAGAGGAAACCTCATTGTGAGCACACCTCACTAGTTCAGAAATATCCTAGGCTGGGCGCGGTGGCTCAAGCCTGTAATCCCAGCACTTTGGGAGGCCGAGACGGGCAGATCATGAGGTCAGGAAATCGAGACCATCCTGGCTAACAAGGTGAAACCCCATCTCTACTAAAAA
>NW_012103109.1:1590995-1596761 GCF_000951045.1 Mandrillus leucophaeus | reverse complement strand
GAAAAAAAAGAGGGGGAAGAATTTATATAAAAAGAGTATTATATGGTAAATTCTTGTCTTGAAATAAATTAACTGGTTATTTAAAGAAAGAAATATTTGTAATAAGTCAGAAAGTTGAGGCATGTCGAAGAATTGTTTGTGAAAGTCATGAAAGAAAAAAATGTTATAAAAAAGAATTTATGTAAAAAATGTTGTATAATTTAAAAGTAACTAGGCCTCCTGAAAGTAAAACTATTGAAAAAAAAAAAAACAGTTTATGTGTAAGGTGTATAAGAAAAGTAACATATAACTTTGGTAAAAGGATTATAAGGAGGCATAAGAATGTACATTTTTACCTACATTAAAAAGTAAAAAAAAAATTATTGTTCTGAAGGTTTAAGCAGTTTTAAAATGTTAATTGTAAAGAAAATTCTGTGTGTAAACATATTAGCTAAAGTTAAAGAAGTATCATCCAGTTTTTCTGCGAACTGGACATTAAAGTAAAAGCATAACAGGTTTTTCTTTAAGCACCAACCTGCTCTTTAGCAAAAATTATAAAAGGTTTAAAAGAGTCTATAAAATCTTACCTTATGGTCAAACATTAAAAATTAGATAAATATGTCTACAAGATTTTATTAAAATTAGATTTAATGTTAATAACACACTAATATAAAGATAAAATTTAGCTTATCTGGTATAAAAATCATAAAAGAAGCATTGTTAAATCTAAAATGGTATTTGGCTTTCTTTGGTTTAAAAGCTAATAAAAATAGGTGCTAAAGGAAATTTCTAAGTAAAAAGGCACTAAGGAACACAAAGTCCACTGCCAAGGTCCCCACATTTAAAACAAAAGGTCAATTTCTTAAAAATTATATATTTGGTTTATCTTCCACTTTCCTTTCTCTCAAAAACTAAAAGTCTTTTATCACATGTACCACCCGTAGAATTTCTGGTAAACCTGCATCAGCTTGAAGATCACGTTCTCATCAAAGGGTGGAAAGAAGAAAAACTCGAGCCAGCCTGGGAAGGACCCTATCTTGTGCTACTAAGCACCAAGACACCAAGACTGCTGTTCATACAGCAAAAAAAAAAAAAAAAAAAAAAAAAGTTGGACTCATTACTCCTGAGTCAAGAAAGCACCACCTCCTCCAGAGTTGTGGGCCATAGTCCCAGGGGAAAACCCTACCAAACTAAAGCTAAGAAAAATTTAACTCTTTTCATCTATTCTATTACTCTTTTTTCTTTCCTCACTCTATTGCTGACCATCTAGTTATTAACAGAACCAAGTCAATTTTGCCTCAAACTATTGCATTTAATGCTTGCCTTGTTATACCCTGTGAGGCCTTGCCAAGTCAAAGACAGCTTTCTACTTCAGAAAAGTACTTCTGTCCCTCCTGACTCTCCTCAGACTGGGCATTAGTAAACTAGGACCATTTAATCCTGGGAGATTTCTATAAAGACCCCAGTGCCAACCAGGAGTGTTGCCCCCCAATGTAGAGCTTTCATGCCATAGTTGGTTCAACATTCTGTGGAGCACTAAAGAGCAAGGATGGACTGCCCCAACCGATTTTTGTAATTTCCTAAAGCCATACATTCATTTTACTAGAGGATCATAGAAGTTAAAGTCTTAAAACAAACTTTAGCAATTAAGACAGGATACCAAGATGCAAATGCCTTGTTAAAATGGATCAAATACTCCATCTGCACGTTAAACGAAAGCAATTGTTATGCTTGTGCACATGGCAGGCCAGAGGCCCAGATTGTCCCCTTTACACTACGGTGGTCCTCCAGTGGACCAGGTGTGGACTGCCTGGTAGCTCTTTTTCAGGATTCTACAGCCTGGAGTAATAAGTCGTGCCAAGCTCTCCCTGCTATATCCCAAAGTTTGGCACCCTGCGGGTGAGCTCCCGAGGGCCATCCAGCTTTGGTCTCCCAACACTAAGTTCACTTTGTGTCTCTCACGACAGGGAGGAAACTTAGCGTTCCTTGGAGACCTGAAAAGATGCAGTGAGCTTAAGAATTTTCAAGAGCTTATCAATCAGTCAGCCCCTTTTCATCCCTGAGCAATGTGTGGTGGTATTGTGGTGGACCTTTACTGGGCACTCTGCCAAATAACTGGAGTGGCACTTGTACTTTAGTCCAATTGGCTATCCCTTTCACCCTGGCATTTCATCAACCAGAGGGAGGAAAAACAAGACATCATAAAGCAAGAGAAGCCCCCTATGGGTCTTTCGACTCTCATGTCTATTTAGATGCAATTGGAGTCCCCTGAGGAATACCAGATCAATTTAAAACTTGAAATCAAATAGCTGCAGGATTTGAGTCAGTATTTTAGTGGGTGACAGTTAATAAAAATGTAGATTAGATAAACTACATCTATTACAACCAAGAGCAACGAGCTTTTCATGAGTTAAAAGAAAAACTCATGTCGGTCCCTGCCCTGAGGCTACCTGACCTGACAAAACTCTTTACACTCTTTGTGTCAGAGAGAGAAAAAATGGCAGTTGGAGTTTTAACCCAGACTGTGGGGCCCTGGCCAAGGCCAGTGGCCTATCTCTCAAAACAACTAGACAGGATTTCCAAAGCCTGGCCCCCAGGTCTAAGGGACCTAGCAGCAACAGCCCTGTTAGCACAAGAAGCAGATAAACTAACCCTTAGGCAAAACCTGAATATAAGGCCCCCCATGCTGTGGTAACTTTAGTGACTACCACAGGACATCATTGGTTAACAAATGCTAGATTAACCAAGCACCAAAACTTGCTGTATGAAAATCCCCACATAACTATTGAAGTTTGCAACACCCGAAACCCCACCACCTTGCTCCTGGTATCAGAGAGCCCAAATGAACATAACTGTGTAGAGGTGTTGGACTCAGTTTATTCAAGCAGGCCCAACCTCCGAGACCATCCTTAAACATCAGTAGACTGTGAGCGGTACGTGGATGGGAGCAGCTTCGCCAACCCCTGCAAAGTGACTCGGAAGAAGATGACAAGCCCTGCTCCAGTCACACCTGGAAGCTGACTGGTCCACGCATGGCCAAAGCATGAGAAAACTCATCGAGGGACTCAATTTCCTTGAAATTTGGACTTTTATAGTAAGGACTTCAATTGACCTTCCTCAGACTGAGGACTGTCCCCAGTGTATACATCAAGTCACTGAGGGAGGACAAAAGGTTGCTACGGTCCTATTATTTTATGGTTATTATAAGTGTACTGGAACTCTAAAAAGAACTTGTTTGTATGATGTTATTCTGTACAAGGTATGTAGCCCAGGAAATGACCAACCTGATGTGTGTTATGTCCCATCTGAGCCTCTCCCATGACCACAGTTTTTAAAATAAGATTAAGGACTGAGGACTGGTGGGGGCTCACAAACGATACGAGTAAAGTGTTAGCCAAAACAGAAGAAAAAGGGGTGCCCAAACAAGTCACCTTAAAATTTGATGCCTGTGTTTTCATTAATAGTAATAAGTTAGGAATAAGGTGTGGTTCTCTTAATTAGAAAGGAGGCTATATGGCAGAAAATAAGTATATCTGTCATAAATTAGGACTGTGTGGAAATAAATATAAATACTGGTCTTGTGTCATTTAGGCCACTTGGATAAAAAAAAAAAAAAATGAAAAGGATCCAGTCTACCTTCAGAAAGGAAAAAATGGCCCTTCCTGTACTAAGGGACAATGTAACCCCTTAGAGCTAGTAATAACCAATCCCCTTGATCCTCTCTAGAAGAAAGAGAAGCGTGTGACCTCAGGAATTGATGGGGCTGGACTGGATCCTCAAGTAAATATCTTGGTTTGAGGAGAAGTTTACAAATGCTCTCCTGAGCCAGTGTTTCAAATTTTCTATGATGAACTAAATGTGCCAGTACCAGAAATTCCAGGAAAAACAAGAAATATATTTTCACAATTAGCCGAGCATTTAGCCCAGTCTCTCAATGTCACTTCTTGTTATGTATATGGAGGAATTGTAACAGGAGATCAATGGCCATGGGAAGCCCGAGAATTAGTACCTACAGACCCAGTTCCTGATGAATTCCCAGCTCAAAAGAATCACCTGATAATTCTGGGTCCTAAAAGCCTCAATTATTGTACAGCATTGCATAGCTAGAGAAGGAAAATAATTCACTCACCCCGTAGGATGACTTAGTTGTCTCAGACAGAAACTGTATAATGGTACCACAAAAACAGTCACTTAGTAGAGTTCAAATCACACAGAGAGAAATCCATTTAGTAAATACCCAAAGTTGCAAACCATGTGGACCCACCAGGACTCCCATCAGGACTGGACAGCCCCCACTGGATTATACTGGATATGTGAGAATAGAGCTTACACCAAATTACCTGACCAGTGGGCAGGTAGTTGTGTTATTGGTACTATTAAACCATCTTTCTTCCTACTGCCCATAAAAACAGGCGAACTCCTCGGCTTCCCTGTCTACGCTTCCCGCAAAAAGAGAACCATAGCTATAGGAAATTGAAAAAATGATAAATGGCCCTCTGAGAGAATAATACAATATTATGGGCCTGCTACTTAGGCACAAGATGGCTTGTGGGGATACCGGACCCCCATTTACATGATCAACTGAATCATACGGTTATAAGCTGTCTTAAAAATAATCACTAATAAAACCGGCATAACCTTCACTATTCTGGCCCGGCAAGAAACTCAGATGAGAAATGCTATCTATCAAAATAGATTAGCTCTTCACTACTTGCTAGCAGCTGAAGGAGAGGTCTGTAGGAAATTTAACCTTACTAATTGCTGCCTACACACAGATAATCAAGGGCAAGTAATTGAAGACATAGTTTTAGAGATATGACAAAACTGGCATATGTGCCTGTGCAAGTGTGGCATGGATTTGATCCTGGGGCCATGTTTAGAAAATGGTTCCCAGCGCTAGGAGGATTTAAGACTTTTATAGTAAGGGTTATAATAGTAACAGGAACCTGCTTACTGCTCCCTTGTTTGCTACCTGTACTCCTTCAAATGATAAAAAGCTTTATCACTACCTTAGTTCACCAAAATGCTTCAGCACAAGTGTACTATATGAATCACTATCGATCTGTCTTGCAAGAAGACATAGGTAGTAAAAATGAAAGTGAGAACTCCCACTATTGAGTGAGAGTCTCAAAGCAGGGGAATAAGGAAGGAGACCACCCCTCATATTGTCTTATGCCCAATTTCTGTCTCCAAAGAAAGAAAAAGTAAAAACTAAAAGACAGACATGAAATCCACAAGCAGACAGCCCAGCGCCACACCCTGGGCCTGGTAGTTAAAGATCGACCCCTGACCTAATTGGTTTTATCTATAGATTACAGACATTGTATAGAAAAGCACTGTGAAAATCCCTATCCTGTTTTGTTCCGATCTAATTACCAGTGCATGCTGCCCCTGTCACGTACCCTCTGCTTGCTCAATTGATCACGACCCTCTCTTGTGCACCCCCTTAGAGTTGTGAGCCCTTAAAAGGGACAGGAATTGCTCACTCAGGGAGCTCGGCTCTTGAAACAGGAGTCTTGCTGATGTACCCGGCGGAATAAATCCCTTTCTTCTTTAACTCAATGTCTGAGGAGTTTCGTCTGCGGCTCGTCCTGCTACAGTAAGAGGAAGGAGAGACAGGCAGAAGTCAATGGACACAACTGAATTCAGTGGATTGAGAAGAAAAACACCTTTTTCTTAAAAACAAGATCCTGCCGGGTGCGGTGGCTCACGCCTGTAATCCCAGCACTTTGGGAGGCCGAGGCGGGCGGATCACGAGGTCAGGAGATCGAGACCATCCTGGCTAAC
>NW_012103109.1:1584612-1590655 GCF_000951045.1 Mandrillus leucophaeus | reverse complement strand
GTGTGTGTGTGTGTGTGTATATATATATATGCTTATATATGTGTGTGTATATGTATCTTAGATATTAGATTTTAGTTAAGCTGACTTAACCATTGAGCTCTTAAAAAATCTTTTTAAATCTCGTATTATCATATTTTTGCTGGATCAAACTGCTGATAGTTTGAAAGTAACACAAATATCAAACTAGAAAGGGCTTGACTTAGGAACCAAACCCAGGCTGTCACCATGTAACAAACAAGACGCAGAATCATAGCTACACAACTACAGCAGGGACAGCTGCCATTGCTCTGTCAGTTTGGGCTTGGCTAGCAAAAGATGGCCTTGTTATGTAAATAAAACTCCTCAGGTAGTCAAAATCTTCCCTTTCCCTTTCCCTCTCCTCTCCCTCTGCCTCTCTTTCTTTCTCTCCCTCTCTCTTTCTTTCTTGTTTTTTCTGTTTCTTTTTTTTTCTTTTCTTTTCTTTTTTTTTTTTCAGCTGCAGGGATTTCACCAATTCAGAGACCTTGTTCCCCATAATTTGGAACTTTCCTTTGGATTTGACCAAGTCAGGTAGAGTTGGTCAAACCCAATGGGAAAAAGATGGAAACTGACTTTCCCTGGGGCCTGGAGGCTGGGGGTGGTGGGGGGCAGTGAATAACTCCTCCCTTCTCAGGCCCAGTCCCAAGGTCAAGCCCACTGGTGCCAGCGGCCTGCGTCAGCAAGATAACAGAAGCAGGAAGCCAGCTAGCTGGCCGGAAGACAGGTACCCGCTGAAGACCAAGAGAGAGGCTGTCAGGGTACCGCTTAGCAGTTACATCAGACTGAGACACTTCCTGTTTACAGGAGACTATAAAATCTCTGCCCTATCCTCATTTGGTGCTGACGCCATTTTAGGCCTTAGCCTGTCTGCACCCAGGCGCTCATTAAAACAGCATGTTGCTCTACACCGTCTTGTGTTTGTTGGCAGGATCTCGGGGTTTTCCTAGAGAAAAATTTCCTAGAGAAAACCCCAATTCAGCTACTTACCTAAGAATGGGGTCCAGGCTGAAAACTGCTCTCCACCATCCCAGAAGCAGGAGAAGACTCAAACTTGCCTTCCCTGTTGGAAATAAGCTGAGACTCCCAGAAAGGAGTTGCCTGCCCTCCATTATCATGGAAGCAGGAAAACTCACTTTCCTTGTTGGGAAGCAAGTAAAACTCCAGAAGAGGTGGCATACAGCAAAATAAATCTTTTTTTTTTTTTTTTTTTTGAGACAGAGTCTTGCTATGTTGCCCAGGCTGGCGTGATCTCAGTTCACTGCAACCTCTGCCTCCTGGGTTCAAGCGATTTTCCTGCCTCAGCCCCCCACATGCCAGGCTAATTTTTGTATTTTTAGTAGAGATTGGGTTTCACCATGTTGGTCAGGCTGGTCTTGAACTCCTGACCTCGTGATCTGCCCTCCTTGGCCTCCCAAAGTGTTGGAATTACAGGTGTGAGCCACCGCCCCCTGCCCAAAATAAATCTTAGATCTCAATCAACATTTGGATCAGGGGTTCTATGGAGGGGGGAAGGTCCCAGGCCTTAGGGAATTGTCCTATTGGTTTGAACAATCAAGATAGCCCAAGCTGGTGCCAACCACTGAAAGGAGATTTGTTAAACATCTGGACCACTGCCACTCAGAGTCCCTTCCGTTGGTTACCAACTTGTAAACCAAAAAGTACCTGAGACCGGTCTCAATCAATTTAAGGACATGTTCTTAATCTTGGAAAAATAAACTTGTAAATTAATGGAGACCCATCTCAGATACTTTTTGGTTTACAGGAAGAACATCCTCACAGAGCTGAGTGGGGAAAACAGGTTCTGCCTTCTCCTTGTGCCCCCATGGGAACATCCCCATTTCCATAGCATGGGCTGCCATTTTACAGCTGATGGTTTTCACCTCTATCTGTAGGGATCAACTCACTGCAATCTCCGACTGCTGGGTTCAAGGGATTCTCCTGCCTCAGCCTCCTGAGTAGCTGGGATTACAGGCACATGCCACCATGCCCAGCTAATTTTTGTATTTTTAGTAGAGACTGGGTTTCACCATGTTGGCTCCGATGGTCTCGATCTCCTGACCTCGTAATCCGCCTGCCTAGGCCTCCCAAAGTGCTGGGATTATAGGCGTGAGCCAGGTTACTCCTGGGAGCTTTATTTTCAACTGCCTAGATGGCTTAAGCACCTCAATTTTACATGCGCAAATGCTAAGATCAAGGGAAGAATGAACTTCCCCCTATTTCCCACCTCCCAATAGTGGCATAGAAGAAGAGCCAGCCCCCACCCGCTGGCCCATGAATGCAATTGTGCCTTTACAAGTGGTAATTTCAAAGCTTCTGCTGTTTCTTTGTGTGCGTAGCTGACAGCAGCCTTTAAGAAGTCTTGGCTCAACCTGGGACCCTTTCTTGTTCCTGGCAGGCCCCAGGGTGAGTGAAGTATTAGCAGAGGATTAGAGAGGTTGCCTTACAAACTATAGGGCTCTTACCAACGCTTTCCTTTCCTTTTTAAGGGTTAAGCGGTACTATTTCTGAGAAGGAAAGTTTGCCCTTTGGAAATATGTGGGTGTCTGATTCAGCAAATATGAGCTGGATTATCAGAAAAATGAAGAGGCTTTTCTGCAACTCACTTGGCTTGTGAGATTTTGAAGGGGTCTGGACTTGATGCACCAAAGCTCATGTGGCCAAAGGCCACCACACTCCCTGGCAGGAGCCCCCCAGGCATTAATATAGATTCTCGATTCTAGACTTAGACTTGAGGGTGTACTGGGAAAGGAATGAATCTGGCTCACGACCCATGCCTCAGACAGTTCCTCTTCTAAGGTTAGGGTACACTTGGAGAGTGAGGACAGAAGGGGAACAAGGCTAAGAACTGGGACACCCTGAACAACCCCTTGAGAAGGGTTTATTGTTTGAGGATAAAGAAGTTGGCAGTTCTAGATGAGGGTCTTAGGGGGTCCAGGCCCTGTTGAGAACTGGAGGGTAAAACAAGATTCAGTACAAATGCTGTTGGGAAGAAAAAACTTTTCCTCTACCCTCTTATGTTCAATACCTGGGGACATGCACATTAAACTAACAAAAGACAGATTAGCAAGAGAAGAGTTTATTCCTGCTAGGAATGTACATATATGCAGAAAATTCTCACTAATGAGTAACTCAAAGGGGTGGTTAGAAGCAGGGGCTTATACACCTCATTTAGTAGAGGAAAGAAAGGAGGGAGAAAAGTCTCCTATAGGAGGAACAAATAGGTTTCTTTAGGAAAGACAAGGAGTTCTTAGGAGAACAAATAGGAGATAAGAAAGTGTGTGATAATGTTTGTCTATGTATGTATGAGTGGGCCTTCTGTCTTCTTCAAGATCATAAAACTCTCCCAGAGAAGGGATTTATGGTATATTTACTCTTTAAAAAAATTTTTTTGTTTGAAACAGGGTCTCACTTTTGTCACCCAGGCTGGAGTGCAGTGGTGTGATCTCAGCTTGCTGTAGCATCCATCTCCTGGGTTCAAGTGATCCTCCTGCAACAGCTTCCCAAGTAGCTGGGACTACAGGCATGCACCCAGCTAATTTTTATACTTTTTGTAGAGACTGGGTTTCACCATGTCACCCAGGTTGGTCTCCCAGGTTGGTCTCAAACTCCTAAGTTCAAGCAATCTGCCTGCCTTCACCTCCCAAAGTGCTAGGATTACAGGCGTGAGCCACTGTGCCTGGCCTGGATTTACTCTTAATTTCTTTCCTGGGAGTAGACCTGCCACCAGAGGGAATTTACATCAGTCTTCATTTCTCAGAAGTTTCTGCTTTTAATCAGATAAGGGAAGCTATGAGAAGGCTTCTTTCTGCATCTGTTGAATTTCAGGTGTCTTCAGTTTAAAATAATCTTTACATACACTCTAAGGTTCCAAGTTATTCCACACCCCACATGGCTTGGTAGTTGCTCAATAAATGTTTTTAATGAATGAATGAATGAAAGAATGGATGAACACAGTAGGGGTTAGGTAGAGAGGCTATTGTTTGATGGCCAAGCATGTGGCCCAGGAATTTGGATGAAGATGAAGTCTAAATTTCCCCCTTTGGTTGGCGGGGAGAGGGGGGGGAGTTGTTCCATACAGCCAAGCTGGGACCTCACTGGACTCAGTGGTATATCTGAAAAGTGGCAGAGGCTGAAAAGCATCAACCAACTCTTTCACTTGGTGGCTCTGTCATTCTTGACATCTGCTAGGACTCAGGAGTTGAGTTCTAAAAGGCTTTGAGGCCAGAGCTATAGAGCAATAGGTTTGGAGCACGGAGTCAGAAATTTTAAGTTGCTGCTCAGTTCATTGACATGGTTGACTTTTTCTTGGATAAAATGGGAAAATAAGTGTCTGACAAGTTCTCCTGGACTGCTGGCTTGAAAAGGGGAACAGTGGGTGGGAGAAAGAGGGCATTCAGCTCCTAAACAGGTCAGTTATCTTTGCATTGAAAAGGCCCCCAGGCTGGGCCAGGCAGTGGCTCATGCCTGTAATCCCAGCACTTTGGGAGGCTGAGGGGGTGGATCACCTTAGGACAGGAGTTTGAGATCAGCCTGGCCAACATGGTGAAACCCCGTCTCTACTAAAAATACAAAAATTAGCCAGGCATGGTGGCAGATTCCTATAATTCCAGCTACTTGGGAGGCTGAGGCAGGAGAATTGCTTGAACCTGGGAGGTGGAGGTTGCAGTGAGCCAAGATTGCACCACTGCACTCCAACTTGGGTGACAGAGTAAGACTCTGTCTCCAAAAAAAAAAAAAAAAAAAAAGGAAAGAAAGAAAGAAAAAAGGCCCCCATGGCTTAAAGAGAGGCATTTCCAGCTGAGGGATGAAGAAAGAGGGAGGAAGGTGTTGGAGAGGCTGGGTGTTGGGTAGGGATTAGCCAGCAACAAATCTTCCTGGCCCTGTGGTTCACTGACTACCCCTCAATCCTGCCCATTCTGGGGCTCTTGCTCTTGGGTTTGATTTCCAACAAAGAACTTGATGTTCTTCCGGAAATGCCCTTACTGTGGACTCAGGCATGAGATGAGTTGTCCAGATGTCCAGCTGGCCCAGTTAGAAAGGTTTTGAGCAGCACAGAGCCCTATAAAAATAGATCTTTCTAATGCATTTCTTCCACATGCTTCTTATTCTGCAACTAAATACCCAACTCAGGCCTGAGTGTGTTCCTTTTCCACAGGAGATTCAGGCTCCTAGAACTGTTCTGGGCCAACAGATGCCACTGATCATCTGGGAAAGAGGAGAGGAAATGACCTTGAATCAATGAAATAAATGTGTCTGAGCAACAGCTCAGCAAAGGTCATCAGCAGATAAGATGTGAAACTGGGGCTCAAATCCAAATCTCAGGCTCTAAATCTTTCTGTACAACACCCAGCTGCCTGTCTCCAAATAGACACACTGGGTGAGAAGACATACCAAGGCACCACCCAACTGTGAATAGGAGACCATTGGCTGCTTCCAAGTGTCAGGGCTGCAGGATTTCAAAGAAGGAAACTAGTCAGACTGAAGGGAGTAGCCAGAGGAATTCCGTGGAGGACAGTAGTCAACAGAAACCCAACTGAACTATGGAAATCACATCAAGGAACCTCAGAATTTGACCCACCCATTTGGTTTCAGTGAGAAAACACGCTTACATTTTTAAACTGAAGGCATATTTATTCCCCAGCACTGGCCTCTGGCCCTTGGCCTCTGGATTAGAAACAAAAGGCGGTTGTTTGGTCCCTGGACTGGGATGTTTGCTCAGATTGTGATGTATGCTCAGAGCATCTGGTTTGGGATAGTGGGTGTGCATTTAGAGGGTGTGAGTGTGGGGCTGCCGTCCTGTTCTGCTCAAGCTCATGTATGCCTGTGCTGGAGAATGCTGGAAAGTGGAGGAGGAAGAGCTAGCCTGGAGAACCTCTTCTCTCCTTTCCATATTGATGGAATTAGTTAGGCAGTGTTGACAAATACTTGTAAGCCTGCACCTCAGAGAAAATGTCACTTGGTCCCATGATCCCTCTCACTGTCCTGACACATGCCTTTTGCTTAAATTCCTCCAATCGCCGGGCAC
>NW_012103109.1:1581721-1584302 GCF_000951045.1 Mandrillus leucophaeus | reverse complement strand
AAAAAAAAAAAAAAAAAAATTCCTCCAATCACAGGGAGTCACCCCCGACAAGAGCAGTCCACCCTCTTTGGAGAGCACTTCCTCTCCCATATACATCTGCTGTTCTGTTGTCTCCACACTTGGCTTCTGGTTCTTCCATGAGGGATAGTCATTCTAGTCATTCAACAAATATCCAAATATCCTTTTTCTTTTCTTTTCTTTTTTTGAGACAAAGTCTTGCTTTGTCACCCAGGCTGGAGTGCAGTGGCACAGTCTCAGCTCACTGCAACCTCCACCTCCCCAGTTCAAGTAATTATCCTGCCTCAGCCTCCCAAGTAACTGGGATCACAGGCGCACACCACCTCCCCTAGCTAATTTTTTTTTATTTTTAGTAGAGATGGGGTTTCACCTTGTTGGCCAGGCTGGTCTTGAACTCCTGACCTCAGGTGATTTGCAGGCCTCGGCCTCCCAAAATGCTGGGATTACTGGCATGAGCCACCACGCCTGGCTCATTCAACAAATATCTTAGAGGTACTTCCGTCATGCTGGGCTCCACGTCCAGTCCCGGAGATAAGGAGCTCACCTGGCAAGGGTAGATAAGTAACAGCTAACTTATTTCAATACAGGCACCATCATCCACTAAGTTTTTCAGGCCAGAACCTGGGTAGCATCCTTGATTCCTATATACCTAACCCCACACATCCTACCCACCAACAAGTCTTGTTGGTTCTATTTCCAAAATACATAGAGTATTCTTCCTCTTTCTTCCAACTCCACTCCTTTACTCTTGGCCCAAACAACCCTTGTTTCTCTTCTGGACCACTGTACTAACCTCCTAATTGGCTTTTGGGCATCTCCCCTGTCTCCGTAGAACCCATTCTTCACATAGCAGCCAGAACCATCTTTTAAAAATATTTTCACTCTCCTCCTTAAAGTCCTTTAAAATAATTTTAAAAAATGTAAACTTTGTATGAAGGGCAACATATCTTCAAAATATGACACAAATCACAAGGATATACCCTGGTGAATATTCACAAAGTGAATATACCCATGTAGCTCGCCCTCAGAACCAGAACATTTCCAGCCTTCCAACCCCCCAGGAGCCTCACTTGTACTTTCACATCGCTAATTTTCCACCAAGATTAACCACTATTTTGACTTCTAAACCATTGATTACTCTTGCCTACCTCTGACCTTTGTATACATGGAACCACAGAACATGTCCTCTTTTGTGTCTGGTTTCTTTTGCTCAACATTCTGTTTATTGAGTTAATGGTAAACAACGTGGATTTGATTGTATGTGCAAAACAAAAACAAAACAAAACACATAAAATCCACTGGAGGGGTACAAACATTTTGGAACACTGGCAGCATCTACTCAGCTGAGTATGTGTGTGCCTTGTGATTCAGCATTTCCTAGGTAACCACTCAACAGATATGGTAGGCATATGCTCACCAAAAGACATGTACAAGAATGTTACAGGCCTAGGCTAGAAACCACCAGGTAGGCGTTATTATTACTCCATGTTACAGGTTAGGAAACTGAGGCTCAGACAGAGATTGAGGAACTTGCCTAAGATCACCTGCTTCATATATAGCAAAACCAGCCTTCAAACCCAGGCTGACAAATTCCTGCCAGGGCTGGCCCTTGTCTGACTCCATGCCTCTTGGGTTCTACTCCCCTGCCCTCACTCTCTTGGTCAATCAGTCATGATTGTGCCTTTCTCAATGCATTTTTTTATTTTTATTTTTATTTTTTATTTTTTTGAGATGGAGTTTTGCTCTGTCACCAGGCTGGAGTATAATGGCACGATCTCGGCTCACTGCAACCTCCGTCCCCCTGGGTTCAAGTGATTCTCTTGCCTCAGCTTGCCTAGTAGCTGAGATTATAGGCATGTACCACCACACTCGACTAATTTTTGTATTTTTAGTAGAGACG
Organism: Mandrillus leucophaeus; assembly: GCF_000951045.1. Classification (NCBI taxonomy): domain Eukaryota; kingdom Metazoa; phylum Chordata; class Mammalia; order Primates; family Cercopithecidae; genus Mandrillus; species Mandrillus leucophaeus. Next base: position 1,582,384 of record NW_012103109.1, on the reverse strand, counting down.
GGGTTTCACCACGTTGGTCAGGCTGGTCTCGAACTCCTGACCTCGGGCAATCCGCCTGCCTCAGCTTCCCAAAGTGCTGGGATTACAGGCATGAGCCACCACACCTGGCTTCCCAAGGCATTTTTAAAAAAATAAAATTTAAATTTTAGAGTAGGTTTATATTTGTAGAAAACTTGCAAAAATAGTTCAGAGAGTCCCTGTGTACCCCCTACCCAGTTTCCCCCACTGTTAACATCTTACATTACTATGCAACTTCTGTCATAAGTAAGAAATCAATGTTGGTACAGGTGGAGCATCCCTAATCTAAAAATCTGAAGTCTGAAATGCTCCAAAATCCAAAACTTTTTGAACACCAACACGATGCCCAAAGTGGAAAATTCCAGACATAGGCCGGGCGCGGTGGCTCACGCCTGTAATCTCAGCACTTTGAGAGGCCAAGGCGGGCGGATCATGAGGTCAGGAGATCGAGACCATCCTGGCCAACATGGGGAAACCCCATCTCTACTAAAAAATACAAAAAATTAGCCGGGCTTGGTGGCGGACGCCTGTAGTCCCAGCTGCTGGGAGGCTGAGGCAGGAGAATGGCGTGAATCCGGGAGGTGGAGCTTGCAATGAGCCGAGATCGCGCCACTGCACTCCAGCCTGGGTGACAGAGCGAGACTC
>NW_012103109.1:1575428-1580096 GCF_000951045.1 Mandrillus leucophaeus | reverse complement strand
GGTTAGCCAGGATGGTCTCGACCTCCTGACCTCGTGATCCGCCCGTCTCGGCCTCCCAAAGTGCTGGGATTACAGGCTTGAGCCACCGCGCCGGGCCCGGCCTTGACAGTTTCAAGGAGTACTGGTCTAGTGTTTCACAGAATGTCCCTCCATTTGGGTTTGTCTGATGTTTTTCTGAGATACTGTTATGGATTCTTGGGAGGAAGGCCATGGAGGTGAAGTGTCATCCTCATCACATCATATTGTTACCAGAAAGAGGTCCCAATCCAAATCCCAATAGAGGGTTCTTGGGCCTCACATAGGAAAGAATTCAGGGCAAGTTCATAGAGTAAAGTGAAAGGAAGTTTATTAGAAAAGTAAAGGAATAAAGAATGGCTATGCCATAGTCAGAGCAACAGCTTGGGCTGCTCAACTAATTATACTTATAGTTAACACTCCTTGATTATTTGCTAAACAAGGGGTAGATTATTCATGAGTTTTCTGGGAAAGGGTTGTGCAATTCCTGGAACTGAGCATTTCTGCCATTTTTAGACCATATAGGGTAACTTTCTGATGTTGCCATGGCATTTGTAAACTATTATGGCACTGGTGGGAGTGTCTGTTAGCATGCTAATGCATTATAATGAGCATATAATGAGCAGTGAGGACAACCAGAGGTCACTTTCCTCACTATCTTGGTTTTGGTGGGTTTTGACTGGCTTCTTTACCACATGCTGTTATATCAGCAAGGTCTTTGTGATCTGTACTTTGTGCCAACCTTCTATCCCATCCTGTGACTAAGAATGCCTAACCTCCTGGGAATGCAGCCTAGCAGGTCTCAGCCTTATTTTACCCAGTGCCTGTTTGATATGGAGTTGCTTTGGTTCAAATGCCTCTGACAGTATTGGGGTAAATGGTATCACAGGCCTTATCCCTGATGTCATTAACCTTGATCATCTGCTCTAGAAAGTAGCTACTTTTTCTGAAAGGTTTCCCCACTAAAAATGTCCTCTCTCTGCCCTTTCTTTCTCTACCTTTCTTCTTTCCTTCCTTTCTTCCTTTTTTAGACAGGTTCTCGCTCTGTTGCTCAGGCTGGAGGGCAGCGGCATGAACCCAGCTCACTGCACCGTTGATCTCCAGGGATCCTTCCATCTCAGCCTCCTGAACAGCTGAGACCACAGGTGCATGCCACCATGCCCAGTTAATTTTTTTTTGTGTGTGTATATATATATATATAATTTTTACTATTATTTTTTTCTGTAGAGACAGGATTATGCCACGTTGCCCAGGTTGGGCTTGAACTTCTGGGTTCAAGCTTTCCACCCGCCTTGGCCTCCCAAAGCACTGGGATTACAGGCATAAGCCACTGCACCTGGCCACCCGCCTTTTGTATACTCTACTCTTTGGAAGCAAGGAACAAAGTGCAGCTCATACTCCAAGCAAGTGGGATGGTGCCTGGCTCCAAGAACTTTGGTGGAATAAAGTAACAATACAATTATCTTTTTAAAAAGTTATTTTTTTGCCATCATAAAAACGTATACAATTTACCTTTTAAATCATTTTAAAGTACAGTATACAGTTCAGTAGTGTTGAGTATATTTACATTGTTGTGAAACAGATCTCCAGAACTTCTTCATCTTGCAGAACTGAAACTTGATGCCCATTAAACAGCTCTTCTCTTCTCCCTCTTTCCAGCCCCTGGAAGCCACTATTCTACATTCTATTTCTATGAATTTAACTACTTTAGATACCTAATATAAGTAAAACCATGGAATCATATGGTATTTGTTTTTTTGTGACTCAATTCTCTTTTGATTTTTGTTTGTGCACAGAGGTGTTTTTCCATAGGTGTGTTGTTGATGAGTTTGGAGAATTTAGACAGGCCTCTACTCGGTCAGTTCACATTCTATTACGTGCAAATTTCCACATCCTTTTCAGTTTTTACAGCTATACCATGGTCTGTCATAGCAAGTTTATTCAGCTCTCCACCTCTGGGCGTTTTGGACTGTTATCAATTTTTCAAAACCATAAACAGTGGTGATATGTGTATCTTTTTTTCTTTTTTTTTATTTTTTGAGATGGAGTCTTGCTCTGTTGTCCAGGCTGGAGTGCAGTGGTACGATCTCAGCTCACTACAAGCTTTGCCTCTTGGGTTCAAGCAAGCCTGTCTGGTTAATTTTTGTAGTTTTAGTAGAGACAGGATTTCACCATGTTGGCCAGGCTGGTCTCGAACTCCTGACCTCAAATCATCTGCCTGCCTCGGCCTCCCAAAGTGCTGGGACTACAGGAGTGAGCCACTGTGCCCAGCCGCATCTTTCTATATTCCTTTTTATTTGGGTAACTTTCTTTCAGCATATTTGACCAAAGCTGAATACTTGTGTAACCACCCAAGAGGTTCACCTTGCCCACTGCCTAGACAGAGCCAATTCATCAAGAAAGGGGAATTGCAATAGCCAAAAAGTAAATTCACGCAGAGCCAGCTGTGAGGGAGACCGGAGTTTTATTATCATTCAAATCAGTCTTCCCAAGAATTCAGGGAACAGAGTTTTTAAGGATAACTTGGTGGGTCGGGGGAAGCCAGTGAGCCAGGAGTGCTGATTGGTCAGGGATGAAATCATAGGGAGTCACAGCTGTCTTCTTGTGCTGAGTCAGTTCCTGGGTGGGGGCCATAAGATCAGATGAGTCAGTTTATTTATCTGGGTGGTTCTAGCTGATCCATCCAGTGCAGGGTCTGCAAAATATCTCAAGCACTGATCTTAGGAGCAGTTTACGGAGGGTCAGAATCTTGTAGCCTCCAGCCGCATGACTCCTAAACCATAATTTCAAATCTTGTGGCTAATGTTAATCCTACAAAGGCAATCTAGTCCCAGGCAAGAATGAGGTCTGCTTTGGGAAAGGGCTGTTACCATCTTTGTTTAAGCTATAAACTAGGTTTCTTCCAAAGTTAGTTCAGCCTACGCCCAGGAATGAACAAGGATAGCTTGGAGGTTAGAAGCAAGACGGAGTCAGTGAAGTTAGATCTCTTCCACTGTCTCAGTCATAATTTTGCAGAGGTGGTTTCCATCCCTCCCTTTGGGGTTTATAACACCTTAATCTTCAAGTGTAGGCTATGAAGATGGGAAAAGGCTATCTATCGCTCTGACTTCTTCCTGCGGACCGGGGATGTAGTGGGAATGGGAGTGAACCCCAAGTTGAGAAGAATGGAACTACTTTGCAATTCTCTGAGTGTACTCATGCAGGCCTGGTTAAGCTTCCAAGGCTTGCATGGCAAAAACATTAGTACTCTCATCTCTAGTTTTACTACAGTGTTTAAGTAAACAGCCTACTATAAGGTAAATAACATGTCCTAGGATGAAGAGTACAATTCTAAATTTTAAAAGCAAAGATTTGAAAACATTAGTTTGGGGACTTCTAACCCACAAAGAATTTAGAATTTAGTCTAAACTGCAGGAAAAAACCTCAAGAACAGCTAACAGTGTACTATAGTTTTTCTTTCGAAGCGTAATTTTTCTCTCTCCAGTCCCCATTTTTATTAAAAACCTACCATGATGGAAGTGATTTGTTTATAAAATAAACATTAGTCTTACTGTACTTGGCCCGATTATTTGCATAAAGTGAAGCAAAAATAATTATTTTCCACTTAGGCTTTTAAAAATTGGCTTTGATAGAACTTTGTTCCATGAGGAATCTCAAATAAGACTTTTTAACAGCTGAACCCAGCCATGGGTTTGTACCCTCAAATACCTATGAGTTGGGCAAATTCCTCTCCTCTTGGGGACCCAAGATAACTTGGAGTTCCTGGGCCATTTAGAAAGTGACACTCTTTACTTATCACAGGTCAGGCACCCTGCATAGGGACTCTGTTGTGGACAAGGCATGAGGCCAGATGCCCTAATGGGCTTTAATTGGCTTTATAAGCCAACTTTGATTCTTTAAAGGAAGCATGCCATTCCAGTCAAAGCCTTCATAAAATAGCCAATTTCTCCAATTGTGTCCTGTTACAAAAGAAAACAGATTCTTATTGCGCTTATGCAATTAACTATACTGCCATAAATTGAGAATACTCACACTTTCCAAATTCTGGAGAAATAAGGTAGAGAGGAATAAATATACTCCAAATTTTGTTCACAGGAGTATATTTTACTCACTTGTTGAAAGTTGCAAATAGCTCTAAAGAAATAAATTCTCTTGACTCTGAAAACAAAAGGTTTAGCAACATTTAACACATTAGCTCTCCCTGAGAGTCCTAGAAGTTTGTTTTCTTCCTCTATTCCAACAGCACAATTTTTAAACTTATCCGAGACCTGCACTGAGAGTCCTATATCTAATTATAAGCTGTGTTTTGAAAAGGACCAAAGTAGGCTGGGCACGGTGGCTCATGCCTGTAGTCCCAGCACTTTGGGAGGCTGAGGAAGGTGGATCACGAGTTCAGGAGTTCAAGACCAGCCTGGCCAAGATGGTGCAACCCCGTCTCTACTAAAAATACAAAAAATTAGCTGGGCTTGGTGGCGGGCACCTGTAATCCCAGTTACTTGGGAGGCTGAGGCAGAGAATTGCTTGAACGCAGGAGGTGGAGGTTGCAATGAGCCGAGATTGTACCACTGCATTCCAGCCTGGTGGCAGAGCGAGATTCCATTCTCAAAATAAATAAATAAATAAATAAATAAAAGGACCAAAGTAAGACAAAAT
>NW_012103109.1:1572296-1573248 GCF_000951045.1 Mandrillus leucophaeus | reverse complement strand
TGGGATTACAGGCTTGAGCCACCGCGCCCGGCCCTGTAAGCTTTTTCATTTGCCAGTTTCTTAATCGAATTGCTGGCTTCAGGGTGGAGGCTTTGAAGGAACAGGGCCAGGAAAGCATGTGTTTCTAGGGCCAAATAAGCAGCAAATAAGTAGCCGAAGACAAAGACAGATCCCCAGAATAAAGGGTGCCATTTTATACTGGATCTTGGATCCCCAAAAGGAGGGAAATAGGATGGGAGAAGACCGTGCAGTGCTTCTTTTTTTGAGATGGAGTTTTGCTCTTGTCATCCAGGCTGGAGTGCTGTAGCAAGATCTCGACTCACTGCAACCTCCACCTCCTGAGTTCAAGCAATTCTCCTGCCTCAGCCTCCTGAGTAACTGGGATTACAGGTGCCTGCCACTATGCCTGGTTAATTTTTGTATTTTTAGTAGAGACGGGGTTTCACCATGTTGGCCAGGCTGGTCTCGAACTCCTGACTTCGGGTGATCCACCCACCTTGACTTCCCAAAGTGCTGGGATTACAGTCATAAGCCAATGTGCCTGGCTGACAGTGCAATGCTTCTACCCTGCATTTCATTACAAGGCAACCCAAAGCCAATGAGCCCATTTTGATATGGGTCCATCCCTCATGGAAGTCTCATCTCTCAGTCGGGGTTGGGGATGTTTTCTTATCTTCCAGGTGGCCAAGAGCATGCTTCTCTGATCCAAGTGTGCAAAGAGTCAAGTATTCCTCCATAACTACTATTAGCCATCCTTAAAGTATATTTCCTACTTAGTTATCACACACCAAAGCTGTCTCATAATGCAAAGTAATTTCTCATAACCCCCAAACTCAAAACTGTCAGATAACACAACGCAAAACAGAACAGAGTCTTTGATTTTGAGAGGGATCTATCTGCTTTTACTTCCTGGGGTTTCATGAGGAAAACAGAGGTGTTTCCCGCCCCCCCC
>NW_012103109.1:1563874-1566151 GCF_000951045.1 Mandrillus leucophaeus | reverse complement strand
GTCTCTACTAAAAATACAAAAAATTAGCTGGGCTTGGTGGCGGGCACCTGTAATCCCAGTTACTTGGGAGGCTGAGGCAGAGAATTGCTTGAACGCAGGAGGTGGAGGTTGCAATGAGCCGAGATTGTACCACTGCATTCCAGCCTGGTGGCAGAGCGAGATTCCATTCTCAAAATAAATAAATAAATAAATAAATAAAAGGACCAAAGTAAGACAAAATATCTGTGGACGACAAAAGTCTATAGCCACTGTTAAAGCTACAATTGACTAGGAATTTTGGTTACTTCTGTGGCATACAACAATTTTTTCCTAACAATTATAATTATTGATAATGTATGCTAAATTATCTCAACATTATAGAAGTTTCTCATAATTTTGGAACACATACCAATAACATATTTAAACAAATACAGTCCAAAGAAAACCAAACACCATTCACTCTTCTATTTGAAAGGTTTTTTTCTATTCTAATATCACAGTCTCCCAGAGTTATTAATCAGAAATCTGCATTTAGGAGCACCTGTTAAATGTTATAGTTGATTATAAAATCATCTTTTAAAGAGGACCTAAGTGAGACAACAATTGTCTGTGGATGACAAAAACATTTTAGGGCAACCACAGTTAAAGGCACAATTGACAAGGAAATTCACCTCTGTGGCACACAGTCATTTAACATAATAATTACAATTATTACTGATGAAACACATTAAGTCATATTAGGCTTACAGCAGTTTTACATAATTTTGGAACATATAACAACAACACATTTGCACAAATATAGACCAAAGAAAGCCAAACACCATTTCATATTTGACAATGTTTCCTTTATGATTTTTTGTACCAAATAAGCCAAATGTCATTTTTAGACTTTAGAGGACCTAATATCTAAAATACTAGATTAGAAAGAGACATAATCTATAATTTGATTTTGGAAAGTTTGTCAAATATCAAAGGTTTAAAACACTGGATATCACAAAAGAGAATCCCAGGTCACTATAAGTTATTCATTTGGCCAAAATGATAATTCCAAAAAAAGTATTTAAAAAGAAAACCTTTACTCTGATAGAGGAGACTTAGCTTTCCAAACAAGACCCAATAAAGATAGTATGAGGCTAACTAAATTTGTCTCTTCTCTCTTTTCCCTTTTCTCCCTACCATTTACCCGAAGGAGAAAACAAAACCATTTTATTATCTTTTATCATTACATAAAAATCATCTTCAAAAGAGAAAACCAAATTTCATGTTGGCTTTAATGCATCTTTAATGTTAAGGCTAGTTTCTTAAATACAATTTTATATCTCTATTTAGTTTTAATTAGTTTGACCATAAGATAAGGTTTTCTACCCTTTATAATTTTCCATCAAACAGCAGATCAATTTTCTAAGAAAACCCTGTTTTTTGGACACCTGAGCCCAAATTATGGCCCCCAAACAGTATCATTTTAAAGTTTTAACCTATAGAAAAAAAGCTAAATAATTTCTTTTACATCTTAGCCAGCTTGTTTATACCACAGAATTTTTAAATAAGATTAACTCTTTACAAACCCTTTTCACTTTGCTTAAACCTTCAGTTTTGTTCCATTACTCTTTTAGATTAAGTCAACTTTTTTAGGTTAAGACAATCTTTATTTTATTTTATTTCTTTTGAGATAGAGTTTTGCTCTTATTGCTCAGGTTGGAGTGCAGTGGCGTGATCTCAGCTCACCACAACCTCTACCTCCCAGGTTCAAGCGATTCTCCTGCCTCAGCCTCCCAAGTAGCTAGGATTACAGGCATGTGCCACCACGGTCGGCTAATTTTGTATTTTTAGTAGAGATGGGGTTTCTCCATGTTGGTCAGGCTGGTCTTGAACTCCTGACCTCAGGTGATCTGCCTGCCTAGGCCTCCCAAAGTGCTGGGATTACAGGTATTACCAATAATCTTTAAAACTGTTTTTATTTCCAAAAGATTACTAATGTCATGTGAACAAAAAGGCATTAAAGTATCCATTTTTCTGACAAAATATTTAAGCCCTTATTTTTCTAAGCCAATTAATCGAGCTGTTTTACATACAAACATCGTACACAACACATATAAATACAGACAGAAGATTTGGCACTTGTAAGATTTTTCTTTCTTTCTTTCTTTTTTTGTTTTTTTGAGACGGAGTCTCGCTCTGTTGCCCAGGCTGGAGGGCAGTGGCGCGATCTGGGCTCACTGCAAGCTTCGCCTCCTGGGTTCACGCCATTCTCCTGCCTCAGCCTCCCGAGTAGCTGCGACTACAGGCGCCCGCCACCTC
>NW_012103109.1:1560271-1562848 GCF_000951045.1 Mandrillus leucophaeus | reverse complement strand
CCCCCCCACAAAATGAGGTCTGTGGTGCCTCCTCTGTTTTTCCCAATGAGTCCCAGACTACCAGAAGTTATCTTAGGGCCTCTCATGTATGCATTAAGAGTGGCAAGACAAAAAAAAAAAAAAATAGAGAAAAATAATTCAGTCGACTGAGAAGAAAAAATCTTTTTCCAGAAAAACAAGTTCCAGGAAGAGAAAAATATAAAGGCCCTTTAAATATACTTATAGCTTGTTTATTCACTTTTAATTAAGCTGACTTTCAGCCATAGCGCTCTTAAAAAAAATCCTTTAAAATTTTTTATTATCTGACTTTAGCCATGCCAAGTGGCATATTTTTGGCTCTTGAAGTCTATCACAGGTAACTTCCCACATGAAATTAATCTGTTTTAACTAAGGTTACAACGTAACCATGGACACATGGGTGTCTCAAAGAGATGGTAAGTAGTTTCTTTTTCTTTTCTTTCTTTCTTTCTTTTTTTTTTTTCTTTTTTTTTTACAAAATTTAGAATCTCCCCCAGGGTAGTTTAGAGAAAGAAAAATTCAAGATAGGAAATCAGAAGCTATCCATGGGGTGGGGGGAAACCTCAATAAATGGCAAAGTAACATAAATGAAACACCAGAAAGGAATCATTCTGGAAGGCAAGAATAGAACCCAGGCTGCCATTGTCAAAAAGCAAAGCCTTAGCTGCTGAGGTAGAGCAATGAGAAGTTTCTATTGCTCTTCCCAGAAGGATCCTAGAGAAGCCAATTTCAAGCTTACAAAGGCTTTTAACCGCTCAAGATAATTTTTAGGGCTATGACATGAACCTCAAAATTCCTGTCCTCTGGATGGTGGGAGCCAAGAGAAAGTATCTCCACACGGTCACAAGGTTAAATTAAGCTCTCAAGGACACAAGACAGAAATTTCTTTTTCTTTTTTTTTTTGAGACAGAGTCTCGCACTGTCGCCCAGGCTGGAGTACAGTGGCCTGATCTCCGCTCACTGCAACCTCCACCTTCTGAGTTCAAGTGATTCTCCTGCCTCAGCCTCCCAAGCAGCTGGGATTATAGGTGCCTGCCACCATGCCCAGCTAATTTTTTGTATTGTTTAGTACAGACGGGGTTTCACTATGTTGGCCAGACTAGTCTTGAACTCCTGATCTCATGATCCACCCGCCTTGGCCTCCCAAAGTGCTGGGATTACAGACATGACCCACTGCGCCCAGCCTATACAAGACAGAAATTTCATACAGTATTGGTTTCAGAGACCCATCCGTAGCAAAGTTTGTAACGGACCAGCCTGCCAGACTGGCTTGAAAAGTGGGCTGATAGAGGTTCTAAACTCACATTCTATCCTGTGATGCCCCTCTCTCCGTTACAGAACACAGAAAGACAAATTCTTAGCACAAAGTACACCAGATTTGCTACTGCCTGAGACTAGTCTCACAAATCCTTTTTCTATTAATCAAATGCTTGCAGAGAGACAAATAGTGATATTTACCATTTACCCAGACTGCAAAAGAGAGAGAGACCAGAAACTCGGCTGGTAAGAATTTCTTACCCTGTTTTGCCAGCATACCAGGTTTCCAGGCTCCCTTTCTCAACGGGGCGGCTTCTGATGATCCTGCTCACTGCGCCATAGCTGTGGGGTTCAAGAGAAAATCACCCTTTACTGTTTTATGGAACCATCGGCAAGATTCTTAATTTGCAAGATGCTGCCCAACCGGCTGCATGGGGAACGGAATTAACATTTTCCATCCCAGCAAAACACACATAACAAAACGAACCCTAGTCATCTCGTTCAGCACCCAATATCAACCTGGCAAAGCTCAAATTTTTTCCCCATTGATCCTTGTTGTCTCTGATCCATTCCAGGTGGGAAGGGACGACCTCCGAATGGTAATTCACAATGGGATCTCTGGGCAAGGCAAAGGGCAGATAGTCACCCCAAGAGACAGGCCTGTCCAGCCTTCCTTAGGGCTCATGGAATGTGACCAGACAAATAGGAGGGTTCTCTGAGTTAGGCCCCTTCCATCATCAATTCCTTTTGAGTTTCCTTCCACATTACAAACATACACAAAGATGAGATGGACGGAAGGCCTTCCAAACCATATTGCTAACCAAGAACTCCAAGAGTATCCCTTCCAAACTATCCTCCTATTCTCCATCTGAGAAACCTTGAAATCTTCCTGACTGAGAAGTTTCCCAAACAAGGACTCTTCCTACTAGTTAGAAAGAGCCAACTGAGACCACCCAGGAGCCGGACAGACACCCTGCAATGGGGCTACAGACACGCACACCGCGTGGAGCTGCGGACACCCCACCATAGGGCTACAGAACCAGTCGGGAGAAGGAAGGAGGCATTGGCAGTGCCTAGGATACTCGCCAATCCAGATTTCCCACCATGGAGCTACAGAGAGACACCCTGTGATAGGGCTACAGTTAAAGGATGTCTCCCCAGGACTATTTCTCCATTGCAATTAAATCCATGCGAGGTCAGCAGCGCCTCGCCAGTAGAGAGAGTACCAGAGAAAGAGTAATTCACACAGAGCTGGCTGTGCGGGAGAGCGGAGTTTTAGTACTATTCAAATCAGTCTCCCCG
>NW_012103109.1:1557827-1559971 GCF_000951045.1 Mandrillus leucophaeus | reverse complement strand
GCCATAGCGCTCCTTTTTTTAAATTTGAGACGGAGCCTTGCTCTGTCGCCAGGCTGGAGTGCGGTGGCGCGATCTCGGCTCACTGCAACCTCCGACTCCCTAGTTCAAGCTATTCTCCTGCCTCAGCCTCCTGAGTAACTGGGACTACAGGCACATGCCACAATGCCCAGCTAATTTTTTTTTTTTTTTTTCGTATTTTCAGTAGAGACGGGGTTTCACCACGTTGGCCAGGATGGTCTCGATTTCCTTACCTCATGATCCACCTGTCTCGGCCTCCCAAAGTGCTGGGATTACAGGTGTGAGCCCCTGTGCCCGGCTCAGGGAGTGGAGTTTTTAAGGATAACTTGGTGGGTGGGGGAAGCCAGTGAGCCAGGAGTGCTGATTGGTCAGGGATGAAATCACAGGGAATCGCAGCTGTCTTCTTGTGCTGAGTCCTTTCCTGCCTGGGGGCCATAAGATCGGATGAACGAGTTTATTATCTGAGTGGTGCCAGCTGATCCATCCAGTGCAAGGCCTGCAAAATATCTCAAGCACTGATCTTGGGAGCAGTTTAGGGAGGGTCAGAATCTTGTAGCCTTCAACTGCATGACTCCTAAACCATAATTTCTAATCTTGTGGCTAATGTTAGTCCTACAAAGGCAATCTAGTCCCCAGGCAAGAAGGATGTCTGCTTTGGGAAAGCGCTGTTACTGTCTTTGTTTAAACTATAAACCATGTTTCTCCCAAAGTTAGTTCAGCCTATGCCCAGGGACAAACAAGGATAGCTTGGAGGTTAGAAGAGGCAAGATGGAGTCAGTTAAGTTAGATCTCTTTCACTGTCTGAGTCATAATTTTGCAAAGGTGGTTTCACCTGGTCGAGTTTTGTAGATTTTGTTACAGACTGTGATCCAAAAACACTGAACCAACTCATAGTTCCATCAATTAGGCATAAATGTATTTATTTTCCCCATAGCCCCATTCATTGACTAAGTTTTATCAATTTAACTGATTTTTGTTAAGTCTCTGGAAAACAGACTATGTTCTCTCTCTGTGTGTGTGGTGGCGCGGACTAGCTAAAAAGCAAAGGTATCTCTGGTTTCCCTTTTTTTTTTTTTTTTTTCTTTTTTGAGACAGGGTCTTACTCAGTCACCTAAGCTGGAGTACAGTGGTGCAATCTTGGTTCACTGCAACCTCTGCCTCCCCGGCTCAAGCAATCCTCCCACTTCAATCTCTCGATTAGCTGGGACCACAGGCGCAAACCGCTGCACCTGCCTAATTTTTGGTAGAGACGGGGTTTCACCATGTTGCTTGCCCAGGCTAGTCTCAAACTCTTGCGCTCAAGGAATCTGCCTGCTTCAGCCTACCAAAGTGCTGGGATTACAAGCCACTGTGCCTGGCCTTCTCTGCCATTATATGAACAAAAACCTGAAAGTTTTCAATGGCCTTCCTGTTTAATATGATCACAGTACGATACTATTGTTAGAAAATCTAACCAAATTCTGGCCAGGTGTGGTGGCTCATACCTGTAATCCCAGCACTCTGGGAGGCTGAGATGGGTGGATCACTTGAGGTCAGGAGTTTGAGACCAGCCATGGCCAAAATGGTGAAACCCTGTGTCTACTAAAAATACAAAAATTAGCTGGTCGGAGTGGCACAGGTCTATTCCCAGCTATTTGGGAGGCTGAGGCAGGAGAATCGCTTGACCCAGGAGGTGGAGGTTACAGTGAGCCAAGAGCCACTGCACTTGAACCTGGGTGACAGAGCGAGACTCTGTCTCAAAAAAAGAAAAGAAAAGAAAAGAAAATCTAACCAAATCCTGTAATGCTATGATGCTCTCGTACTGGACAAGAAAAGTGTTCAAGCCAAGGAGATGCCATCCCACTGAACTCTATAAAGATAAAATCATACAGGAAAATCCCCTTCCTCTCCATGACTCCCCTCCCCTGTTAAACCCCCTTGTCAGCTCCTGGTGCCAAAACCTAGGTCTTTCGATTCTTCTCACAGTGGGTTTATCTAATAGTTCTCATCCTAGTTGTACATTAGCCTCATCTGAGGAACTTAAAAAATACTGACGCGGCCAGGCGCGGTGGCTCAAGCCTGTAATCCCAGCACTTTGGGAGGCCGAGACGGGCGGATCACGAGGTCAGGAGATCGAGACCATCCTG
>NW_012103109.1:1555518-1556717 GCF_000951045.1 Mandrillus leucophaeus | reverse complement strand
ATACTCTTAAAATGTACAGTTCAGAGGCCGGGCACAGTGGCTCATGCCTGTAATCCCAGCACTTTGGGAGGCCGAGGCCAGCGGATCACCTGAGGTTGGGAGTTTGAGACCAGCATGGTCAACATGATGAAACCCTGTCTCTATTAAAAATACAAAAATTAGCTGGGTGTAGAGGCACACATCTGTAATCCCAGCTACTTGGGAGGCTGAGGCATGAGAATTGCTTGAACCTGGGAGGCGGAGATTGCAGTGAGCCAAGATTGAGCCACTATACTATACTCCAGCCTGGGTGACAGAGCGAGACTCCATCTCACAAAAAACAGCAACAACAACAAAAAACGTACAGTTCAGTGGTTTCTAGTATGCTCACAAGTTCATACAACCATTACCACTATGTTCAAAACATCTTCATCATCCCCCAAAAGAAACTCTGTATCTACGAACAGTACTCTTAATTCTCCCCTCACCCCAGCCCCTGGCAACTGCTTATCTACCATTGGTCTCTATAGATTTGCCTTTTCTGGACATTTCATAGAAAAGGAATAATATACAACATGGTCTTTGTGACTGGCTTCTTTCACTTAGCATAATTTTTTGTTTGTTTGTTTTTTGAGAAGGCATTTTGCCTTCCCAAAGTGCTGGGATTACAGGCATGAGCCCCCGCACCTGGCTTTAACAGTATTTTTGTTTACTATGTATGTATCATTAATTTAACCCCAGAGGGTTTCTGGTGAGCCCTCTTGGCCCAACCCTGAAGACCATGAGGGAGCCTGTGGTTTGGGGATGGGTCATATGTCCCTGAGCAGGGCAGCTTCCTTCTCTGGGAGAAGCTTGGTCACAGGGAGGTGACTGAAAGTAACATTGTTGGTGGATATATTTCTACATAAAAGGTGCTGGGCTAGGATGACAGGAATAGATATGACATTATTCCATATATCAGGACTTACAATCGAGTGACAGGTATTACGACCATCATTCCAATATGAGGCAAAGTTTGATAAGAACTATAGGAGAGACTGCAAATTTAAGAGAGACAGATTAGGAACAGTAAATTCTAATTAGAAGACTTGATTACTATAGCTTTGTAGTAAGTTTTGGAATTGAGAAATGTTAGTCTTGCAGCTTTGTTTTTTTCCTCTCAAGATTGTTTTGGCTATTCTAGGTCCCTTGCATTTCCGTATGATTTTTTTTTTTTTTTT
>NW_012103109.1:1529989-1550603 GCF_000951045.1 Mandrillus leucophaeus | reverse complement strand
GCCTCCCGGGTTCATGCCATTCTTCTGCCTCAGCCTCCTGAGTAGCTGGGACTACAGGCACCGCCACCACGCCTGGCTAATTTTTTGTATTTTTAGTAGAGACGGGGTTTCACCATGTTGGCCAGGATGGACTCAATCTCCTGACCTCGTGATCTGCCTGCCTCATATATATATATATATATATATATTTTTTTTTGAGACAGAGTCTTACTCTGTCACCCAGGCTAGAGAGCAGGGGTGCAATCTTGGCTCATGGCAACTGCCACCTCCCAGATTCAAGTGATTTTCATGCCTCAGCCTGCCGAGTAGCTGGGATTGCAGGTGTGCACCACCATGCCTGGTTCCTTTTTGTATTTTCAGTAGGGACCAGGTTACACCATGTTGGTCAGGCTGGTCTTGAACTGCTGACCTCAGGTGATCTGCCCGCCTACGCCTCTCAGAGTGTTGGGATTGCAGGTGTGAGCCACTGTGCCTGGCAGTTTTTCATAGATTTTTAAAAATCAGGTTGAGGAAGCTCCCTTTTACTTCTAGTTTGTTGAGTGTTTTATCACAAAGAGGTGTTGGATATTATCAAATGCTTTTTCTGTGATTATTCAGTCGATCCTATATGTCTTTTCCCCTTCCGAATTTTTTTTTTTTTTTTTTTTTGAGATGGAGTCTTGCTCTGCTGCCCAGGCTGGAGCTCAGCAGCACGATCTCAGCTCACTGCAAGTTCCGCCTCTGGGTTCACGCCATTCTCCTGCCTCGGCCTCCCAAGTAGCTGGGACTACAGGCGCCCACCACCATGCCCAGCTAATTTTTTTTGTACTTTTAGTAGGGACAGGGTTTCACCGTGTTAGCCAGGATGCTCTCAATCTCCTGACCTTGTGATCTGCCCGCCTCGGCCTCCCAAAGTGCTGGGATTACAGGCTTGAGCCACCGCGCCCTCCCCCCCGCTTCTGAATATTTTAAGAAAGGCATCTTGCCAGTGGACTCTAGTCCCAACTTAGGTCTCAACACAGCTAGTAGGGGAGATATGTGACTGTTCTTTTTTGTTTGTTGGCTAGTCTGACTTAAACACTTATTACTATTACTATTGTTATTATTTTTTGAGTCAGCGTCTCGCTCTGTCGCCCAGGCTGGAATGCAATGGTGTCATCTTGGCTCACTGCAGCCTCGACCTCTTGGGTTCAAGTGATCTTCCCACCTCAGCTTCCTGAGTAGCTGGGACTACAGGCATGCGCCTGGAATATTTTTGTGCTTCTTTTTTTGTAGAAACAGGGTTTTGCCATGTTGCCCAGGCAGGTCTTGAATTCTTGAGCTTAAGTGATCTGCCTGCCTCGGCCTCCCAAAGTGTTGGCATTACAGGTGTGAGCCGCCGCTCCCGGTCTGAAGCACTATTAATTATTATTATTATTATTATTATTATTATTATTATTTTGAGACGGAGTCTCACTCTGTCACCCAGGCTAGAGTGCAGTGGCGCGATCTCAGCTCACTAGGACCTCTGCCGCCTGGGTTCAAGCCATTCTCCTGCCTCAGCCTCCCAAATAGCTGAGATTACAGGTGCCTGCCACTGCGCCTGGCTAATTTTTGTGTTTTTAGTGGAGACGGGGTTTCACCATCTTGGCCAGACTTGTCTTGAACTCCTGACCTCAGGTGATCCACAAGCCTTGGCCTCGCAAAGTGCTGGGATTACAGGCGTGAGCCACCGCGCCTGGCCAAAACACTATTATTAAAAATCACTTATTTGTAAACAGGTAATATTTGCACATGATAAGTACAAATCATTTAGTAAAAAGTCAACGGTGACAGGCTTGCTCTGTTTTATTCCCTTTCTGCCAACAGGTGCCCATTTCCTCGCATTTTGTCTATGGTGACTTTCTTGCAACAAAGGCAGAGATGAATAGTTGCTACAGAGACTTAGGGCCTACGCATCAGAAAACATTTTCTATTAGGTTCTTTACATAAACTTTTGCTGATTTTTTTTTTTTTTTTTTTTTTTTTTAGTATTTTACCATTTCAAACAATGTTGCTATGCTATCTTTGTATATATGTCATTTTGCACATGAGAGTTTCTGTAGAATGAATCTCTCTATGTGGAAATGCTAGGTCTTAAGGTGTCAGCATTTGCCGTTTTGATAGGTGTTACCAAATAGCCCTCTGCGGAAGTTGAACTAATTTATACTGTCTTCAGCGAAGCATGCTTGGACCTGTTCCCCACAGCCTCCACTAACCTTGTTAACATCTTGATACTTGCCGATCCGAGAAGGGAAACACGACGCTCATGGTAGTTTTAATTTGCATTTATCTGATTATGAATAAAGAGTTAGCATCTTTTCAAGTCTAAAAATCTTAAAAGCAAAAACAAAAACAAAACTCCTCCTGAACTCTACCGGCCCAGCAGACTCAAGACTCGTGACCCGGCCGTTGGCACGACGCGGGACGCCGGTGTGGCAGTGGCGGAAGAGGCAGATATCGCGGACCACCCCGCTGTCCTCCAATTCCTTTCAAACAATTCCCTCCCAGCCGCTGAGCCCCGCCTCGAGTCCGCCTCTGGCCGGCTTGGGCGGAGCGCAAGGCCAGTGGGAGGTGCTGAGCCGCCTGATTTATTCCGGTCCCAGAGGAGAAGGCGCCAGAACCCCGCGGGGTCTGAGCAGCCCAGCGTTCCCAGCCCAGCGCCCGCGTCCTGCAGCATGCCGCGCCCCTGCCTGCTCGCCGCGCTGTGCGGAGCCCTGCTCTGCGCCCCCAGCCTCCTGGTCGCCCTGGGTGAGTGGAGCGCGCCGCCCTCTGGCCCTCGCCCCTCCTCCCCGCGCCGCTCGCAAGTTTGCCCAGCGCCCTCCCTCCACCTCCACTGTTGACAAACTTAGACAAAGCCCCGGGGACCGGGCCGGGCAGAGGGGCGGCTTCTCCCGCTGCTCCCTGGCGGGACAGGGGGACGCGCCCCTGCCGTCTCTGCGCTGAGGTTTTTGGGCTGGGACTCCATGACATCGGGTGACAGCCCTGCCGCCCCCAGGATGCGGCTTACAGATAATGACAAAGGAATTCGCTGTGTCGGGCCTCTCTTTTCCCTTGTGAAAAATCAGGCCAGGGAACTGCGTTTGACTTTCGAACCCCTTCCACCTGGGAGATTCAAGGACTCTAGTATGGATAAGTCTTCTCTGGATAACTTTGTCCTGGCAACTCCCCGCCAACTCCAATTGGCTGGACAGTTCATTGGATTTTTGCGCTCCCACTTGTCCGTGCCTGGTCACATAAGGGAAGGGCTGGGGAGTCGGTGCAGTGGACGCGGGCCGTAAGTGGGGCCCGGGAGGGGACCCAGAGGCTGCGAGGAACTTGGAAGAGGGCTGCTTGCTGATGGGAGTCTCCTGACTCCCTCCCTCCCGCGGCCTTGGCCGGCTGCTGTATCTTCCCTGGTCCTCCTCCGCCTCCCAGGAGGCCTCCGGCGCCCAGCTGGGCCCCTCGCAGGCTGGACTTGCGGATGCCCCGAGCCATTCACCGTGGAGCGCTGGGAGAGGTCAGGGCCAGGACTCTTTAGGCGGCCTCTCTATCGTTTTCTCATGGGATTGACTGAAGCAAGGCAGGTAACAGCTGAGCCCCAGCCCTACGTCCTGTGATCTGCCTGACCCTTAGGGCTAGAACTTCCAGAGTGCTCCAAGCTCCCAGGAACTTGGGAGCTCCTGGCCCTCCCCAGCCACCGTGAAAGACAGCTGGATCTTCATAGCCCCTTTCTACTCTTCTCTGTACCCCCCAACCTGAACCCTGGCCAAATGTTACTGGAAAGTCCCCGAAAGAGCAGGACTCTGAAGTCCCAAAGATGTTTTTATACAGGGTGATCTGGCCTTTTCCAGAAGGAGGCAACACCATACCTACCTTACATACAGGTAACCTGGCTGGGTAGGGTACATCTTTCACTTTCCCTTTTTCCCACTGGACCGTTTTGCCCTGGAGCAGTGTAGGGAGAGGGCCGGTGCAGTTGGGAGGTAAGAGTCCATTCCCAACCCAAGCCTCTGTCTGTGTCAGTGCTCGCCCCCGCCTGCCAGGTCAGAGGAAGGATTACCTGCTATTTAAAGCCAATGACTAATAGCTCCTTGGGAGCCACTTTAAGCTCCCCAGGCCCTTGGAGGCGGAGCTCTGAGGGCAGATCGCTCATTAATGGTGTTGCTGGAGTGGGATGAACTCTCTGGGGGCTTTGGGATTCCAGGAGGACTCTCCAGCCTTGGATAGGTGACTCTGAAGGGGAGGCAAAAAAATTTCTGTTTTTTTTCTTTTTTTTTTTTTGAGACGGAGTCTTGCTGTGACGCCCAGCCTGGAATGCAGTGGCGCGATGTCAGCTCACTACAAGCTTCGTTCCCTGGGTTCACGCCATTCCCCTGCCTCAGCCTCCCAAGTAGCTGGGACTACAGGCCCGTGCTACCACGCCCAGCTAAGTTTTTGTGTTTTTAGTAGAGACAGGGTTTCACCGTGTTAGCCAGGATGGTCTCAATCTCCTCATGATCCGCCCGCCTCAGCCTCCCAAAGTGTTGGGATTACAAGCGAGAGCCACCGCGCCTGGCCAAGGCGAAAAGATTTCTCATGTCTTGCTCCAAATGACAGATTTGGGTGTAGGGTCTCAGGCAGCCCTTCTGGGATGCTGAGGTCGGCTAGAGGACGCTTGTTGGGCCCAGCCAACCCTCCAGAGTCAAGGGATTGAGGACAGGCCCTCCTGTTCCTCCTCCTGTGTTCTCCACCACTGAGGCTGATGGTGCACATCTGTCATATAGGTTCCCATTCAGAAGCCCTGGTGGCCTCTGCAGCCCTTGCCCCCTGGTGGTTCTGAAATCACCCTTTTCACTCCTCTGCCCTGACTTCCTCTCTCACCACGCTCTCCTGCTCTCCACCTTCACCCTCTTCGGTGGGATTTCTGCATTTCAGCCAGAGGGTCCTGTCTGCCGCTACCAGATGCTCCCCACCCTAGGGGAGCTCAGCGGCATGTCTGCACTTGGACTTTTTCAACCTTCTTCCTCCCACAATTGGAACTGACTTTCCCACGCCCATCTCACACTTGAGAATCTCTGTTTCTTGTTTCTTGTTTTTTTTTTTTTTTTTTTTTGTTCCCCCCTGGTGGACAATGGTGAGGAGGGTGAAGGAAGGTTAAAAGCCACTGCTCTACAGGATGAAAAACTAAACTTGTCATTCTTCAGATCCCTCCCAGTCTGGCCCCAGCCTGCCCTTCCAGCTGCATCTAACTGTGCTCCAACATACCACACCCTCTGTGCGCCTGCTTTTCTTGGAACGTTCTTTCCTCATTGCCCAGTCTGCCACCCTCCTTACTTTGTCTTCTAGACCCAGCTCGAATATTCCCTCCTCTGGGAAACTTCCATCTCCCCAGCAGAAATCCTGCCTCCAGTGACGGTTCATGCAGGCTTCTGGAGCGTTGGGCAATGTTCCTCATCTGTGGACTTGCTGGCCTCTTTCCCATTGGCTTCTTGAGGCCTGAGCTGCATCTGATTTCTCTGTCTCAGGGGCCCAGCATGGTCATTGGCCCTCTCAGTGTTTCCTGGATGATCATTGTGCTGTTCCTGAGTCAGGGCTGCCGCTGGAGGTGACATCTGTGACTCCGACCTATGCCTGAATTGGTGGGCAGAACCTGCTCGGTGGGCCAGGACAATGCTTCCTTCCACTGCCCCTGCCTTAAAGTCCTCATAGGCCTCCTTTGCAATCAGACTGCTGCCAAGAGACCTGCCCTGGACCTTGCCTGCCTCTCCAGACCCCAGCTGCCAGCTCTTCTGCCAATGGGCAGTGGTCCCCAGCACCATTCCCGTTGTCAGCCAGCACTTTTCTGGACACTCCCAGGCCACTTGGAAAGCTGGACACTTCCCTTACGTGGGCTGATTCGCCTACACGTGGACTTCCTTGGCTCTAGGCTGACTCAGGCTCCATCCAGCAGCAGACTGGGGAAGAGGGAGAGGAAGACATAATGGGCTGAGTTTGAGTGGAGGGTCTTTTTGGGCTGGGCCCATCTGCTACTTCTCATCTCTGTCCCCAGCTCCTTCCTGATCACCTGCTCATCTTACCTGTCTCTGTCCCCAGATATCTGTTCCAAAAACCCCTGCCACAATGGTGGTTTATGCAAGGAGATTTCCCAAGAAGTGCGAGGGGACGTCTTCCCCTCATACACCTGTACGTGCCTTGAGGGCTACGCGGGCAGCCACTGTGAGATGAGTGAGTATCTGGGGGTGCTTGTTGCCTGTTTCTGGCAGTAGACCCTGAGCCACAGCCCTGGTGGCATAGGCCATGTTCTGGCCTTAGTCTCTCCCTGCCGTCCCCACCCCAGTGGAAGTGTCAAGGCCTCCTCTGGGGAGATTAAGAGAGAGAGACAGAGCCTCAGTTAGACCAAGGGGGTAAAAGGGTCCTGTTGTTTCTTCCTTCTCTCTGCCTGGCCCTCTGTCCTGAGACTGCTGGCCAGGCCTGACGCTGCTGCAGAGGAGTGAGGGCTTGTGGTCACCCTGGAGGTTGTGGGAGTGCTGTTTCTTGAGTCACCATGAGCTAGACACACAACATTAGGGTTAAGTTGTGAGGATTTTTCTACCTAAGAGGGGAAAACAAACACATTCTTAGTCTTTTGGGGCCCAGGAACTCAGTAAATCAGGCTTGGTTTCAGAGTCTGACAGTTCCTGGCCCAAGTTTGACCTGCGGCCTCATCACAGAGCTTGGGGGGAGGAGGGAGACGTCTGGGCCAGCTGAGCCATCCCCTCGAGGTCAGGTGGTCAGAGGCCCTGCGTGCCCAGAGGGGCCTTGTGTGACCTGCCTGGTTATCCACTTGGCCACAGAATGGCCCTAGGTGGGGTGCCAACAGCAGTTCCCCTGCTGTCCTCCCTCCAGGCCCAGCTGGAGTCCCTTCCACTCAGTGCTCCCGCCCCACCAGGACTCCTCATGGGGTAGGCAGGTCGCCCACATGCGGGCCCGGGGATGGGTGGAGTGGGAGTCCTAGGTTTCTGAATCTAGCAGGTCAGTCGCTGAGCATCTTGGGTAGGGGGCGGGAGACATCTTGCCCTCCTTCAGGGAGATGTGGGGATGGGTTCTGAGGTTTGCTGGCCTCCAGAAGGAGGGGGCAGGTGGCTTGAGCCAGCTGGGTGGGAGCAGGAGCCCTGGGAGAGAGCAGGTCAAGTGTATAGAATGCCTTTTACCTCCCAAGTGGCCCTGGGGCCTGTGCCTTGGGCCCTGGCCTGAGGCCAGATGTGTTTGAGATCTGGGTGGAAGGCTGTATATATGGTTTGGGGGATGGGTTGCTAAGGCAATCAGAGCCCTGGTGGGGCCGGGTGGGGCCACTAACGAGTGTCCTGGGAGCTGAGGTAACTGTGGGTATGCCTGAGTTGGAATTACCCACCCTGACTTCTAGCTTCTGGGCCTGAGATCTGCCCCAGGCTGGACATGGCTGCACCCAGGAAGAAGGCAGGGGTGACCACACAGCGGAGGAAGCCCTCAGAGGGCCCTTCGTAGCTCTTCCTTGCCTTTTATGTGGTATGTTTCCTTAGCGTCAACAAGGGCCCTGTGGGCCCAAAGAATGCACATTGGACTCCTTCAGGGTGTGAGTATGGTGAAGTATAGGGATTGTCCTGGAGGCAGACTGGGGTCAAATCTCAGCCACTGGCCGAGCTCTGGTCTTGGGGCTCTGGCCTCACTTTGCGCGTTCCCCTCCCTGCCAGAGTGCGCTAACACCGAGCTCGTCTGAGCCTGTGATGCTGGAGGAAGAATAGATCTGTCTGTGGGTTCTCTGCTTGGCAGCTGGAAGGCCCAGGGATAAGCTGGGGGATCCCCAGGTGATGAGAGAAGCTTGGCCTGTAGGTGGACCTCGTAGCTGTCCTGGGTTCCTGGGACCGCACTGCTGGAGTGATGGTGAGGGGAATGGGGCCTCGGCCAAGGGCATGTTCACAGATGGCTAGGTGAGGGCCCACAGGTGGAAGGCACAAAGAGGGAAAGCAGAATGGCATTTGTGCCCCACCTGGAGAACTCCTACTAGTGGGAGTTCTAGAAAACTCCAGGCAGATTAGCTTCTTTTTTTGTTTTTTGTTTTTTTTTTTTTGAGACGGAGTCTCGCTCTGTCACCCAGGCTGGAGTGCAGTGGCTGGATCTCAGCTGACTGCAAGCTCCGCCGCCCGGGTTCACGCCATTCTCCTGCCTCAGCCTCCCGAGTAGCTGGGACTACAGGCGCCTGCCACCTCGCCCGGCTAGTTTTTTGTATTTTTTTTAGTAGAGACGGGGTTTCACCGGGTTAACCAGGATGGTCTCGATCTCCTGACCTCATGATCCGCCCATCTCGGCCTCCCAAAGTGCTGGGATTACAGGCTTGAGCCACTGCGCCCGGCCTGGCTTCTTTCTTTGTGTGCAGTGCTGGTCCTGTTCATTGCCAACCAAGGTAACCCTTCTCCCAAAGCCACCCTTCTGAGGAAGCCAGGGGCTGGCTGAGGATGGCGTCCCTTCCTGGTGGGGGGGGACACTGAGGAAGAGGGGGTCACACTGGTATTCTGTGCACCAGACTAATTGCTTCCAGATGCCCTATATGAACGTGGCCACCTCCCACAGCCTGGAGGGGGACTCTATTTTCCATGAGTGCCAATCACGGCCATCCCCCAGAGTGCTACCCTGGCTGGGATCCTCTGGCAGCCCTGGGTCCTGGCCTCCCATGACTCTGCCCAACCCCCTTGTCCTCACCACTCCCAGCCACACACTTTTTCTTGGCAGCTTGTCCTGGGCATTGCCTTCATTGTCTCTTTGTGGTCTTTGTTCTGAGAGAGGCTCTGAGGTTCTCCCCGGCCCTGGGGCCTAGGCAGAGGCCACTGAGTCTTATTTTCTTGTCCGTTGGGTCCCAGCTGGGCCCAGGAACCTGCTGGGATAGCCACCTGACTGCCACCTCCCTCCCCTCAGAGTGTGTCGAGCCGCTGGGCATGGAGAATGGGAACATTGCCAACTCACAGATCACCGCCTCATCTGTGCGTGTGACCTTCTTGGGTTTGCAGCATTGGGTCCCGGAGCTGGCCCGCCTGAACCGCGCAGGCATGGTCAATGCCTGGACACCCAGCAGCAATGATGATAACCCCTGGATCCAGGTATGCCTGGGGATGGCCCTGGGGCGGAGCGATGGAGAGAAGGCTCGATGAATGTTCCTGCATTTGGGGGTTACCATGGGAGGGTTCATCACTGGAGTTCAGGTGGCAAGGTAGCAAGTTCCCACAGGTGAAGTGTCTGTAAGTGGATGGCATCCCTGGGGGAACCCGGTATGGGGTTAGGGTGAAGGGGGAGCGGGCCCCAGGCTGTGGAGGGCTGTGGGTACTCGATGAGGCCTCTAGAGGCCGGGGCAGAAGAAGCAGGCACTTTGTGCGGGTGGTGTGCTCAGCTGCCCCTTCTTTGCTGCTGTTGTTGGGTTGTTCCCCCATCCAGTGCGGAGAGTGAAGGGATGGGTCTGCTTGGATCTTGAGTGGAAAGGACCCAGGAGATAAGGGTGCCATCTCCCCTGCCCTGTGTCCAGGTGAACCTGCTGCGGAGGATGTGGGTAACAGGTGTGGTGACGCAGGGTGCTAGCCGCTTGGCTAGTCATGAGTACCTGAAGGCCTTCAAGGTGGCCTACAGCCTTAATGGACATGAATTCAATTTCATCCATGATGTTAATGAAAAACACAAGGTAGGTCTTGTTGGGTCCTGAAAGAGGGGCTGTGGTCCATACCCCCTAAGGTTCTAGCATTGACTGAGGACCCCCAGTGAGTCCAGAGAACCCTGGGTGATTGGCCATGACATGGGTCTTCGGGTGCATCTTGGCTTCTAGAAATTGGGAAACCCAGACTGTGTCCATGTTCTGTGGTTTACAAGCAATAGTCCCACTTTAGAGATGAGACTAGTGAGACCCAAAATGGTACAGTGACCTGTTGAGGGTGGTAGTGGTGGTGGAGCTGGGTTTCATTCTGAGCCTTCAGGGGTACATGTACAGTTGTACACTGCTCAAGGACATCATTACTAAGCAGGCACCATTCACAGTACAGGCATTATACATTTGTGGAACTCTGTCAGAAAATTGTCATAATAAACTATTTGAGAAAGGAGTGCCTTTTCCTAATTTGCAAAGAGGCACCCTGTAGGTTACAGGTGACCCTGTGTCAACTATAGGGGTTTATGCCCAGGCTCCATGATGATTAAGGAAAGTGAGAGGAGAATCTGTGTGGAGGGGTACGGAGTGACCAAAGGAGAGGCTGCTATGTGAGCCCCTGCTGGCTCTTCCAAGTCCTCTTCACCCTTCCAGCCCCACCTCTGCCTCCCAGGTCTGAAAAGGAAGATGATGTAACCCCAGGGAGGGGGACTGCCCAGATGGACCCCCCTCCCCCAGTCTTGTCCCTTCCCTCCTAGGAGTTTGCGGGTAACTGGAACAAAAATGCGGTGCATGTCAACCTGTTTGAGACCCCTGTGGAGGCTCAGTATGTGAGGTTGTACCCCACGAGCTGCCACACGGCCTGTACTCTGCGCTTTGAGCTACTGGGCTGTGAGTTGGACGGTGAGTGCTGGGGGTGCTGGTAGGGGGGTGCCGGTAGGGGGGCACCGTGGGCCAGTCCTAGGAGGTGGCCCTCCCTGCTGCCTCTTTTCTCAGCCAAACTGAGCTGGGTAGGGCAGCAACAAGGCCCGGGGACCAGGCTTCACTCAGGAAACGCACTCTAGGGACTCACCTGGTCATAGCAGTCCCACCCAGGTGTTTGCTGTCGGCCAACCCATGACCCAGGGCGTTCTGGTTGATAGAGAAAAAGACTTCGATTTTCAAAGTATTTTCACGTCTTCTGGTTGGCTCCTGTCCTGTAGCTTCTAGAACATGTAGCGTTAGGTGTGTTTGGCAGATGTCAGCTTTACGAGGGCAGATAATTTGTCTGTTTTGTTTGCTTCGGTATTCCCAGTGCCTAGAATGGTGTCTGGTTTATAGGGACTCAATAAACACTTGATGAATGAGTGAATGAATGAATGAGGGGCGTGGGGCCCCGATGAATGATTTATTAAGGGTACACATCTGGTAGGTATTAAGACTTGGTCTAGATCTCTGGGCTCCCGGCCCCACCCATCCAGAGCTTTCCTTGCCAAACTCTTAGAGTCTGCACTCCAGAGAAACACAGGAGCTTCCTGGACCATGGGGCTTGGAGCTGGTGCTTCCTGCTGCCTTTTCCAGAGATTCCCAAAGAGGTTTCCAAAGAAATTCCCCAGATGGAGAGCTGGGGGGGGACCAGAAAGGGACAGCTTTCTGCAGACCCAGGAGACAGCCTTGGCGAGGTTAGGGTGCAGGGTTTGGGCTGACAAACATTGATTGCCTCAGCGCAGCTCAATTCAGCTTTCCTTTTCGAGGGCTGGGTATTTCTCTCTCTTTGCAGCCACAGTGCCACCTGCTGGCCGTCAGTGGAACTGTAAGACTCGCTAAGCGGAGCTGCAGAGTGGAGGTTCTTATCTTACCCACTGGCATTTTTATCTTACCCAGACCTGCCCTCCTGCGCCCCCTCTTTCCCCTCTGTGACACCTCTTCCTGTTGTCTCATTTCAGACACCACCCAAATACCCATCAGAGCTGAGTTCAGTGCCTGGCTGGGTTTAGTGTTTTTAGTGTGAACTTGAGTAGGTATGCTTCCTCCACCAGGGGGGCCTTTTGAGCCTTACTGTTTCAGTGGGGCGTCTAAGACTGCCTTCTGCTAGAAGGAAATGTAGCCTACTGGGAAAGGACAGAGCCAGGTCTGTGTACCTCTCCCTGGAGTCCCTGCCACTTGCTGTTTTGGCTTGAAACCTTTGGCCATTAAAGTTGCCTGGATCCAGGCATGGCTGGCCCCTGCTCAGGACCAAGAGAGGGTGAGCCTTGCAAACCAAGGAAGCCCAGGTACCCTGTCTGCTTCCTTCAGGGTCTGGACCACTCCTTTCCCTATAGGCCTTCCAGTCAGCTGGAGAGTGTTGGTGCATGCGTGCATGTGTGTGGGTGGGGCTGAGGTCTGGGGGTACCTGGGATTCCACACGGGATTCCTCTTTGCAGGCATGGTGCCTTTGGTGAATTAATTATTTAATTCAATGGATGTTTATTAAGATATTGATTAAGCCCCTCCTGGGTACTTGGCTCTAGGGAATGATTGCCTGACCTCATGGAATTTGCATTGTAGCAAGGGAGGCAGACTTGAGGCAAGGAACAGATGACAGAGAGCAGTAACAGCTCTGAAGAAAAGCTAGAGGGTGATGAGATGACCGTGACTTGGGGTGAGGGGAGAGAGCAAGACAAGGACTGCTCTGTTGGGAAGGCCTTTGACTGGGGGCCTGAATGATGGAGAGCTAGCCACATGAAAAACTTAAAAAGAGCACTGCAGGCAAGGAATTGGTAAGTGCAAAGGCCCTGGGGCATGTTGAAGGATGGAAGGAAGGCCAATGGAGCTGGATCCTAGAGACTGAGGGGCAGCTTGGTGGGTGAAGAGCCCCAGGGACCCACAGTATCATCACCTAGGAGCTTCTTAGATATGCAGACTGAGGCTGGGTGCCGTGGCTGACACCTATAATCCCAGCACTTTGGGAGGCCGAGGCGAGTGGATCATCTGAGGTCAGGAGATCAAGACTAGCCTGGCCAACATGGCAAAACCCTGTCTCTACTAAAAAAATACAAAAATTAGCCGGGCATGATGGCGGGCGCCTGTAATTCCAGCTACTAGCGAGGCTGAGGCAGGATAATTGCCTGAACCCAATCAGGAGGCAGAGGTTGTAGTGAGCCGAGATCATGCCACTGCACTCCAGCGTGGGTGACAGAGCGAGACTGTGTCTCAAAAAAAAAAAAAAAAAAACCAAAAAAAAAACAGACTAAAAGCCCCAGCCTACATTTGCCGAAACAGAATCTTTTTTTAACAAGATCCCCAGGTGGTCTGGGAGAATTTCTCCCCTAGTATCTTATTTTATAGATGGGGAGACTGACACCCAGAGAGAGGAAGGGACTTCCTAGAGTGATGGAGCTGACAGTTCTGCCCCTTCCCTGGTGCCCTTTCCAACTGTATTTTACCAGGAAGGCTGTCCGATTTCCTGGGGAGGCTGAGTGAGGAGGGTATGAACCGCTAGAAGCAGATGATCTGTAGAGAGGTCTGCATTGAGCACATTGTGCAGAATTGGTGTCCTCTGCAAAGCTGCCCAGGTTTTAGCCTGACTCAGGCCTCTCTTCTTCTGGGACCAAGGGACAACCAGTTCCCAGCCCAGTAGCCTCCCTTTGAGGGGGAAGGTGGTGGTTCCCTGGTGCACCACCATCAGGAGGCGATGGGACCATCGGCAGGCATTGTCAACACACCCTGGAGGCAAATGTCTTGAGTGGTGAGGGTGCAGGTGTCTGGAGGGCAGTGACATAACTTAGTTGGCTCCCAGATTGCAGGGGGCGCTCCAGTCCCACCGTCCACTCCTGCCTCCCTCAACTCCCCAGAGGGATAGACACTTGTGGAGTGAGGAGACACCCCCATCATTCTCTTGGGAGTTGTATCTCCTGCCCATCCCCAACTGTTCTATCCATATGCCACGTGCAGATACGAATGCAAGACAGCCCAGCACATTCCTGAGTGTTTGAGGCAGGGCTAAGTGAAACAAAGGCCAGCTTCCCGGGCCAGCCCTCACAGGCCTGTGTGACAGCATGCCCAGAACATCTGAGTGTGCGAAGGCCCTCTGGGAGACACTAAGTCAGGGGGCTTCTGGGGAATGGAAATAGAGATGTTCCTGAGCCCCAGGAGTGGTCTGATTTCTCTAACTGCCAGCTGCCGGTGGGCAGGAGTGTTGTCCTGTTCATCACTGGGTCGCCACCAGGCAGGCCTTCATCATCTAGCTGGGATGTGTGGATGGTGGAGGTGATGTCATAGTGTGACATTAAGAGTTTGTATGTGGCCAGGCGCGGTGGCTCAAGCCTGTAATCCAGGCACTTTGGGAGGCTGAGACGGGCAGATCACGAGGTCAGGAGATCGAGACCATCCTGGCTAACATGGTGAAACCCCGTCTCTACTAAAAAAAAAATACAAAAAAGAAAAAAAACTAGCCGGGCGCGGTGGCGGGCGCCTGTAGTCCCAGCTACTCGGGAGGCTTTTTTTTCTTTTTTTTTTTTGGTGGCAGAAAAAAATGACTGAAGTAAGCACTGAATAAATGAGGTGGTTGTTATTAAAGTTGTCAGTGGCTGTGCCATGGGATGGATGGGAGGCCGAGGCGATGGGGGCAGTGCTGTGAGTCCAGAGGAGGAAGAAATCCTGCCCAAGTGAAGTAGAGCAGGCTTCTTGGAGGAGGTGTCTCCAAAGTCAGGCATTGAAGGAGGGCAGGAGGTGGTGGAGCAGGGGCTTCCCTGGTGCAGAGGGAGAAGGGTGGTGAGTGGGAGGTCTTGGGTGATCTGTGAGGAGCTGAGCCCGGCTGGTTGTGGTGAGGAACTGGTGGGGCCGGCAGTGAGAAGGTCGCACAGTTGGCCCTGCAAGGTGGATGGAGCTGCTTTCTGTTGCTGAAGAGCATGCCAGGGGCTGGTCAGGATCCACAGAGTTCTTTCCGCTTCATCGCCTTGTGCTCCCGCCCCTGGGAGCTGTGGATCCCAGATCCAGATGACAGCCCACCTTGCTGGCAGGATGCTTCAATCCCCTGGGCCTGAAGAATAACAGCATCCCTGACAAGCAGATCACGGCCTCCAGCAGCTACAAGACCTGGGGCTTGCATCTCTTCAGCTGGAACCCCTCCTACGCACGGCTGGACAAGCAGGGCAACTTCAACGCCTGGGTTGCGGGGAGCTACAGTAACGATCAGTGGCTGCAGGTGGGCCGGCCCCTTCTTGGGATTCAGGGCTGGGGTTGGGTGGGATGAGGTGGGACTGCCAGATCTTTGACCTTTCCCCAGCCCAGGCTTCTGCTTCCCAAGAGAGTTCTGGAAAAGCCTTATTTTCCTTTGGCTTTTCTTTCTTCTTCACTCCTGTACTCCCTTCTCCTGATCCTGCTTCCACTAAGGTGGAAAAAGGATGTGTGTGTGTGCACGCGTGTGTGTGTGTGTGTGTGTTTATGTGTTTATACACAGGAGGAGAGCTGCTCCATGGGCTGCCACAGGGTTGACAAGGCTCAGCCTGTGGACAGCAGGGCAGAGGCGGAAGAGGGAGACATGACCCAGGCATCTTGGGACCTCTCCCCTGAGCACAGCGTACATATTCTCTGACTCAGTGTCTAAGAAGCCACCATGTGACAGCCCTTGTCTGTCATTGAAACTGGGAAACAAAAGAGAGTCATGGAAAGCCAGAGCTTGTTTTATAGATGAGGAAGCTGAGAGCTGGCAGGACGACGATCTGCCTAGTACCCACCTGCTGGCTGGCAGTGAGTTGGGTTTACACCTGGATGTTGGGGAACTGTGTGTCCAGGTGCAGCTGGCAGGTTCTCCAGGGAGATCAGGGACTGGGGACAGGAGGTCTGTCTCAGGGCCCCATGGAGCACACTGTGGAGCTGGGTTCCGTGAGTTTGCTGCCTGCCTGTGGACACCCTCAGGACCAGTGTCGACTGTGGGCAGCGCTGCAGGGAGCCTCTAGAGCAGTTCATGCCCCTCCAGGCTGTGGCCTCTCCTGTCCTTCTTCCCATCACAGCATAGTGCAGGTCTCAGGCAGGGGTGGTTGGTGTTGAGTTGGCCAGGGCCCAGACTCTACGAGCCTTATAGCAGTGAGGTACTGAACACCATGTGTGGCCAAGTAGGTGGTATTATTTATGCCCCCCAAGGCTTTTTTTTTCTTTTTCTTTCTGAGACAGAGCCAGGCTGGAGTGCAGTGGCGCCATCTCGGCTCACTGCAACCTCCGCCTCCCGGGTTCAAGTGGTTCTTCTGACTTGGCCTCCCTAGTAGCTGGAATTTCAAGTGGTTCTTCTGACTCAGCCTCCCTAGTAGCTGGGATTACAGGCACCCGCCATCATGCCCAGCTAATTTTTTGTATTTTTAGTAGAGACAGGGTTTCACCATGTTGGCCAGGCTGGTCTCAAAATCCTGACTTCAGGTGATCCACCCACCTCGGTCTCCCAAAGTGTTGGGATTATAGGTGTGAGACTCCACGTCCGGCCTTATGCCCATTTTATAGCCAAGGAAACTGAGGCTCAACCAAGTAGTTTTTTTTCAAAACTAGAATTCATGCCTCAGTGTGTCTGCCTCTTTTCACCTTACTGGACATGGTCCAAGTGAGAAAATGTGGTTGATTTCTTCTGTAGGTGGACCTGGGCTCCCTGAAGGAGGTGACAGGCATCATCACCCAGGGGGCCCGTAACTTTGGCTCCGTCCAGTTTGTGGCATCCTACAAGGTGGCCTACAGTAATGACAGTGTGAACTGGACTGAGTACCAGGACCCCAGGACTGGCAGCAGCAAGGTGGGTGTCTGACCAGCTGCCCACCCTTTGCCATTCCTTTATTACTTCCCTGGGAGTCTGGCCTGGGGCTCTGAGGGGAGGGGGGCTGGCTTGGGGTCCTCCTGACACCCGCTCTGCCTCTAGATCTTCCCTGGCAACTGGGACAACCATTCCCACAAGAAGAACTTGTTTGAGACGCCCATCCTGGCTCGCTATGTGCGTGTCCTGCCTGTAGCCTGGCACAACCGCATCGCCCTGCGCCTGGAGCTGCTGGGCTGCTAGTGGCCACTTGCCATCCCCAGGTCCTCCTGCTTTCCGTGGGGCCACCACCTCCTGGCTTCTCAGCCCCTTTAAATCACCATGGGACTGGGGACTGGGGAAGGGGAGGGTGTTCAGAGGCAGCACCATCACACAGTCACCATCACACAGTCACCCCTCCCTCCCTCTTCCTCACCTTCCACCTCTCACGGGCCCTGCCCCAACCCCTAAGCCCCATCCCCTAACCCCCAGCCCTCACTGTCCTGTTTTCTTAGGCACTGAGAGATCTGAGTAGGTCTGGGATGGACAGGAAAGGGCAAAGTAGGGCGTGTGGTTTCCCTGCCCCTGTCCAGACCCCCAATCCCAGGCGCGTGTGTCTCTGTCTCTCCTAGCCCCTCTCTCACACCGCATTCCCGTGGTGTCCTCAAGAAAGGCCCAGAAGCGCCAGGCTGGAGATAACAGCCTCTTGCCCATCAGCCCTGCGTCGGCCCTGGGGTACCATGTGGCCACAACTTCTGTTGCCCCCTGTCACCAACACACTTCCCCTTGTCTCCCTGGATACCTCTCTTGCCCCTTGTCCTGAAGCCCAGTGAGACAGAAGGGGGTGGGGTGGGTCTATGGGGAGATAAGGGAGTGAGGTCAGAGGAGGGCATGGGTTGGCAGGGTGGGTGTTTGGGGCCCTCTGTGCTGGCTTTTCACCCCAGAGGACACAGGCAGCTTCCAAAATATATTTATCTTCTTCACGGGAACTCTTGGTGTGGTTCGTTATTGTTTCATGGGAATGGGATTTAAATTGCGCTGGTTTCCCCATCCTCCACCTGTGGTCCTCTCTGAGCCCCAGCTTGCTTACTTGCTTTCTTTCTTTCTTTTTTTTTTTTTTGAGACAGTCTTGCTCTGTTGCCAGGCTGGAGTGCAATAATGTGATCTCGGCTCACTGCAACCTCTGCCTCCCGGTTCAAGCGTTTCTCCTGCCTCAGCCTCCCAAATAGCTGGGACTATAGGTGCATACCACCATGCCCAGCTAATTTTTGTATTTTTAGTAGAGACGGGGTTTCACCATGTTGGCTAGGATGGTCTCAATCTCTCGACCTTGTGATCCACCTGCCTCAGCCTCCCAAAGTGCTGGGATTACAGGCGTGAGCCGCCGTACCCGGCCCCATCTTTCTTTATGTCACCTGCCTGACTACACATAGCTTCATAGCAGGCGGAGGGAGTCAGGACTTCCAGGTCCTCAAAACCTGACTTCCCCTCTTCCCTCTGCTTTCTATCTCCATGCCCATTTGGCCCTGGGCCCCACAGCTGCTGCCTGGTCAGGGGCCCAGTGAGCGCCTGGCAGACGCTGTCTCCTGAATGCTTTTGCTCCCTTCCTGCCAGGAAGACCGGCTGGGGCAGCTGGTTTTCCCCTTTAGCAGTTTCCGTTCTCTCTGTAACTGGAGTGGTGGGCTGGAGGAACTATTAGACCAGTGAACCTGGGCGCCTTCAGAACTGGAGTTCCTGGGGTGGGTGCAGCGTGGGACTAGAGGAGGGGACCAGGGCTCTGCCAAGTGGGCATGAGGCCTCCTGCCTGAACACACTGGTTCCTGGTAGGCCACTGGTGTGTGTGCTCCAGGGATACCCTCGCTGTGTGGGGTCATCCAGAAGTGGGGGCGGGCCTTGCAGGCCAGTGTCCTGGCGATCTGGGAGGGTGACTTGCAGGCAGAGGCTTGGCTAGATTGGGAAGGGGTGTAGGAAAAACCACCCTCTTCATTAAGGTGAACTTTTCCAAACTTTGGGAGCCGAGCTGTGCTCTGCAGGCAGGGGGTGCCTCTGAGCAGCAGGAGGTGAGGCTGCAGGGCTGCCAAAGGGAGGGCGTGGCTTTGCTGGAACCACATCAGGGAAATGCGTCTGGAAGTGGTTCCTTTCTGAGACCTGCCGTTGCTGGGCTCCTGGGCCTAGCAGGGTCTGAATAAAAGGCCCAGGTAGTGGTCTTCATAGGAACTGAGGATGGGGGACTCCCTTCCCCTGGGGTTCCCTTGGCCTACTGCTTCCTGTTTCAGAGCTTTCTTCTGTGGAGTGGTGTGGATTGGGTTTAGAGCCAAGTCTTTCTGGGTGCTTTTGAGCCTCAGGACTCCCGGGGGAGTTTCCTGCCCTGAACCCCTGTTCCAGCCTCCCCCCGGGATGAGCAGACAGTGGGAGAAGCATCACTGCTCTGGGATGGGTTGGCCACAGCCTTCTAAAAGTCCCCCTCCTGGGACCCTGGAGCGGAGTTCCCTCACTCCTGACCCCCTCCTTCCTTTCTTGTCTTCTCTCCCTCAGCAGTGTCTTCCATTGGCCCAGCTTTTACCATCACCCCTACACATTGACTTTTTTCTGCCCCACTGCAAGGCAGAGGGTGAGTGTTCAGATTCCACCTGCTGGCTATCCCTACCCCTGGCTGGCATGTTCAACTCGACTTCCTGTAACAAAATGTGCTCTCCCTGCTGTCCATCCTCTCCCCTGTCGAGAACCTGCAGAGGAACCTACCTTGGCTCCCCTTTGCCTATCAAGTCTGGCATTCCTTTTAGGTGCCCTTTACCTGTTGATCACAGTTCTTTGTGCTCCAATTTGCCCCTGGCTATGTGTAACACACACATATGCACGCGCGCGCGCGCACATACACACACACACACACACACACACACACACACACACGGGCCAACTTGAGCTGTGTCTAGGAAGAGGCTCTGGGCTCTGTGACCCTGTGACCCTTCGACCCTTCCCCCAGCCAAAGCTGAAGGACCTCAGTCTTTTCTGCTGAGGAAACATCGGGCTGTCCAGGCCAGGGCCCCCATTGGTCTGGACAGGAAAGAAAACACCCTGTCCAAACAGAGGCATCCTGAGTGGCTGCCTGGATGGCTGTGCTGATTAGCAGGATTCCGAAGGGAGGTCCACCTCTGTTGGAGGACCACTCAGAAGCCTGATTGCCCCTGTAGGCTGCAGAGGCATCCCACCCTGTGTCTCCCCTCCCAGCCAGGGCCACTCATTCAAGCCCCATGTCCTGGGGATAGCACCTGCTATGTGCCTGACAGTGAGTTAGGAATTTGGCCAGCGTTTCGTGATGGCCAAACTCAGGGGCAGGAGGATGTCAGCACCCCCTTGCTTTTTTTTTTTTTTTTTTTTTTTGAGACAGTTTGGCTCTTATAGTCTTGCCCGGACCACAATGGCATGAACTTGGCTTACTGCAACCTCTGCCTCCTGGGTTCAAGCAATTCTCCTGCCTAAGCCTCCCAAGTAGCTGGGATTACAGGCATGCTCCACCACGCCCAGCTAATTTTGTATTTTTAGTAGAGATGGGGTTTCACCATGTTGCCCAGGCTGGTCTTGAACTCCTGACCTCAGGTGATCCACCCGCCTCCGCCTCCCAAAGTGCTGGGGTTACAGGCATGAGTCATTCACTGCACCCGGCCTCACCCCCTTGCTTTCTATTGGGTAAAGAAAGTAATACAGAAGTCTCACCCCTTCCACAACCAAAGGTGGGGAGCAGCATGAGCCCCTAGCAGAATGCTGGACAGGGGCTTCCCCTGCTTACTCCCACTGTTTTTGGTATACCAGGCTTTCTCAGGGGATCCCCCCTCCCCAGACTCTCCTATTCCACCCCTACTCTCCTTTCCCAAGACGTGAGGGCCTCAATTCTTGCACACTCCCTTTGCGGTGGTTCCCAGCAAGTCTGGAGACCGCTCAAGTCTGCAGTAACTCCTCCCTTCGGGCCCAGCCCTTGGGAGGGAAAGGTGCGCGTGTTCCTTTAAGGGGCTGGTCTGGCGGGAGCGCGGGGGTGTTTCTGCTGCCGCTTCCTTTCTAGCTTTTTAAGTTCCCCGAAATCCGACTGCCGCCTTGGACCGGGGCAGCTCGCGGCCCCCGAGAGCTCTAGCAGTCGAGGAGCTGCCTGGGGACGGTACGTGGCTCAGGGGTCGCTGAGCTTCTGGGGCTGCGTGCGGGCCGGGTTCCTCCCTCCCCGCTTTGGGTGCCCTGCAGGTTCCCACACCTCCCGGGCAGGGTCGGGGGAAGGGGCAGGAGGCGTGGGCCGG
>NW_012103109.1:1523480-1525389 GCF_000951045.1 Mandrillus leucophaeus | reverse complement strand
GAGGGGGACATGCAGTTGATTGGCAGTCAGAAAACATCCAGAATGATCCTTTGAGAGTGTAAAGCAGATTCATGCCACTCCTCTGCTGAGACTCTTCAATGTCTTTCTTTCTTAGAATAAATAAATGCCAAGGCACTACATCATGGGGCCTCTGGCCATGACTTAGACATCATTTCCTGCCACCCTCCCTCTTGTCCCTCGGGCTCTAGTCTTACTGACCTCTGAGCCATTCCTGCCACAGGCCTTTGCATTTGCTCTTCCCTCTCCCTGGAATGCCCATTCTCCCAGGATTTTCCAGGTTTGTGTCTTCATTGTATATCGGGGGGCCCTCCTGACCCTCCCTGTCCAAAAGGTACCCCTTCTCCTACTTCCTCTTTTCTCTATCACCTGCATCACTCTCACATTACATATATCACACATTGTGGGTTTGTTTTTTTCTCTTTTGTTTGTTTACCCTCCAGAGGTGATGGCCTACTGTGAACTTTCCCTTTGTTCCTGGGTATAATCCCCGACTTTTAGCATCGCACCAGTTTAGATGGGCCATATCTTCCTGCACTCCTTGCAGGACTAAGGAGGTTCCCAAACATTGTGGAGTTAACAGTACCAAGGTTGGCAGGGTGTTCCAGGGTCTGGGGGTGATAGAATTGGGGTTGAGAATTTCTGTGGGGTTCAGGGCAAGCAAATTGATGCTGAAGCAATGACCATCAAGCTATGGGATCCCCTCAGTGGAGGTCCAAGATGTAGAATGTGTTCTAAAGCTTCTGAGTCCCAAAGGTCCTCAGCCAGTTGAATAGATCGAATAGGAGAAGGGAGGTCAAAATACCTAAGAGACATTATCTTTTGCCTTTATGGGCTAACTCCATAGGAGAATTTAGCATAAGAAAAGAGGGTTTAAGTCACTGGAAATGTGTGTGAGTCACCCTGGAAGAGCTGCCACTGCCAATTGCATCACATGGAGGGATTGGGGACTGTAACCAGAAAAGACGGAAAAGAGCCCTTCCCGCTTCCACGCAGGCGGCTGCCCCCATTCACTCCTTGGCCTTCAGGTAACACCAGAGAGTGGCCCTGGCCAGTTGGCTTCCGTTCCTAAGGACCTACTAGGAAATGGCCACTCCAAGATTGAAAAAGAAAAAAAGGAAAAGGACTCAGGTCCCTCACCCCAACTGGGCGGTGGTGACCAGGCGCTTCCACAAGGAAACCTTTCAATTTCACCAGAGAGTGGCCCCGGCCAGAAACCTACAGCTGCCTCTGTGCATAGGCACTGTCCACTGACAGTCCTGAATTGGAAAGGGAAAAAGAGAGAGAGAGAGATTGAAAAACAAAAACAAAAACAAAAACAGAAAAACCAGGGTTGCCCTGTATGGAGCAGAGAGGAAAAGGGAAAAAGAGAAAACATAAATGCCAAA
Organism: Mandrillus leucophaeus; assembly: GCF_000951045.1. Taxonomy (NCBI): domain Eukaryota; kingdom Metazoa; phylum Chordata; class Mammalia; order Primates; family Cercopithecidae; genus Mandrillus; species Mandrillus leucophaeus. The sequence continues at coordinate 1,523,983 of NW_012103109.1, read as the reverse complement.
CTTTGGGCTTACCTCCTGGCTGGCTCGTCAACATACGTTCCCAGTGGAGGGTCTTGACTACAAGTCATCCAGGTTCTTGGTGTTTTGAACAAAGAACTGGACAAAACGCACAAACAAAGCAACAAAAGAGTGAAGCAACAGAAGCACAGATTTACTGAAACGAAAGTACACCCCGCAGAGTGGGAGTGGGCCCCACCATGCAGCTCAAGAGCCTGCGTATTGTGCTTATTGTCTTCCGTTAGCATGTAAACTCCATGAGGACGTCTCTTTTGCCTAGAATGGTGGCTGGCACACGATAGATGCATGATAAATACATGTTGAATGAATGAGACCAAGTCCCAGCTCCTTTATCTACCTGGGTAACCTTAGGCAAGCATCTTAGCATTTCGGAAACTCAGTTTCCTTTTCTGTACAATGGGGATAATAATTCTGACACTGGGAGGCCCACAGAGACTCACGTCCATGGAAGCGCACTGACAAGTAGGAGGCAGTCTTTAAATATG
>NW_012103109.1:1520259-1523285 GCF_000951045.1 Mandrillus leucophaeus | reverse complement strand
GAGTGCAATGGCTCAATCTCTGCTCACTGCAAACTCCGCCTCCTGGGTTCAAGCGATTCTCCTGCCTCAGCCTCCCGAGTAGCTGGGACTACAAGCGCCCACCACCACGCTCGGCTAATTTTTGTGTTTTTAGTAGAGATGAGGTTTCACATGTTGGCCAGGCTAGTCTTGAACTCTTGACTTCAAGTGATCCACCCACCTCGGCCTCCCAAAGTGCAGGGATTACAGGCGTGATCCACTGTGCCTGGCTTGTGACCCCCATTTTAAAGATGAAGAAACTGAGGCTCAGAGAGGTGCAGCGACTTGTCCAATGACAGGGTTAGTAAGTGGGTGGAGCCAGAACTGAATGCAGGCAGCCAATCTGCTTCTAGAGCCTGAAGTCTTTGCCGTGTTCATTTGTTGAGCACCTGCTACATGCCAGGGACTGCTATCATACATCTTACATCATCTATAATTGTCACCACAGCCCATTATGTTCCTTTTTTTTTTTTTTTTTTTTTGAGATGGAGTCTTACTCTGTCAGCCAGGCTGGAGTGCAGTGGTGTGGTCTCAGCTCACTGCAACTTCCAACTTCCGCCTCCTGGGTTCGAACAATTCTCCTGCCTTAGCCACCCCAGTAGCTGGGATTACAGGCATCTGCCACCACACCCAGCTGAGTTTTGTATTTTTAGTAGAGACAGGGGTTTCACTGTGTTGGCCAGGCCAGTCTTGAACTCCTGACCTCAGGTGATCCACCCCCTCAGCTTCCCAAAATGCTCTAGGATTACAGGTGTGAGCCACCGTGCCCGGCCTTAAGTTCCTTCTTTTACAGATGAGGAAATAGAGGCACAGAGAGGTGAACTTGCCTGAAGTCACTCAGCAGGATGCAGTGTGTCCAGCTTCAATACTGAGCCCAGGTCTGAGTGCCCAGACAGGACTCCAGGGGATTTGGGGAGCTGTTCACTGCCAAGGTGACTGGGCTGGACTTGGTCTTGGGCCTTCCAGCTGGTGGCACCTCTGTGGTGGTCCTGAGGAGCTGGTGGCTGGATAGCCATGGTAGGGGAGCGGAAGTTGTCCATCCCTCCCCTCAGTGGTAGTGGTCAGGGATGGTCAGAGATGGACCTGGGGCAAGGTAGCAACCAAGTGGCAATTGCCACTCCTGACTCCCACTCAGGACTCTGTCCCGTGCACTGACCTTAGCATTCAAGGCTGTGCTTGTCCTCAGCCCCTGAGTTCCCCTTTAGTCTTCTCTGGAGAGAGGAAATTTTCTGTTCAGAGAGGTCAAATGACTTTCCTGGGGTCAGCCAGCTGGCAGGTGGCAGAGCTAAGACCCAAACTCAATGAGTTTAACTTGAAACCTTGGGCGTGTGTGCTGCTTGTCTCTCAGAGAGGACTGGAAAATGGCCAGCTTCCTCCTGGCCTGTCGTTCTTGGGCACACGGCTGATCTTTTCTTAAAATTCCTTTTGTTTTTCTTTTCTTTTTTTTTTTGAGATGCAGTTTCACTCTGTCGCCCAGGCTGGAGTGCAATGGCATGATGTCAGCTCACTGCAACCTCCGCCTCCCAGGTTCAAGCAATTCTCCTGCCTCAGCCTTCAGAGTAGCTGGGATTCCAGGCACCCGCCACCACACCTAGCTATTTTTTGTATTTTTAGTAGAGACAGGGTTTCGCCATGTTGGCCAGGCTGGTCTCAAGCTCCTGACCTCAGGTGATCTACCCTCCTTGGCCTCCAAAGTGCTGGGATAACAGGCGTAAGCCACTGCACCTGGCCAATTCCTTTTAATTTTCTTGACATCCCCTCAATGTGAGATTACATTACTGCTGAGTTAGCATCCAACAAAGAGAGGTGTTGACCAGATCATAACCCTCCACTTGAAGTGATAAACCAGAGAGCAAGCAAAGCTGGGTGCCCCATAGGAGAGAGGCCAGAAGTGATGGAGATAACCCAGGTTCCTTTTAGCTTGGAAAGGAGGAGCCAGGAGGGGGACATGCAGTTGATTGGCAGTCAGAAAACATCCAGAATGATCCTTTGAGAGTGTAAAGCAGATTCATGCCACTCCTCTGCTGAGACTCTGCAATGTCTTTCTTTCTTAGAATAAATAAATGCCAAGGCACTACATCATGGGGCCTCTGGCCATGACTTAGACATCATTTCCTGCCACCCTCCCTCTTGTCCCTCGGGCTCTAGTCTTACTGACCTCTGAGCCATTCCTGCCACAGGCCTTTGCATTTGCTCTTCCCTCTCCCTGGAATGCCCATTCTCCCAGGATTTTCCAGGTTTGTGTCTTCATTGTATATCGGGGGGCCCTCCTGACCCTCCCTGTCCAAAAGGTACCCCTTCTCCTACTTCCTCTTTTCTCTATCACCTGCATCACTCTCACATTACATATATCACACATTGTGGGTTTGTTTTTTTCTCTTTTGTTTGTTTACCCTCCAGAGGTGATGGCCTACTGTGAACTTTCCTTTTGTTCCTGGGTATAATCCCCGACTTTTAGCATCGCACCAATTTAGATGGGCCATATCTTCCTGCACTCCTTGCAGGACTAAGGAGGTTCCCAAACATTGTGGAGTTAACAGTACCAAGGTTCCTGGGCCAACGGGTTGGGAATGCTGGTAGGAAACACCTCCGGCTTTCATTCTCCTGGGGGCTGCAGGTTTCAAAGGCGCGGATCAAGCCTTATGCAAACAGGGACAAGGATGTCAAATTTCTCACTGGGAGCAGCGCTCGTGCAGACCTTGCGGGCGATGCTGCCCCCTTCTGGTACCTGGGGGACTTGTACTCACGGACGGCCCAGTGCGGACATGCCCCTGGCAGGGAGGTGCCACCCACCCTCCCTCCAAGCCCGGGCTTATTGTTCTTGGTGGAGGGGTCCCTAGGCTAGAGGCACCTGGGAAAAGCAACGGGCTGGCCATCAGGAAACCTGAATTTTCTCTAAGTTCGAGATATTTGACAAAGATAATGCCTTGGGTAGTTCACTGACCTTCACACTCTTGGCCTCAGTTTCCTCAACTGTGAAGAGGAGGCAGTGGTGACCACTTTGTCTC
>NW_012103109.1:1513660-1519354 GCF_000951045.1 Mandrillus leucophaeus | reverse complement strand
AAAAAAAAAAAAAAAAAAAATTAGCTGGGCGTGGTGGTGGGCACCTGTAATCCCAGCTACCCAGGAGGCTGAGGCAGGAGAATCACTTGCATCTGGGAGACTGAGGTTGCAGTGAGCTGAGCTAACACCACTGCCCTCCAGCCTGGGTGACTGAGTGAGAGTCCATCTCAAAAAAATATGTATTTAAATAAATAAATAAATAAAAATTTATGACGGACTGTTATGGGATTGGCTGACAAGGATTGAACAGAGTTCTGCCTCTCCCACCTCCTGGCCCTGTGATCTTTGGATAGTTGCTTCATGTCTCTGTGGCTCTATTCACTTGTGGATTAAATGGGGAGAAAAAAATTATCCTTGCCAACCATGGGGAGCTCTTAGGAGGATCATGGGAGCTGCTGGATGTAGAAGCCCTTTAAAACCCAGGGAGCAAGTGTGGTGCCAGGCTGAAGGTTGTGAGGGTGTGCTGGGGTTTCTGAGGCTGGGAAGGGGTGCCTCAGAGGCTCAAGTGCTGAGCTCACCAGAGGACAGCAGAAGGTGCAACAGCGTGTTCTGCCTCCGTGCATGTTTCTGAACCGAGACTCATCTCATCCATGATTGGTGAGAATGGTGGAGAAACAATGTCAGTATAACATGGAATTGCGTTGGTTCTCATCCATGATTGGTGAGAATGATGGAGGAACAATGTTAGTTTAACATGGAATTGCATTGGTTCAGTAGTGATTTTTCCCAACCCGTGAATGTCTGGAGATTTTTCGTAATTAAATATGAAGCCTTAGCAATGTGTGAGTTCCTTAACATAAATACTGACAGTCTTGCAGAAAGTGCCGCTTTTTAGTATGCATCCAGAAGTCTCTCGCCATCCTCTTTTTTTTGTTTGTTTGTTTATTTGTTTATTTTGAGACAGAGTCTTGCTCTGTCACTTAGGCTAGAAGTGCAGTGGCGCAATCTCAGCTCACTGCAACCTCCACCTCCCCTGTTCAAGCCATTCTCCTGCCTCAGCTTCCTGAGTAGCTGGGATTACAGGTGCCTGCTACCATGCCCAGCTAATTTTTGTATTTTTAGTAGAGACAGGGTTTCGCCATGTTGGCCAGGCTGTTCTTGAACTCCTGACTTCAGGTGATCCACCCGCTTCGGCCTCCTAAAGTGCTGGGATTATAGGCATGAGCCACCACACCCAGCCGCAATCCTAATTCTTGCTGTTCACGCTCCAAACTCAGGAACCAAATAGATTTGGATAACACAGCATCCCTTCCTACCCCACATTTCCAAAATCTCAATATCCAAACTCTCACCATCCCAGCCTAAGGATGCAATAGCTATGGTGAAGGAGGTATGCTTGCATGGTTGGCTTAGCTGCTTAACAGAACTAAAAGTTTACTGATAAAACTAGGAATATGATGAAGAAATTGCAAAAACATATCCCTGTGTTAAAAAAAAAAATGGAAGAAGATGACTTCACCTTGGGTCAGACTTTTAATTTTGGTAAATCTGGTTTCTATCAAAACCAAAGCCTCTGAGGACTTACATCTTGAAGGAGGAAGCACTTGTCCCAGTGGTGAAAGCTGCAAGGGGCTGATGGAGGCATCAGTGGGGTGCAGATGTCAGTGGAGTGTTAACGGTGCTAGTTTTTTGTTTTTTTTTGTTTTTTTTTTTTAATTCAGATTGTTCTTATTTTGTTAGCTGTCTGATTACAAAGTTACATGTTTTGAGCAGTCTGTCCTGACTTTATTTCCCTGTAACTTTATTTTTTAATGCATGATTTTGCAAAAATGCACTTTTTTTTTTTTTTTTTTTTCCCCAGAGCTACTGATGTCACTTAGTGGCAGAAACCCCTGCATTTGTTTGCCCTTAGGAAGCCCTTTCTCACTGGGGAGCATTTGTGCTAGACGAGCCGCTGTAAGAGGCTGGAAACATTATAAGCAGCAGCTGGGATCTCCTCTGCTCAAGGAGACTCTAGCTGCGCAGGGACAGCGGGGAGCCCGGGACATCAAGCTAAACATCAAATCTTGGCCCTACTTCCCTCCTGGTTCCAGGTGTGGAGCCTGAAGAAAGGGAGAGGAAATGAACTCTTACAAGGGTTTGCTTTGGGCCACTGGGCTGTGTGTGCCACACAATCACCTCCCTGAATTTGGCATTGTAGTTCCAGGCTTTGGGGCTGGAGTGGGTTTGAATCCTAGCCTGCCACTTCCTAGCTGGATGACCTTGGGCGTATGACTTAGTCTCTCTGTGCCTTGGTTTTTCCATCTGCAAAATGGGAACACTTATAAGCTCACATCTCGGGGTAGTGGTAAGGATTAAATGAGAGAGACCAGGTATAGTGGCTCATGCCTGTAATACCAGCACTTTGGGAGGTGGAGGCGGGCAGAACGATTAAGCCCAGGAGTTCGAGACCAGCCAGGGCAACATGGTGAAATCCCATCTCTACTAGAAATATAAAGAATTAGCTGGGTGTGGTGGTGCACACCTGTAATCCCAGCTACATGGGAGACTGAGGCAGGAGAATCATTTGAACCCAGGAGGTGGAGGTTGCAGTGAGCCGAGATCGCACCACTGCACTCCATCCTGGGCGACAGAGTGAGACTTGGCCTCAAAACAAAAACAAAGATAAAATCAATGAGCGAGTAAGTGCTCAGCTGTTAATACTTTTATGCTGATCATAGTAATGCTGTGGCGTGTGTATTTGTTAGGACAAGTGAGGTTAAGCTATGTTGACAAAGAGATGCAGGCCGGGCGTGGTGGCTCACGCCTGTAATCCCAGCACTTTGGGAGACTGAGGTGGGCAGATCACCTGAGGTCAGGAGTTCAAGACCAGCTTGGCCAACATGGCGAAACCCCATTTCTACTAAAAAATTACACAAATTAGCCAGGCATGGTGGCAGGTGCCTGTAATCCCAGCTACTCAGGGGGCTGAGGCAGGGAGAATTGCTTGAATCTGGGAGCGGAGGTTGCAGTGAGCCGAGATTGTGCCATTGTACTCCAGCCTGGGTGACAGAGCAAGACTTTGTCTAAAAAAAAAAAAAAAAAAAAAAATGACGCAAAAAGTGGTGGCTTAAATACGATAGGACTCTGTTTCTCTCTCATGGGACAGTGCAAGTGGAGGAGGTCCAGGGCTGATGGGCAGCTCTGCCATTCAATCTGTGGTTTCCATCTCTGACTCTTAGCTGGCTACTGTGGTTTCCAGAAGGTTGAGGGAAAGAATACCAGGGAAAGACATCTGTAATTGTTTTAACTGCCAGACCCGGATGTGGCACATGTTATTTCTGCTTGCTGCCATTGACCAGAACTGAGTCACATAGCTCTCCTAGCTGCGAGAGAGGCTGGAAATGCAGTCTTCAGCTGAGCGGCCATACACCCATCTATACCTGTTACTTTAGGAGAAAACTAGAATGCACTGGTGAGAAATATACCAGGGTGAGTTTTATGATCTCCATTTCGTAACCGAGGAAACTTGCCCAGAATCTCGCAGTGAATAAGTAGTAGAGGTGGGATTTGAACTCCGATCTTCCAGTTCCCAAACTCTGTACCAGGCTGCCCCATTGTGTTTAGGCCTCCCAGTTCTCTATCGCCAAGGGGCCTTACAGGTGTCAACAGGGGAATGAATTCCTCTTAGACAAGAAGCGGGGCCTTAGAGTTGTTGGTGTCCTGGCTGCAGTGCACAGCATAGATGGCACGTCTGGGCCTCGGGATCTCTGTGAAGATGTCTAAGAGAATGGTGGATTCTACCTCTCAACTTTCTTTACATCCATTCTCTTCAGCAAACGCTCCTGACTGTTCTGGAAACAAGAATGTTTACTTCACAATCCCATCACTCTAACAAGCCAATGCTTTGCCTGTCTGCCTGCCTGCCCGCCCGCCTTCCTTCCTTCCTTCCTTCCTTCCTTCCTTCCTTCCTTCCTTCCTTCCTTCCTTCCTTCCTTCCTTCCTTCCTCCTTCCCTCCCTTCCTTCTTTCCTTCCTTCTGTTTTCCCTTCCGTCCTCCCTTCCTCCCTTCCTCTTTCTTTTAAGTGTTTCCTCATCTTCTGGGTCCTGTACACAGGCATTCACAAGACCACATGGTTGCAATCATAGCAGAGGCAATTGTATGTTCTGCTTTGTCTATTTTAACTCACACCCTAAGCATTCTTCCACGTTGCTACATGATAATCGTAGTTATGTTTGCAGCTGCCTGCTGTCTTGCTGCCCCCAGGTCCACCTTCCACTCAGTCCCTGCAGGGAAGTATCTTAACATGTGAGTCTGATCCTGTGACTTCTCTGCTTAAAGCCATCACTGGCCCCCAGGACAAAGGATAGGCTTCTGGCCAGGTGTGGTGGCTCATGCCTATAATCCCAGCACTTTGGGAGGCCGAGGTGGGTGGATCACTTGAGGCTAGGAGTTTGAGACCAGCCTGGCCAACATGGCGAAACCCCGTTTCTACAAAAAATATAAAAATTAGTGGGGCATGTTGGTGCGTACCTGTAATCCCGGCTACTCGGGAGGCTGAGGCACGAGAATCATTTGAACCCAGGAGACGGAGGTTGCAGTGAGCTGAGATCTTGCCACTGCACTCCAGCTTGGACGACAGAGTGCGATTCTATCTTAAAAAAAAAAATAAAAATAGGATATGCTTCTGGGCCTGACACCCAAGGCGTCCAGACACTGGCCCTGGTGACCCCCTTACCTCCTCTCCCCCATGGCAGCCAGGGTATTTGCAGGAAGCAGAATCCAGCCCAGATGATTCCAATGAAGAAACTTTAATGGAGGAATGACTTCTAGAGAGCAGGGTGAAGGGACTCAACAAGGAAGCTGGGGACTCAGAGACCAGCAGCAGCAGACACTGCGTGGCAGAGGCCCTGGGGTGGCAAGGGAGCCGGGAAGCAATGCCCGGTCTTCCTTCTCTTCCCTCTCTGCCATCTTCTCTGAGTGCCTCCCATTGGCTCTATCCCACTAGAAGCCAGAGGGCCGGGGAACCAAGACAAGTGACCCACAGGGACCAATACATGTCAGAGAAGGACAGACGATGGATCTGGTGGGTGTGTGGGACAAATGAAGGAACCCCTGTACACCCCCAGCACCCCCAGGATCGGGACTCTTGCTGGCATCTGCACCTTTGTAGTGGCAGTGCCCTACTGGATAAACCTGTCAGTTCTTCACCTGGCAAACTCCTGTACCTTCAGTCTCATTTGGACATCCCTGTTTCTGTACCTCCATCTTAGTACTTACCACACAGCAATCGAGACTGCCTGCCCACGACTCTGCCCCCTCCCTGGACCAAGCTCCTTCAAGGAGTGACCCCATCTTTTAATTGTTGAGATGTGCAGTAAATGGTAGGTGAGCGGGGCTAGGGTGACATGAGTGAGGCAGTAGCCCTCAGTGTGAGGTTTAAGCCGGGGAGGAAGGGGGTTTGCTAAAAATCTTAGTAATCAAGACATAATATTTTAATGCAATATTTAAAAAAATCAAATCATCAAACTGCAGCCCATGGGTGGGCTACCTCTTTCATTTGAGTGCTCACCCAAACTGGAATAGCTCCCAAGACCTCTAGCATGGTGTTCAAAAATTATTTTTGAGTTGGGCTCAGTGGCTCACGCCTGTAATCCCAGCACTTTGGGAGGCTGAGGAGGGTGGATCACCTGAGGTCAGGAGTTCGAGACCAGCCTGGCCAACATGGTGAAACCCTGTCTCTACTAAAAATACAAAAATTAGCCGGGCATGTTA
>NW_012103109.1:1493825-1512825 GCF_000951045.1 Mandrillus leucophaeus | reverse complement strand
AAAAAAAAAAAAAAAAAAAAAAAAAAAATGCAGGACTCATCTTTGCTTAACATACTATCTATGCACCCTGATATTTTCTGTTCTAGTTTAGCTTATTTGGTGTCATTTAAAAATGCTGCTCATAACCTTTCTTTGTTTCTTTCTTTTTTTTTGAGACAGAGTTTCACTCTTGTTGTCCAGTCTGGAGTGCAATGGTGTGATGTTGGCTCACCGCAATCTCTGCCTTCTGGGTTCAAGCGATTCTCCTGCCTCAGCCTCCCAAGTAGCTGGGGATTACAGGCATGCGCCACCACACCCGGCTAATTTTGTATTTTTAGTAGAGATGGGGTTTCTCTATTGGCCAGGCTGGTCTCGAACTCCCGACCTCAGGTGATCTGCCTGCCTCAGCCTCCCAAAGTGCTAGGATTACAGGCCTGAGCCACCATGCCCGGCCTGCTCATAACCTTTCAAATTCAAACCTCTGGCTTGAAAAACATTGAGCCTGTCATATCGTCCTGCTTAATTTTCTCTGTTGTCTTTTAGCTGCCTGTTACTTCCTTCTTATAATTTGTCTCTTTGCTGATCTCCCATCTTGCCTTCGGGGTGCAGTTCCCTGAAAGCAGGAACTTCATCTAGCTTGTCACTGCTGTCTTCTCAGCTCTGGGAACAGCATCTGGCACACAGGTGGCAGGTGTCCCGCAGTGAGCTGTTGAGCAAACGAGTGAATGGTGTTGGAGTAGAGGGGATGCGGGCTCTCAAAGCTGGGCTTTTCTAATTACCTTGTTTTCCTCCCCTTCCCAGTTTGCCCTGGGGCCCCAGCCTGGCCCGGGTCGCCCTGGCATGAGGAGATGGGCCTGCTGCTCCTGGTCGCATTGCTCCTGCTGCCCGGCTCCTACGGACTGCCCTTCTACAATGGCTTCTACTACTCCAACAGCGCCAACGACCAGAACCCAGGCAACGGTCATGGCAAAGGTAGGCGACATCCTCCACCTAGCTCTTTGCTCCCCTGGGTGACCTAGACCTCCTTGGCTCTTGCTGTGATCTGTGGGTTCCAGGCTGGGACAGGGACATTCCAGCAGGGCCCTTGTAGTGGACCAGCTTGCTTTGCAGACAGAGGAAGGGGTGATTTCGTTTCCCTGTGTTTGCCAGCCCCTTAAGCATGGGGCCCAATTCACTTAGGCTTTTTACTTTCCCTAAAAGTCTTGCCAATTGTTCAGGGTCCAGCTTAAATGTGTCCTCCCCTGGTCCCCCCAGTGGAAAGGGGACTTCGGGTCAAATAGATGTGAGTTTGAATCGTTCTTTGTTTTGTTTTTGAGATAGAGTCTCACTCTGTTGCCGAGGCTGGAGTGCAATGGCGCGATCTCGGCTCACAGCAACCTCCGCCTCCCAGGTTCAAGCGATTCTCCTGTCTCAGCCTCCCAAGTAACTGGGATTACAGGCATGTGCCACCACCCCGGCTAATTTTTGTATTTTTAGTAGAGACGGGGTTTCGCCATGTTGTCCAGGCTGGTCTTGAACTCCTGACCTCAGATGATCCACCCACCTCAACCTCCCAAATTGCTGGGATTACAGGCATGAGCCACCATGCCTGGCCTGAGTTTCAGTCTTATAATTCTACCTCTTACTAGCTGTGTGGCCTTGGGCAGGGAACTTTTTAAAGTAGCAGTTATTGTGCACCCATCATGGGTTGGGCGCGCTTCTAGATATTTTGCATATGTTGTCTCTTATAATCACAAAAGCCCTGACGTAGGCAAAGGTGAAAATACACTTTTTTTTTTTTTTTTTGACGGAGTCTCACTTTGTCATCCAGGCTGGAGTGCAGTGGCACAATCTTGGCTCACTGCAGCCTCTGCCTCCCAGGTTCAAGCGATTCTTCTGCCTCAGCCTCCCGAGCAGCTGGGATTACAGGCATCTGCCACCACACCCGGCTAATTTTTGTACTTTTAGTAGAGATGGGGGTTTTGCCATATTGGCCAGGCTGGTCCTGAACTCTTGACCTCAGGTGATCCACCCGCCTCAGTCTCCCAAAGTGCTGGGATTACAGGCGTGAGCCAACAAGCCCTGCCGAAAATACACATTTGTAATCACTAGTGAAGCATGGGTGCTGACCAGGCTGAATTGATGCTGCCTGCCCTCACAGCCTGAAAGTAGATTCCGTTATCATCTGTTCTTGTAGATGAGCAAACTGAGGCTCAGAGAGTTAATCCAGTTGTCCAGGTCACACAGCTATTAAAAAGACAAGCTGAGGGCTGGGTGCGGTGGCTCATGCCTATAATCCCAGCACTTTGGGAAGCTGAGGTGGGCGAATCACTTGAGGTCAGGAGTTCGAGGCCAGCCTGGCCAACATACCAAAACCTCGTCTCTACTAAAAATACAAAAAATTGGCCAGGTGCAGTGGTTCATGCCTGTAATCTCAGCACTTTGGGAGGCCGAGGCGGGCGGATCATGAGATCAAGAGATTGAGACCATTCTGACAAACTTGGTGAAACCCTGTCTCTACTAAAAATACAAAAGTAGCCGGGCATGGTGGCAGATGCCTTTAATCTCAGCTACTCAGGAGGCTGAGGCAGGAGAATGGCGTGAACCCAGGAGGCGGAGGTTGCAGTGAGCTAAGATCGTGTCACTGCACTTCAGCCTGAACAACAAACTGAGACTATCTCAAAACAAAACAAAACAAAACAAAAAACCCAAAAACTTAGCCAGGTGTAGTGGTGTGCACCTGTAATCCCAACTACTTGGGAGGCTGAGGCACGAGAATTGCTTGAACCTGGGAGGAGGAGGTTGCAGTAAGCTGAGATCACGCCACTGCACTCCAGCCTGGGTGACAGAGCGAGACTCTGCCTCAACAACACCACCAACAAAAAACTTGTTCCACTTGTTTGTGGAAGGAACGAACCAGCTTGCTGGTCTCAGTAATACCCAGCACCTGCCATGAAGAGCTCACAGCCTGGTTCAGAGATGACACATGAACTTGCAAGCGCAGGGCTGAGGGTTTCTCACCTCTCCCTCTGCCTTTGAGTAGATGATTGTGCCTGCAGAGAAACTTTCCCCCTTTTTATTAGTCTCCTAGGTCAGCTCTAACAAATTAACACAAACTTGGTGACTTGAAACAACAGAAATGTATTCTCTCACTGCTTTAGGCACCAGAAATCCAACATTAGTTTCACTGTGCAGAAATCGAGGTGTGGATAGGACTGGGCCTCCTCGGGGCTCTTGGAGAGAATCTGTTCTTGCCTTGCCTCTTTCAGTTCTGCTGGCTGCTGGCATTCCTTGCCTGTAGCTGCCTCACTCCAATTTCCGCCTCCATGGCTACTTGGCCTTCTCTTTTATGTGGAAATCTCCCTCTGCTTCCCTCTAAACAGGTACTTGCGTATTTGCATTTAGGGCCCATCTGGAAAATTCAGGATACCCTCCCCATCTCAACATCCTTAGTTTAACCTCATCTGCAAAGTCCATTTTGCCACATAAGGTAATGTTCACAAGTTCTAGGGATTAGGATTTAGGGTATTTTGGGAGGCCATTATTTAGCCGACCACACTCTTTTCCTTCAGAATTTATTTTGTTGTACAAGCACTACTGTATTTGTTTATTTATTTATTTATTTATTTTTGAGACAGAGTCTTGCTCTGTCCCCCAGGCTGGAGTGCAGTGGCGTGATCTCGGCTCACTGCAAGCTCCGCCTTCTGGGTTCATGCCATTCTCCTGCCTCAGCCTCCTGAGTGGCTGGGACTACAGGCGTCCACCACCATGCCCAGCTAATTTTTTTCTATTTTTAGTAGAGATGGGGTTTCACTGTGTTAACCAGGATGGTCTCAATCTCCCGACCTCGTGATCCGCCCGCCTCAGCCTCCCAGAGTGCTGGGATTACAGGCGTGAGCCACCGTGCCGGGCCTACAAGCACTACTTTATTGAGATTTGTGGAATTTAAAAAACTTAAACTTCCTACCCATAGTTTCACCATACTACCAGGCCGACATTTAATTTTTCTCTCTCCCTTTTGTCCCTGAATATGCAAGCAAAGTCATATATAATCCCCCCACCCAGGGGAACCACTGCTAACTTTTTAGGTATCTCTTTCTAGCCTTTCCTTTTTTTTTTTTTTTTTTTTTTTTTTGAGATAGGGTCTCACTCTGTCACTCAGGCTGGAGTGCAGTGGTGTGATCTCGGCTCACTGCAACCTCTGCCTCCTGGGCTCAAGAGATCCTTCCACTTTAGCCTCCTGAGTTAGCTGAGGCTACAGACGTACACCACCGTGCCCAGCTAATTTTTGTATTTTTAGTAGAGATGGGGCTTCACCATGTTGGCCAGGCTAGTCTCGAACTCCTGGCCTCAAGTGATCTGCCTGCCTCGGCCTCCCAAAGTACTAGGATTACAGGCGTGAGCCACCACACCTGGCCGAGGCTTTCCTTTATGATTTAGAAAACTTTCTTCCAACAAAATCAACTCATGTCATACATGTGATTTTGTAGTCTCCCTTATCACCTCACAGAATATAAATAATTTTCTAAGTCAAAGAATGAATGTACATCTACCAGATTATTTTACATGGCTGTATAGTATTTTATCATATGGATGTACATTTTCATTTTATTCAGGTTAAAACTTCAAAGGTAGCTTTACTCAAGAGAGTTGGGAAGAACCAAGGAAGTGGCCCCTAAATGATAGCCCTGCTTCATATCTATTGGACACTTTCTGTGTGCCAGGCGTCCTGCCTTACCTAGTTTCAACCTTATTACAGCCGTCTGTAGGGACTGTAATTAACCCATTCTACAAATGAGGAAGCTGAGGCTTGAATTCCCTGGATTACACAACTGGGAAAAGGTGGAACCAAGATGCAAGCCCGGATTGCCCAACTCCAAACCTCTGTACCTACTGCCTCTGCAGAGCAGGACAGCTCTAACCTGAATGAGCCTGAGAGTCCTCTGGAGGCTGGACCCCATTCCCAGAGTCTCTGATGCACTGGGACCCAACAATGTGCATTTCTGACAAATTCCTGGTGATGCTAATGCTACTGACCCGAAGGCCACACTTGGAGGCCTCTACATATGGCAATCTGCCACCTTAAGTATAGCTCTTTTTCAGCATGATTCCTCTACAGGGAACCTCCCGTCTCCTGCTTACCCATGAGGCTGTCCCCTTGCCTCCACCTTTTTAATTAATTGAGTTGTTTTTATTTTGTTTTCAGCAACAGAGTCTTGCTGTCTCACCCAGTCTGGAACGCAGTGGTGCGATCATAACTCACTGCAGCCTCGACCCCCTGGGCTGAAGCAATACTCCCACCTCAGCCTCCCGAGTAGCTGGGATCACAGGCACATGCCACCATACTCAGCTAGTTAAAAAAATTTTTTTTTGTAGAGACAGGGTCTTGCTGTGTTGCCCAGGCTGGTCTCAAACTTCTGGGCTGAAGCGATCCTCCTGTCTTGGCCTCTCAAAGTGTTGGGATTACAGGCGTGAACCACCATGCCTGGCCCCTGTCCCCTACCTTGAGTAAATCAAGCATGTGTTGAAATCTAGACCCGAGAGAATGAATCAGTGAGGTCCCAATAGGGGCTCCCCAGTTAAAGAAGAGGCAGCCTTAGCCTATGAACTTGATTCTTTTGTTGCATGTTGAGTTCTGTGTGTATTTGTAACTCGGAGCCCTGAGCATAGTCTCCTTTAGAAGTTCTGCCCTTAGCTCACTAGGCTGCTCGGTATTTGGGAAGAGTTATGGCGGACAGCTGGACCAGAGAGTAAAGCTAGGGCTGTGCTGTCCTCTGGCCAGTGTGGTGGGGAAGGAAATTCTGAGGGATTCCTATCAGGGCCGCTTGTCCTGGCCATGTACCTCATGTGGGATAGCTCTTGTCGCCCGCTCCATTGGTTAGATTTTGATGCATAACAAACCACCCAAAACTTAGTGACTTGTTTAAGATGACAGCCATTTTTTTAGCTCATGATTCTGTGGGTCAGCATTTTGGAGTGGGCTCCATTTCTTCGGGTCTTGCAGTTGGGTCTTGCAGATGTGCCTGCCCGTGGTGGGCAGGTCAGCGGAGGGCTGGTTGCTGTAGGATGGCCTCAGCTGGGGCGCTCTGTCTCTGTTCTGTGTAGTCTCTCATCCTCTAGCAGGCAAGCCTGGCCATGTGCTCATGGTGGCTGGCAAAGTCCTAAGAAAAAGAGTGGAAGCATCAAGGCCCTCTGGGGCCTATGCTCAGAACAGGCATGATGAATAGTCACTTCCAAGGCATTCAGTTGGTCAAAGCAAGTGGCAAGGCCAGCACAGATTCAAGGGGGTGGGGGAATAAATGTCATCTGTTGATGGAAGGATATGCAAAGTCACACTGCAGAGCATGTGGATCCAGGGAGGGGTGGAGCATGGTGGCCATTTTTGCAATCTGAGCTTGGAGGAGCCGCGGATGAGGGGGTGAGGTGGCCCTTGCAGGGGTACGGATGTGCTGCAGCAGGTCTCATCTGCACCCTATCTCTCCCCCAAGACCTCCTCAATGGAGTGAAGCTGGTGGTGGAGACACCCGAGGAGACCCTGTTCACCTACCAAGGGGCCAGTGTGATCCTGCCCTGCCGCTACCACTACGAGCCGGCCCTGGGCTCCCCAAGGCGCGTGCGCATCAAATGGTGGAAGCTGTCGGAGAACGGGGCCCCAGAGAAGGACGTGCTGGTGGCCATTGGGCTGAGGCACCGCTCCTTTGGGGACTACCAAGGCCGCGTGCACTTGCGGCAGGAGAAGGAGCATGATGTCTCGCTGGAGATCCAGGATCTGCGACTGGAGGACTATGGGCGTTACCGCTGTGAGGTCATTGATGGGCTGGAGGATGAAAGCGGTCTGGTGGAGCTGGAGCTGCGGGGTGAGACCCTGATGGGGACTGGGTGACACTGGGACCTGAGAGCAGAGGGGAGAGGACCAGAGAAAACATCCAGATCTCTGTGCTTTAGACATTTAAAAGTACTTAATTCTCAAAACAACCCACAGGGAAGCTACTGTTATCACCCCCATTTTACAGGTGAGGAAACTGAGACACAGAGAGGTCAAGTAACTTACCTAAGGTCACACAGCTTGTAAATGACAGAGCTGGGGTCTGAACCCAAGCACCCAGCCTCTAAAATCTGTTCCCCTCTACCCGCTCTCATTCACATCCCATTCAGAGAGAGGAAAACCAGAGCTGGCCCCACAGCTTATTAGAGATAGAGCTGAGATTTAAGCAAGGTTAGCGGGTAACACAAGTGAATGAGGCAGCCCAGTGTAAGATAATGGGAGTGGTGGAGACTGGGCACACTCCTGAGCCCTTGTCCTGTCCCCAGGGATCTCCCACCCTACTCAGGCCCAGTTGATGATGTCATGCCGGAATGCAGGCCCCACTCTGCCAAATTTTCTGGCTTGACAAGATAAGCTTATATTTTTATGTGAGATCTCCTGATTTTTATGTAAAAATCTCCTTTTAAAAACAAAAAACAAAACCAACCAAACAAAAAAACCCCCAAAAAACAAAAAACAAAAACCCAATGCTGTCCAAACCAGCCACACACTGCAAACCAGATCTTGTATGTGACGTCCGTGTTTGATCTTTAATTTGTATTTACCTTCTCTGTCTCTAGGATGGGGCTATATGTCCTCATCTCTCTCCCACATGTTAAGGGCAGTTTGGGCATAGAGGAAGGTGACCTGACTAGCCCCAGCCCATCCCAGCTGTGACATCTGGGTAAATGCCTCATCCCCCTTAGAACCCTGGGCCTCTCGGGTATAAAATGGGGTATCACAATCTTTCCTCCTTTACCTCCCTTGGAGGTAATGAGGATAAAATGTACATCCTTAAAATGCATTCTCTGTCTTTGCCACAAGTGTCCACATGGCTTACATGGTGGCTCAGAGGGGCCACATTCCTCATTCCTGAACTTGGGGTGGCAGTGGAGTTGGAGAGAACCTGCAAGAGTCATTGGTCTGGGGTCTGCAGGGGCAGCCTAGAGAAACAGGGAGCCCTCACCCCATTCCTGGGGCTGCAAGGGCTAGGAATTTGGGGTGGAACCAGGCATGAAACAGTCCCCCTGCAAACACATGTGGAGGCTGCAAGCTGATTGTCAGAGCCCATGGGCTTCTCTGCCACCCAACCTGGCTTTGCCCAGGTGCCTGGCTTCCTGCCCTGATGAGATTGGAGGTTTGGGGCTCAGGCTATTCCCAGGTCCTTGGCCACAGGGAGAAGATTCCAAAGACTCTGGGTAAACAACAGCAGTCAAGTGGTGTCCTTCCCAGACTCCTAGGGTCACCTCTACTCCTTAAGGTTTCATTGACTTGGTAGAGACTGCATCTCAGAAATTTAAAAACTTTTTATTAGAGTAAAATTTCAAACATGAACATATCTTTTGAGGGAAGCCTGCGGCCCCCCTCAGACCCTGGCCACAAGGTGAGAAACCGCCTGCCCCAGGACCTCCCTGCCCTTGAGCCTCCTTTATGGAAAGGCCCTTCCCCACCCCTCTCCCCATGCCCTCCAGGGCCTCTCCTTCTCCTGAAAATCATCTGCCGCACGTGGAAAGTTCTTTGCAGTTTCCTAGGAAATTTCCACGTTAATAATAACATACACTATCAGGTCCCAGCTAATGAGTGGGGAGCTGGGAGTCAAACCTGGCCCCTAGAGCCCAAAGTCCGGGCTTGTCTGGAGAAGATGGCACAGCCTCACTGGGGGTCTGGCAACAGCCTTGTGGATTAGGAATCGTTTCCCTTCTATTGTTGGGGCATTAACTGACTAATTAATTACCTTAACTCATGGATGTTTTCTGAGTACTGCTGTGAATGAGCTGAGTCCCAGGAGAGAGGCAGCAATGGACAGGAGGTCAGAGGTTAGCTGAGTTTTTCTGAGGGACAGTGTATGTGTGTGTGTGTGTTGCAGGGAGCACGTGTCCCAGTGAGGGTGGGAGGAGAGTGGGGTGTCCAGCCAGCTGGGCCCCTGGCCACCCCCTAAGCTCCTTTTTCCTCCCCCTACAGGTGTGGTCTTTCCTTACCAGTCCCCCAACGGGCGCTATCGGCTCAACTTCCATGAGGGCCAGCAGGTCTGTGCTGAGCAGGGCGCGGTGGTTGCCTCCTTTGAGCAGCTCTTCCGGGCCTGGGAGGAGGGCCTGGACTGGTGCAATGCGGGCTGGCTGCAGGACGCCACGGTGCAGTACCCCATCATGCTGCCCCGGCAGCCCTGCGGTGGCCCGGGCCTGGCACCTGGCGTGCGAAGCTACGGCCCCCGCCACCGCCGCCTGCACCGCTATGATGTATTCTGCTTCGCCACTGCCCTCAAGGGTGAGTGGAATGGCCAAGGCCAGGCCTGCGGGTTTGGTGGCCATCTAGGACCTGTGGGAGAGCAGCTTCTGGGGAGCTCTGGCCCCCTCTGCTGGCTCTGCTGGCACTGCCACCTGGAGGCCAAGAGCACTAGCCACCCTTGAAGCAGCGTCTGGTTGAGTTTCGAGTGCTTTGCTGCTGCTGCTGCTGCTGCTTTATGCCGATCATTGGTTTCTTCATTCATCAAATATTTACTGAGTGCCTACCATATGCTAGAGCCTAGACTAGACTCCGGGGAATCACAGACAAATAAAACACAGCCTGTCTTCACAAAGCAGCTCATTTCACAGGAAGATGAGCAAGTAAAACCGAAACTGGTTCAGTGTCATATGCCAAGCCCTTGGAAAAGTGTCTGACACATAGTAGGCGTTCAGTAAATGACCGAATGGGCGAGAAACCCTGACTGGTCCAGCCTAGGTGGGGTGTCCACCCAGGGTGCAAATAGGGAAGGGTGGTGGGGGAGTGCAGACGTGACTGGAGGGACCCGGGTTCTATGGCAGGTGGGACGGAGCTTTCTGGGAGAGGGTGAAGATCAGGAAGTGTTCTCTGCAGATGCCTGCAGTATGGTAGCTCCCTGGGCTCAGATGGGTCTTTGGGGCTGGCATCTCTGCAGGCCCCGCTGTGCTCTCTGGCTGCCCCCTGTGCTGTCTGGCACTCATGCCCCCTTTCCCCCAGGGCGGGTGTACTACCTGGAGCACCCTGAGAAGCTGACACTGACAGAGGCAAGGGAGGCCTGCCAGGAAGATGACGCCACAATCGCCAAGGTGGGACAGCTCTTTGCCGCCTGGAAGTTCCATGGCCTGGACCGCTGCGACGCTGGCTGGCTGGCAGATGGCAGCGTCCGCTACCCTGTGGTTCACCCGCATCCCAACTGTGGGCCCCCGGAGCCTGGGGTCCGAAGCTTTGGCTTCCCTGACCCACAGAGCCGCTTGTACGGTGTTTACTGCTACCGCCAGCACTAGGACGTGGGGCCCTCCCCTGCCGCATTCTCTCACTGGCTGTGTATTTATTGAGTGGTTCGTTTTCCCTTGTGGGTTGGAGCCATTTTAACTGTTTTTATACTTCTCAATTTAAATTGTCTTTAAACACTTTTTTACTATTTTTTTGGTAAAGCAAACAGAACCCAATGCCTCCCTTTGCTCTTGGACGCCCCACTCCAGAAATCTTGCCTGCTTCCCTGGGCCATTTGCGGTTTTGTGGGCCTCTGGAGGGTTCCCCACCATCCAGGCTGGTCTCCCTCCCTTAAGGAGGTTGGTGCCCAGAGCGGGCGGTGGCCTGTCCAGAATGCCACTGGGAGTCAGGGCACGGTGGGCACAGTTCTCCCTGCCCCTCAGCCTAGGGGAAGAAGAGGGCCTCGGGGGCCTCCAGAGCTGGGCTTTGGGCCTCTCCTGCCCACCTCTACTTCTCTGTGAAGCTGCTGACCCCAGTCTGCCCACTGAAGGGCTAGGGCTGGAAGCCAGTTCTAGGCTTCCGGGTGAAATATGAGGGAAGGGAGAAATTCCCCTCTCCATTCCCCTCCCCCTTTTGGTTCCAAAGAATCTGTTTTGTTGTCATTTGTTTCTCATTGTTCCCTGTGTGGGGAGAGGCTCTCAGGTGTGTGTACTTTCTTTGGACAATAAATGGTGCTATGACCGCCTTCCGCCATCCCCAGTCCTTTTCTGTGTTTCCATCTCATTTGGTCTCAGGGCGCAGGCCCCTGCCTGGTGGGTGTGGTGGGGGCAGTTCTAGCCCAGGCTTCGTAGGTTGGCTGGGTCAGGTCCCTGGGGTGAACAGGGAACTCTGTGGGCTGGTTCTAGCCTTGCCTGCTCAATGGTTCACCCGGTCCTGGGTGCTGGCCTAGTGGCAGAGGACCTGGCTTGTGTCTTCACCATCCCCACCCCTTGGCAGTGTGTCTGTCTGTGTGAGGCCCAGCAGAAGAGTCAGAGGTGCCTCTCAGAAGACAGAGGAAGCTGTGGCCCTCCAGAGGACCTCAGAGGCCGGGGATCTAGGGGCCAGTGCTCCGTGTGCCTCACCCTTTGCCACCTACTCCCACCCTCGCCTCAGGGAACTTGTTGCCTTGCGCAGGAACGCCTCTGCCACTCACCAACCAATTATTCATTCAATCAGTTCTTCCCTTAGCTCAGTGCTCCTCATAATGTGGTTCACAGCATCAGCATCACTGGGATCTTGTTAGAAGTGCAAATTCCTGGGCCCCACCAGAGACCTGCTGAGTCAGAAAGTCTGGGGTGTGGACCTACACCCTCTGTTGTCACCAAGCCCTTTAGGTGATTCTGATGCATGCTTAAGTTTGAAAACCACTGACAGTTGCATCACCAACTAATCAGTTCATTAATAGTTAGTTAAGTAATGGTTGAGCGCCTACTATGTAACCAGTGCTGTACACTCTACTTTGGCCCACTGTTCTTTCTAGAGGTAGAGGTACAAGTATATATCTACGAACAAACAACTGTACACACGCCCACACCTAAAAAGATACCAGGACCCAGGAACTCACACTGGCATGCATGAACCAACACATACACACATTCACAAAGGCTCAATGGCATGTCCAGCGACTGTGATGAGGGAGGCGTCTGAGGAGGTGGCACTGGTAGAAGGACATTGCCTGGCATGCATGTGCTGGCTCAACTCTCAAGGTTTGTTGGGGGAATCCGTAAGCAATTGGAATTGTTTTCATTGCTTTCTACAATGTACTTTTTCTGAGACAAAGTCTTGCTCTGTTGCCCAGGCTGGAGTGCAGTGATGCAATCTTGGCTTACGGCTCACTGCAACCTCCACCTCCCAGGTTCAAGCAACTCTCCTGCCTCAGCCTCCTGAGTAGCTGGGATTACAGGTGCATGCCACCATGCCTAGCTAATTTTTGTATTTTTTTAGTAGAGACAGGGTTTCACCATGTTGGCCAGGCTAGTCTTGAACTTCTGACCTTGTGATCCACCGGCCTTGGCCTCCCATAGTGCTGGGATTCCAGGCGTGAGCCACTGTGCCTGGCCTCTATAGCATACTTAAGGGCAGAATGCCCAGACCTTTTTGCTAGTAGCTGGCCCGCAGTTTACCCTGCAAATGTGTAAGCAAGATTCACTGTTCCCAGACTGTTTGCAGTTTGTTTTTCCCTTCCCTTCTTATAAATCCTGATTTTTGTCTCTGTTCTTGGACTCAGTCTACCAACCTACCAGAGCAGTGTGATCACCAAGAACCAAAGCACGCAAGGTGACCAGATGTCTTGCTTGAGTGGTTCTTTGGCAGTGCCCACTTGTAAATCCATATGGTACCCACTGACTGACACATGTCACACATATCACATGTGCTTACATGCAGATCATCTACCAAACACATTAGCACCCTAGGAAAAATAAAGCACAACGGATGTGACTGTCCCAGGTGCTCTGAACAGACCAGAGTCACAGAGTCACACCAATTTGAGATCATTTGATCAAAACCTGTCTCCACTGCCACCATTCCTAAGAGCCCCTTTGGGGGACTCTGGGTCATGATTGCCTTCTTCTTAAATTAAAAAAGGGAAAAGAAAAGAGATAGATCTCTTCCAAGGTCTTTATTATTATTATAATATCATAATCTTCAGTTTTCAAAAATATAAATAGGTGCACGGAACCCTGGTGCCTGCACGGTCCCGGGGGCGGGGGTGGGGAGGGGAGAAGGCTGGGTGGCACCCCCACTGGGCAGGAAGTGCCCCCAGCAGCCCTGCCGAGTTGCCACCTGCTAGGGTGGCAGACCCAGGTGAGAGAGAGGACACTGGAAGAGGGGCCCTTGGAGGGAACCAACCCCCAGGCAGTGGAAGGTCCCTCAGATGGCTCTCCCCCGCCGGCTTACCCTCGGCAGGAGGCAGGAACCCGCCCCTCTCCCCCAAGGCTTCTCCCTCATATAGATGGTGCAGCCCTCCTGGCTCCTTCTCATCCAATACATTCAGCTGCAGTTCGGAGTTCTTCATGCTGTCAGGCCTCTGCCCCTTCCAGCTCCTTTGGAGCCCTCCTCCCTCCTCCCTAGCTCTCCCTGGAGGTGAAATAACCAACGATTGCACTGCTCTTGGATAAAGTCAGGAAACAAAAATAATCTTCTTTATTTAACTTAACCCCTCCCCTTCTCCCCCTGTCCCTGCACTGGTCCCTGGAAAGGCACGATGGGAGATTGAAGAAATGTCTCTAAACTCAGTCCACGGGTTATAATAAGTTTGCTTTGCTTTGGCATTCGGCGGACAAATTAGATGCGGTTTTGCTGATTTGGAGGGGTGAGTGGGTGCATACACAATGTGGGATTTATTTTTTTCCTTCTTTAATGGGATTCCTTATTGACAAAAAGCGACAAGAAGAGGACACCATCTGGGTGGGATGCACGTCAGCCTGGCAGGCTCCTGGGCTCAGCGTCCTGGGTGCGTCCTGGAAGCTCTTCTCAGTGGGCCGTGCTGGGGCGGCTCCTCCGAGGGTGCCGTGAGCTCCGCTTCTGTAGTCTGCGTTTGTAGGCGGTGGCTAGGGCGAAAGGGAGATGGAAAAATATCAGTGGGCCTGGAAAGAAAGTGGGGCGAGCCTAGGCTCTCCCCAGACTATCCTCTCTCCCTTGTGGAAACCGGGGACTCAGGGAGGCACCTGAGGCTTTATCAGCTTTCCTGATTTTGAGTTTTCTTGGACTTTCTCCCTTTTTCTCCTGCATCCTCTCAGTGAAAGTGAGCCCTCTCCTGGGACAAGTACGTGGCCCTTCTAGGGGCAGCGATCAGCTATTTGTGACTGAGCAGCCCCCTGACCTCCCCTCCCTTGCTCAACCTTGTGGATGGTGCAGGGTCCCCAGGAGCGGGGACGGGGGGAAGGCTGTGCTGGCAGAATCTAACCCTGTGCTCAGCGAGGGTGGCCGGGGTGATGCTTACCGTCTGTGCAGGTGATCCGAGGCTCCTCCCAGTGCCCGCTGGGTTGGCACCGGATGGTGGGCACGTGGCGCTGGACAAACCCCTCTGTGCACTGGTACCGCACCAGGGAATTGATCTCATACCGGTCCTTCTTCTGCCCGAAGGTCCTGGCATGCTGCACCACAGGGGGCTCTCCACAGGCCACTGGGGGGCAAACACCCTTTATAAAGGGTCTCATAGGGTCTCCTGGGATGACCTAAACTGGCTGTGACCCGAGGCACTGTGGGGGACACAGCCTCAACACCTGACAGTGAGCCCTGGATGTTTTCATACAGCGCTAGGAATCTAGAAGCTGCTGGCTCTAACATCTAAGTGGTTCCTCAACAACTTAAAACAGCAGGAAGGGAATACAAATGGGGTGGTCTTTAAAGGGATGAAGAGAAGATGAAAGGGAGGTAGAAAGGTGTGGAGGGCGAGAGCCAGGCAGACTTAGGCTTCTTGATGAAAACATCCAGTTCAGGGTAAAATGAGACCAAAAGGAGGCCTGGGGGATGCAAGGTGATGAGCAGGGTCAGTGGGGCGCATCCTACCAGCACCTCAATGTCCATAGACTGAAAGCCAAGGGATTGAGGCCTGACAACTATGACTCTGTGATTGATGGCCTTGGGAATCCTAAAGACAGGGAGGCTCCCCACCTCAAGCAGAGTTGCCCTTGTGGGTAACTCTGCTGCTGCTATCCAAGGAACTGTGTGGAGTGTGGAGTGGGGGTCCTGTCTTCTAGCCTGTGACCTTCATGTGCTCGTTGTCCCTGCAAATGGTCCCTGGCAGCAAGCTTGCCCTTGCCATTGGCCCTGGGATGCTGGTGCTAGGAGGGACCCCCAGGTCAGCTCCAATTTGCTTTTTGGACAGGTGAGGAGACACCAGCAGCCAGGAGACAAGGGACTCACCCCAGGCCACACAGCAAGAGCCTCACCTGTAGCTGGAGGTCTTGATCCTATCCTCCCCAGACCCCTCCCAGGCCCCAGCTTACCTGTGCCCTTTTTACACGTGAAGGGGAGGTGGTAATTGCAGGGAACATCATTCCACTCGCCCTTCTCGTGCCAGATCATCACCACACAGTCCTCTCCAGCGGCAAAGAAGTTGTCAGGCTGGTTGGGGCGCCAGTTCTCAAATTGCTGTGGGTGGGAGTGGGGAAGGAGTAAGGAGCGGGCAGGACAGTGTGGGTTGGCCTGCTCCGACTGTCTTCCCCATGGAGCCTCTTCATCGTCTCCTTTCTCTTTTAGCCCCAACTTCAGGCTCATCTAATAGCAGCACAAAGGCTGCTGGGAGTCTGGTCAGGGCTGTTCTAGGGGCCATGGAACCCGGTGGCTCCCTAGAGAATCGGTCACACAGCCTGACTCGGGTCCTTCTCAGGAGCTCAGAACCCCCAGGACTCACAGGCCTGTACATGAGCTGATTCCACTCCTCTTATCCAGAAGGGCCAACCAGGGCTGACCACATTGGGTAGGGATGGATGGTAGGAACATGGCTCTTAAGTCTGGCCTCTGCCCACCAATAAGTCCTCCCAAGGCTTATCCTTCCAGCTTTGCTTCAGGACAAAGAGAATCACTGGGTGCCTGTACCATTCACTTCGCATCTATGTTGCTTTCTGTCTGTCTCCTTGAGTAGACTCGAGTCCAATATGGGCAAGAAACCTCTCTAAAGCTTCCGTGTACTCCTCATGGTGGTGGCTATTATTCCTTCATCTCCTTCCTGGCTCCTTCCCTTGCCTCATGCCGTCATTGGCTCAATCTGTCCAGCCCCGGGCTGGGTTCCAGAGGCAGAGATGAAGGAGACAATCCCTGCCCTCAAGGGCTCCCGGTCTAACAGCCGGTCAGTGAGTGTCTGCATGGGGTTTGAATGCATCTCTCTCCAGGGGTCTTTATCCCACACCCTGTCCTCTGGGTCACCAGCTGTGCCTACAGCAGAACTCACCATGGGGTGTCCATCTGACCAGCGGAAGTCCCCTTCGATGGTCCTGTCGTTCAGGCCGATCCACTGGTAGTCTTGGGCATTGTCTGGGGAAAGGGTGAGGGTGTCAGGCCTCACACTCTACACGCTGGGGTGTCTGAGAAACTTGAGCTCATGGAGGCAGAGGGGATGGAGGAGGGAAGGAGGTAGGTGGGCTCCTAGGAGCAAGCCACCTGCTTCTCAGGTCCTCACAAGGGGCTCAGCATGTGCATGCTTGGAGTGCACTTTGGGCCACCTCTCTAAGCTGGCATGGACAGGTGACAGCCACAGCTTAGTTTTGGGCTGACTCTGGCTGGCATTGGGTCTGCCCTGGGTGCAGCCAGAGCTACTGGCCCCAAAGACCGCTGTCTTCTCTCTGAGAGCTCAGACCTCCCCCAGGTCCCTGTCCCGCAGTCTCACGAGGCCCAAGTCTGCTGCCTTCTGAAAGGTGAGGCCCTTTGCCTACACCACCACTCTCCTCTCAGGCTCCAGAGGCCCTGCTGCACTCACTGTTGACAAATTCCTGCTCCTCGGGGGTGACGATGCTGCTCAGGTGTGACTGCTGCTCCCGACACCGGCGCTCAGCATCCACCCAGGTCTCACGGTCTGGGAAGTGGCGGTAACAGTGGCCCTGGTACTTGGTCCAGCCCTCTTCACATACCTCCTGGTCTGCAACACAGGTCAGAGGCTTGAAGGGAGGGGCAGAGGCCACCAGAGGATGGCAGATGCTGCTAGTCTTGTGGCATAGGTTCCTGCATTCACCCCCCCTTCAATGCTGTGCCCTCAAGGGAAGGGAGAGGCACAGCTGGAGGGGGTTCAGGTTGGAAACTGGTCTGGTCCCTGGGAGCCTCTGCACATGCTTCCACTCTGGAAAATGCCAGGGGCCCTTTCCTTCCCTGATGCCACGCCCTCCCCGCTCACCCTCTCCCAAGCTTTCCTCCTCTCGATGCCTGCTCTGGTGGGCCAGCAGAGGTCAGCAGGCCAGGTACAAAGAGGTGGGAAGGTGGGAGGTCTTGAGATTTAAGGCAAGATTTGAGGCTCTGAGGGGCTCCAGGGAGAGAGGGAGTGGAGCTGTGGGGAAGTTCGTGGAGGCAATGGGAGCTGGTAGCGCTGGGGCATGAAGCGGAGCTGGCAGCTTCCTTCCTGCAGAACCTCAGTGGGAACAGAAGAGCAGAAATAAGTCTGCTTGGGGTCCAGAGAAGACTCAGAGCTCTAAGGCTGTTGATCAGAGGTGGCTTTAGTTAAGCACACTGTGCCTGCCTCTTGGGGCAGTCAGATAGCCCACTGGGGGTCTGGGATCCAGGGGCCCTGGCTTTTTATTTTGGGGGTGAATGGGAGGAGGGGAGGAACTTCTCTCCTCACAAACCTAAATTTGTAATGGGTTCTCAGTCTGGAAAAGGGGCTGGCTTGGAGTTCTTGGAGCCTGGGGATAGGCAGAACCGTGCTGAGCTGGCTCACTCAACTTTGAGAGAGCTCATTCTTAGTGTCTCCTCCCAACCTCGCCTTCAGTGACATCATGTTGACAGCTTTAAACTGGCTCTAGTGGAAGCATTTATACCTCAGGAATTGGCAGATGCTACAATCAGGGCTCCCTTCTCCTCTATGAGAGCTGCTTGTTAAACATCTGCCAGCACAGCGTGGGACAGAGTGAATTCCAAGGCCCCCCTTCTTCCTTCTTCCCCTGGGGTCTCCTAGGTGGAGGTCCACGAACCCCTCAGGCTACATGGTGGTCTCCCTGATTGGGTGCCACCATAGTCTGGCTGTCCTGGAATGGAAGGACCAGTACCCGAGCCGAAGGAGTCTTAGGCTGAAGGGGCGGATGCTTGGCAAAGTAGGGGAGAGACAGTTGGGACAGTGGAGGGAGAGCAGAGCAGGGGGGTCAGCAGCCTGAGAAGAAAGAGCAGAGCTGTGGGATGGGCCGTGGAGGCCTCTGGTGCCTCAGCTACGAACGTCTTCCCGAAGGGATGAGGCTGCAGTCTGGAAAGAGGTGGAGAGGCCTCAGAGTAGCTCAGCACTCTGAAGAGGCCAGACATATCATCTTAGAGCTGACTTAGGGGGTCAGTTTTTGGCCCCTTCCGTGGCTGAGGGCTGAGCTGGGCAGGCAGCTCTGGGAGGTGGGTATGGGAGGGCAGGGCTGTGCAGGCTGAAGGTTCTTAGGAAACAGAAATAATTCCAGGGAGGCTGGAAGAGGCAGCAGGGACAGAGCCTGTGGAGTGGTGAGGACTCAAGATTGGAATGGGAGAGGAGATGCAGCCCTGCTTAGCTGGGCCCACAGGCCCAGGGCCAAGCTGGGTGGCTCTGTCACCATCTCTCTTCCCCATCAGGGTACAGAGCCCTATGAGGGTCCTGCCTCATTCCAGCAGAGCACACTTCCATAGTCTGGAACCAAACGGCTGTTGTCGGCATGGAAGTCTCAGACTCTTCTACTCTGTGGCAAATGTTTTAGTATCATGGGGAGAAAATCCTTGTAGTCTCTGCTTCCATCCCAGCCAAGACCCCATATACCAATTTCTTGAGGTCTTCGGGTGAGGATGGAGGGTGGGAGGCTGCAAGGGAGTAGAAGTGTCCAGGCTTTTTTTCCCAGAAGCCTTAAATTCATCTACCAGTTTGTAACCTTGGCAGTGCCTCAAAGGAGTATGAAACCCAAAACTACCCCTCCCCACACTGCTTAGGACCAAAGGGAGACTTCCCAGGAGTTTCAGCTGCTTTCTGGAAGTTTCTGGGAATCCAACTTGAGAGTTTATTGAAAAGGGTTTTAAGCCCCTACATACTTCCAGTTCTCTCTGGGCCATTGAGACAAGCATCCAAAGGTCCCATCTCCCCTTTTCTGAGCTGGAAAACCCCCGAGATCCAGGAGGCTGGTGGGGAGACTA
>NW_012103109.1:1492800-1493565 GCF_000951045.1 Mandrillus leucophaeus | reverse complement strand
CCCCAGGCAGTGGAAGGTCCCTCAGATGGCTCTCCCCCGCCGGCTTACCCTCGGCAGGAGGCAGGAACCCGCCCCTCTCCCCCAAGGCTTCTCCCTCATATAGATGGTGCAGCCCTCCTGGCTCCTTCTCATCCAATACATTCAGCTGCAGTTCGGAGTTCTTCATGCTGTCAGGCCTCTGCCCCTTCCAGCTCCTTTGGAGCCCTCCTCCCTCCTCCCTAGCTCTCCCTGGAGGTGAAATAACCAACGATTGCACTGCTCTTGGATAAAGTCAGGAAACAAAAATAATCTTCTTTATTTAACTTAACCCCTCCCCTTCTCCCCCTGTCCCTGCACTGGTCCCTGGAAAGGCACGATGGGAGATTGAAGAAATGTCTCTAAACTCAGTCCACGGGTTATAATAAGTTTGCTTTGCTTTGGCATTCGGCGGACAAATTAGATGCGGTTTTGCTGATTTGGAGGGGTGAGTGGGTGCATACACAATGTGGGATTTATTTTTTTCCTTCTTTAATGGGATTCCTTATTGACAAAAAGCGACAAGAAGAGGACACCATCTGGGTGGGATGCACGTCAGCCTGGCAGGCTCCTGGGCTCAGCGTCCTGGGTGCGTCCTGGAAGCTCTTCTCAGTGGGCCGTGCTGGGGCGGCTCCTCCGAGGGTGCCGTGAGCTCCGCTTCTGTAGTCTGCGTTTGTAGGCGGTGGCTAGGGCGAAAGGGAGATGGAAAAATATCAGTGGGCCTGGAAAGAAAGTGGGGCGAGCCTAGGC
>NW_012103109.1:1486508-1491547 GCF_000951045.1 Mandrillus leucophaeus | reverse complement strand
CAGAAGCCTTAAATTCATCTACCAGTTTGTAACCTTGGCAGTGCCTCAAAGGAGTATGAAACCCAAAACTACCCCTCCCCACACTGCTTAGGACCAAAGGGAGACTTCCCAGGAGTTTCAGCTGCTTTCTGGAAGTTTCTGGGAATCCAACTTGAGAGTTTATTGAAAAGGGTTTTAAGCCCCTACATACTTCCAGTTCTCTCTGGGCCATTGAGACAAGCATCCAAAGGTCCCATCTCCCCTTTTCTGAGCTGGAAAACCCCCGAGATCCAGGAGGCTGGTGGGGAGACTAGGAAGCACCAAAGGTGAGAGAGCTGAGGGCTCAGTTTGTCCCTGGGAGGGTTCCTGGTGCACAGCTCCTTTTGGTAGAAGTGGTGGCCCTGCCTAGGTGCAGAAATGGAGAGGCTGGCAAGGCCCAAGAGAGGTAACTCAGCTTCTTCCCCTTGTAACAGAGTTCTGTTCTCTCTGGCCACCCTTTGCCTTGCACAAGGGAGGCAAAAAGGAAGCATAGGCTGGCATGGCATTGCCATGGCAGTTGTCACAATAGTGATGAGAAGAAGGTAACATGCAGTAGTCCTTGCTCATGCATGACTTGAGCATGCTGGTGACATGGGAGATCTCAGGCAGACCAATCACAGCTCTCACCCCAGGAGAAGAGAAAGGCAGCTTGGCCAATGTGGCACAGTGGCTCCCAGAGCCATGAAGGAACCACAGAGCTCCCATGCCCATGACCACACTGAGAAGATCCGTGGCTGTCATCTGGAATGAGAACCAATTACTCCCACCCCATAGCTTCCTTCAAGACAAGTGCTCAGAATTAGCCCTGTCCTCTGAACCATACACCAACCTCAGTGGTGGCATCAGTAGGTCTGGAAGCCCTGGAAAAAGTCAGATCAGCCAGTGCTCCAGAAAAGGGTTTTCAAGGAGGAGAGCAAGAAAAAGAGTGGGAATCAGTGGGGCAGACTTTTCAGTTGTTGTCCCTGAAATGGCTCTCCAGATGGACCTTGGGGGCCCCAGCCAGGGCCTGGAGCCTATCATTAGGAGGGAAAGGTAAGGGAGGAGGAGTGGGTGCAGCAGTTAGTAACATTAGCTGAAGCCGAGACGGCCCTACCGATCTCACACAGGTCCCCTCCGTAGCTGGGAAGGCATAAGCATGTGAAAGAGTCGATGGCATCCACGCAGGTGGCTCCATTCAGACAAGGGCTTGAGAGGCACTCATCAATGTCTGCAAGAAACCAAGGGCCACCATTAGGACTCCTGCCGGCAACTCCAGCCTCACAAGCACTGTGGCCTCCTTTTGAGTGGCCAGTCCTCCTGCTCTCCAGACCCCTGGGAGGGAACAGGCTGGTTTTCCTAAGAACTGTTGCTGCTGCTGCTGCTGCTGCCATCTTGGAGTGCTGAAGCAAAGATCCAGACAAGGGTTTTCTTGGGCATGTGTGATTCTTGATTGTTAAACTTGGAGCACTGGAGCCAAATTTCCCAGTGGTTTGAAGAGGTCTGATATGTCTAAAGCCAAATGCCTTTTGTGACAGTGAACATAGAGTTCCTCCAAGATGCCTTCTCTTGTGAATATTTTGAAAGACCATGGATTCTGAAGTGGTTACGAACATGGTAGTGAGCAAGGAAACTGAAGTCAAGTTCTTGAAGCTTGGTTAGAAGTCTTTCTTTTCCTAGCTTCCTTTGTAGTTATAACCCAGAGAAAGAGGGCAAGGCTGTGTGGGGCTAGAATGAATGACCTTGAAATGGTCTGAAGAGTGTAGATCCACATGAAAATGGCAGCATGGGATGTTCGCGTGAGACTCATCAGACTTCTAGGGCTGCAGACATCTTCTTTGTCTTCAGTAGATATGATTTTAGAATGTCTTGTGAAAATGAAGCCTGAATCTTTCTCTCGGGAGAAGGATGGAAACCCTGTCCAACATTTCCCCATATAATCTCCTTTCAGCTTAAGGCCCCAGATGGTGGCTATCTCCAGGGAGACACAATTTCCAGATGGACTCCATCCTGGCCAGCGGGAGACAAGAGTTTGGAGCTACAGAGGTGGTTAGCAAGTGGCCGCACAACAGCACTGGCACCAGTCTGGGATACAGGCACATCCCCATCCTCTGCCTCTTTTCAGATAGGCTCTTCTTCTCTTCTGTTCTTCTGGTCCTGAGATACCCTTTCTGATCAAACTTCTTTGTGGTACTTGAATTGGTAAGTCATTGGCCATTGCCTCAAATTTTCATGAATTAGTCAAGGTGAGAGCTAAATCTCCTCATCTGGTCTTTCTGCATCTTTCTGAGAAACCAGAAGACCTGGGGGATCTCTTCTGCCTTCTTTGTATTTGTACTTCAAAGGTTCCTGCTGTTTTATCCCCTCACTTCATTTCCTTCCCTGGGAACATGATAAATAGTATTATGAAGCTCCTCTTGCCAGGAGATCAGTAAAATTCTGCAATGAGTGGGTTTTTCCACTGGCTATGGGGCACCATGACATGTTGTTTGAAGATACTGAGCCTCAGTATGTGCACCTGTGTTCACACAACCTTCCAGATCCAGCGACAAGTCTGTAGGTGGGCTCTGCAGGACAGGCAAGTCCTGTGGTGGGAATAGGATCTCAGAGTCCTAAACATGTGCCAGGACTTAGTTCTTGCCTCTCATTAGAGCAGATCAGACCTTAAAGTCAACCTTCTGATGAGATGGTAAAGGCACTTTCCTCTGAGTCCTTACGCTGGTGCATAGTAGACATCTTCTAGGCCAGAGGCAGATTTGTGCAACAGGTGGCCTGAAAATCCCCAGCTCTCAGGCATCTTGCTCATCCCACAAAGCTCCTAATCTCCAGTTGTCAGGCATCTCTTTCTTCCCACGAAGTCTTTAACTTCATCTCAAGGAGTGCACACCATGGACTAGAACCAACAGTTCCAAGTTGGAACTGTTCCAAGCAAACCCAAAATGCATGGAGGAACAGACTGAAATCCCAGCATGCACTTGGATTCCCAGCATGCCCCAGGATTCCCAGCAGCAGCAGTAGCAGCAATAGGTCAGGCCAGTCGGCAGGGCAGAAGCTGGGGGCGGCTCTCCTGCATGTTCTGTTTTGTCCATTAGCATCATTATGGGAAATGGGAAGCACTGGGCAAGGGGAATTAAGCAAATGTAGGTGCTAAAGCAGTTGTACAGAGCAGGGAACAGGAGTGGCCTCTGGGGAGAAGAGCAAAACATCAACACTGGGGTCTCTGGCAGCCCATGGGAGAAAGGGCGGGAAAGGAGAGATGCCCCAGTGGAGGGGCATCCAGTTGTCCCAGAGGCTGATCGCACAAAACCTGCTCCCAGGCTGCCCGAGTCGGGGTGAGGGGTAGCGTTGCTTTCTTTGTGTTTGACCAGGGCACAAAATCTGAGAAGGCTGCGGGGACTGAAGGAACAAATTCTGGGGCTCGGAATTTTTTTTTCAGGGACCTGGATTTACAGATGAGGAGGGAAAGAAGGACCACAATCCTGAAAATCAGAAAACCTGTGTTTGCCATCAGGGTAGTTTGGAGAGGCTGAGTCAGTATCTTCAGCAGTGGGCAGAAGGCCAGGTGTCTGGCGTGGGGCTTTCTTACTAGCTATTTTGGCCTGTGGTGCCTCATCTCCTCTTGCTCTGGCTGTAAGAGCCATTCTGGCCCTGCATGGCCCACCTCTTTCCGAGCCTGTGAACGCAGTGAGGGATCCCAGATAAGGAGCTTGCAAGGGGAGGGAGGGAAGGGCTTTGGGCAATGGGCAGGCTTCATAAAGAAAGACAGGAAAGGGAGGAAACCAATAACTCTCAAGAACCTCCTGTGAGCCAACTGCTGACTCACACATGTTCTCCTTCATTATCCTTCCAATGGCCAGGTGGCAAGACATCACTATGCCATTTACAGGTGAGAAAACGTGAATTCTTTAACATGTTTGAGATGTAAAAACAAAACAGAAAAAGAAAGAACAAAAAGAAAACAAGTGAGGTGACTTGCCCAATCTGGGTGTTGGGGAGACAGAGTGGAAGCGATGGAGGAGTCAGGAAATGAGACTGGAAGTTGGCTTCTGCCCCACGTGGAGGGAGAGAGACACTGGAGTCCTGGACTGTCCGCACCTCCTTACCACTGCTGCTACAGCAACCCAGGGCTCACCCATCATCACTGAGCAGGGACTCTGGGGAGCATCAGGATTCTCAGGGTCCTCTTCCCACTACTATAACCAAAAGGGCTGGTTTGTTCCTGAACAAGGCCCTCCAGCAATATCTCTAACTTGGGAGAGAAAATAACTGAAAACCCCTGATAAAGCCTAGGAGAGTAGAGATAGTTGCAAAGCATCACGTGGTTGTCTGAACTGGAGACCTCAGGCCTCTACCTTGAACAGATCTTGCCCAGCTTTTGCCTAGATCAGAGCCCAGGACCTCCAAGTGAGTGAGAGTTTATTTGCTCATAAAAAATGCTGAATGAAGAGCGATGCAGGTGCTTTTACTCAAATGATACTCAACTAAAAGGGTTGCCACTCATAAAGACTACAATATGAATAGAACTCCTCAAGTTGTTTAGTGCACGCTTGTGCAGCTATATGGGGTGACTCTGGACATAACTTTCCTGGGCAAGGATGGGGGAAACCTCTCAAGAAACACAGATAAAATTTCTCAATTCAATGGATGCTCTGCATGCTGCAAAGACCTGGGATCAGTCAAGATGAACAGACCTGAGTCTGCCTTTCTGGTTGTCTGTTACACAAGTGAGAGAAGGATTAGAAAAGCATATTTATAAGCCCTAATTTGGTTTTAAGATAAAATAATTAAATTAAAAAGTATAGGTCGGGTGCTGTGGCTCACACTTGTAATCCTAGCACTTTGGGAGGCCAAGGTGGGTAGATCACAAGGTCAAGAGTTCAAGACCAGCCTGGCCAACATAGTGAAACCCTGTCTCTACTAAATATTCAAAAAATTAGCCAGGCGTGGTGGCGGGTGCCTGTAATCCCAGCTACTCAGGAGGCTGAGGCAGGAGAATCACTTGAACCCTGGAGGCAGAGGTTGCAGTGAGGGGAGATCGTGCCACT
>NW_012103109.1:1478554-1486163 GCF_000951045.1 Mandrillus leucophaeus | reverse complement strand
AAAAAAAAAAAAAAGATTATAATGTATGTTATCATTATTTGTACTGTTTCAAATCTTCTGTATTTTAAAGGTTAATCTTGAATATAACTTTAATATCTTGCTTTTTTTTTTTTTTTTTTGAGACAAGGGTCTCACTGTGTCACCCAGGCTGGAGTGCAGTGGCACGACCATGGCTCACTGCAGTCTCGACATCCTGGGCTCAAGTGATCCTCCCACCTTAGCTTCCCAAGTAGCTGGGACAAAAGTTCTGGGATTACAGGTGTGCACCACTGTGCCCAACAATATCCTGCTTCTTAAATCAATTAGTTGCCTATTAAAATCTGCCCAGGAACTTTTTGGTTAAGTCAAGAAGGTATACTTTGTATTTTCACTTGCAACCCTGTATTTTCATTTGCTTTGAAAACATTTCTTTCCCAGGGATAAAGGTTTCACTGAAATTCAAACATCTCTCCTAGACGAAGAGAGAGTATAAGGTCATAGATCAGAGCTTCAAACCTAGAAAGTGAGAAATAGCAGCAAGATAGGAAGGAGACTGATTAAGTTTAAGGTCATGTCCTCCTAACAGAGGAGATAAGAGAAGTCCGGATAGCACCAGTGCTGACTAGAAATTGGATGTGAGATCTAGTTAGAACAGTATTTTTCAACCTTGGCTGGCACATTAGAATTACTGGAGTAGTTTTAAAAAATATTCTTATTTAAAGATTTTTAAAAAATACCAGTGCTGAAGTTCCTCTTTAGACCAATTGAATCAGACTGTCTCAGAGGGGGCCCAGGTTTGATGCTTTTTAAAAGCACCCTAGGTGATTCTAAGCTGCAGCCAGGATAGAAACCTGAGTCTGAAGCCTAATTCCCATGGCTGCTGTCAGTAATGGAAGTGGGGAAAGACGCTGCTGTTTTGAAGTGGGTCAGAATAGAATAGTCTTGCTTTTAATTGCTAAATAATGAGTATTCATTAAATGGATCTTGACTTTTTTTTTTTTTTTAAATAGAGATTGGGTTTCACTATGTTGCCCAGGCTGGTCTCAAACTCCTAAGCTCAAGAGATCCGCCCACTTCAGCCTTCCAAAGTGCTCAGATTACAGGTGTGAGCCACCACACCCAACCTAGATCTTAATTTGAAGTCAAAAGTACTGATTGATAAAAGTACTTATCAGTTATCAATCAGTAACTTATAACTTATGAATAACTTATTTATGGAAGACTGACTAAACAAGAAGACAGTAATTATCAATTTTTTTTAAGGGCTAAATACAGCTTCTGACCTCCTTGACCAGGTGGAAGTTTTCCCTGAGGATTCAAATATTAGTGCAGGAATCATGCTGCATTTTACTCCCTATGGTTCCCCCAGGATACTGATCCATTTTTTTTTTTTTTTTTTGAGACGGAGTGTCACTCTGTCACCCAGCCTGGAGTGCAGTGCAACAATCTCAGCTCACTCAACCTCCGCCTCCTGGGTTCAAGAAGTTCTCCTGCCTCAGCCTCCTGAGTAGCTGGGACTACAGGCGTGTACCACCACACCCAGCTAATTTTTGTATTTTTAGTAGAGATGGGGTTTCACCATATTGGTCAGGCTGGTTTCGAACTCCTGACCTCAGGCAATCCACCTGCCTTGGTCTCCCAAAGTGCTGGGATTATAGGCATGAGCCATTGCACCTGGCCGATCCGTGGCCTTTTTAACAACCTGTGGTTCCTGGTTCTGGTGCAAGACAATGGTGGGTCACCCGTGGAGACTGGCCACTATCTGCAGTCCTTCTGGAAGCACTTGAACCTTGAGCTAAGTTGAACAGGAGTGACCTGGGACCCCAGGGTCACTTTTCATGGGAAAAGAGACCAGGTTTTGTGCTGGTCTGATCCCCACCACTCACTCTTTGGACATGCTAAAGCTTCTCTGAGCCAGTAGAATGAGAGATGGGGAAAGGGAAGCAATTTTTATTAAATGCCTCTTCTGACCAGATGCTGTACGTGGGTGATCTTCACCCTCACAGCAGCAGTTCTCAGCCCTGGCTGCACATTGGAGTAGCCTGGGAGTTTTAAAAAGCCTCAATGCCAAGGCCACAGAACCACTTCAATCACAGTCTGTGGGGGTATATCTCAAGCATCATAATTTTTCAAAGCTGAGAACCATTACCATCAATCCCTGTTTACAAATGAGGAAAATGAAGGCTGGGCTGTAAGTCTTAAATCCGACCACCTTGGATTCCTCAGCTCCTCCGCAGTCTGGCTCCCCTGAAGTCCAGCTTCAGTTTTTTGAGACCAGCAACTGGTTGTTATGTTCAAGAGGGAGTTTCTTATTTAGCCAAGTGTGTTAAACACGTGAATTAAGGTCTTGATTCTTGATTCGATCCACTTACTCAGTATAGTTAGGGAAATTATTTAACTCCTCTGTGTTCCAGTCTCAAATGGGGGTAGTTACCAAGCTGCTTACAGAGCCGTCTGGGGAGAAATCGTGGGAACAAAAGCTCTTTGGAAATATACATGATCACACAAACACTGTCCTTACAGCAGAACAGTTACGGCCCACTGACACTTACTTCTACTAATTTCAGGGCCGTCAAGAACATGAGCCTTGCTTTGACTTCTGATGCTAGTGTCAGATTTTTGCCTCAAGTATCAGGTTGAGAAGCATTTGCCAAGAGTGGAGTTACCCATCAGGGGTGAGTGATGGTGGGGTGCAGCTACTGTCCCTGGGGTCACTATAGCCCAGTGGAACTGCTGCCCCCTTCTGCAGTAAGCCCGGGACCTTCCCTGGATAACGCACCCTCTCTGTCCTTGGAGCCCACACGCTGGGGAAAGAGTGAATGAATATCTACCCTAATGCTTGTTTATATGTACATATATAGTTACTGCATATGTACCAGGTATACAGCATGTTTATATGATATATAATAATATATAACGATGTATTAATTTGCATGTATATTAATATATATAGACACAGAATTCTTCTCTGTGTTTGATGTAAAGGCTATCGAAGGATAATTGCCTGACATGAAGTTTACCTGGAAGTGATTGTTTTTTCTCCAGGATTCATTTTTTCAGTTTTGCACATGTCCCAGGGGTGACCCCTTTTATGAAAGGCCCTAGGTCTCTGATTCTTGACTTAGGAGGGAGGCTGGGGATAAGGGCACTGGGGCAGTGGGAGAACTAATGAGAGAATATGAGCTTGGTGGTAACTGGGCATTTCTTTCCTCAAGGGTGGTGATGTTGATGAGATGTCCTCATGACCACGGGCCTCCCGTGTGTCCATGGAACAACAGGTAGATTCTAACCATCTCCTTCCGGGGTCCACCTCAGATCAGAGGGTCTCCAGGTCTCCACCCATCCCACAGGCTGCTTCACCCATGGCTAAGGACAAACAGGCTCACGGTGGGTGCCTGGGCAGATGCGCTGCTGGGTTACAGCTGCCCTACAGTCACGAATCCCTGTGCTGGGTGATTAGCACTGTTTGTGTCATATCCTTCAAGGCAAGAAGGGGACCCAAACCCCATGCAGACCTAAGCATGGAGGCAAGTTGGTGGGGTTCAGTCTGCACGATACAAGATGGTCCCACTCAGAGACTCCTCACAGGAGCGGAGAGGTGTGACCCTCTGTATTTAATACTCACCCCATGCTCAATATTTCTTTGAAGTCTCATCTCCAAAATTCAAGCACATTTTTCGTTCTACTCCTACAGTAGTCATTGGCTTGATATAAAAATACTTACCAACTTAATTACTTGACTCTTTTCTCCTAAACCTAGACATTTGAGAAAGCTGAGCCATGTCTGTCCTGTGGTTTCTGCCCCTGATATGTCATCATGCAACTCCTTCCCAGCCCGAGAAGCCTGAGCCTCAGTGGACCTTGGTTGCCTCCCCCTGCCTGGGGACCCTTTGGGGGATGAAGGCGTCTGTCCAGCACCTCCGCCCGCACTCTCCACGGCCAGTGAGGGCCTTACCTATGTTACAGTGCTCGCCAGTGTAGCCAGGGGGGCACAGGCATATGACATGACCCTCTGTCTCCTTGCAGGTCCCAGCGCCACAGGGCTCCTCTGCACAGGACCTGGTGGGGGCTGCAACCCCCAGGGGAGAGGTTGAGCATCAAGAACACAGTCACCTGGCTACCATGGCCTCTAAGACCTCAAAGTTGGGGCATGAGGTCCCTGAAGTCCACGAGGCTGGCTTTGGGTCAGCACTTTTCCGGGGCCTGTGTCCCTCCTGGGCACCTGACCCACAGCATCGGGGGAGCTCTCCAGCTGTGAAAGCTCTCTCAGCACAAAGGAAGGTACAAGGGACCCCAGAGCAAAAAAACAAAGGAAAATCAGCTACCAGTGCCCACTGCCCGGCATATGGGGTTATGTCACAGTGAGACAATCATGACAGTACAGGAGCCCCTTTGTGTAGGGATGGGGTTGGGGATGAATCTAAAGCCAGAGAGCCAAATGACGTTTCATAGTTCCTTAAATTGTGCAGGTTTTAACCCTGCACAAAATAAATATTCAGCCACAAACACCATCAACAGATTTACTCTCTCATCTCACACTCACTCCGGGGCAGGGTGCATGAGCAGAATTTCTAGCACTAGCTAAACAGTCATCCTTCTCTCCCTGTGCCAAGTACAGATAGTTGAATTCACATGTGAAAACTCATGGACTGTAACTCTGCTGTAACAATAGCATCACTAATCTTTGTAAGTGTGCACTGTATGCAGAGTGTGATGCGAAGTGCTTGCTTTATCTATGTTTCTGTTCTGCTTAATCTTCCCTGGTATAGTATTATCCTACTCTTGTTACAGATGAGGCTCAGAGAGGTGAAGACTATTGCCTGAGGCTGCACAGCTAACCTGTGGTGGAGCTGTTCTTGGAACCTTAAAGCTACGCTGTCTCCTTCTGTGCTACAGTAGCCTACAGTGTGAACTACCCAAGCACATTTAAAGGGGGAAAAAATTCCAACAATACCTGCAACAGTTGACTCTGATTCACCTGTCCATTCTGGAGAAGCTGGGATGGAAGCATCTGTTGGGGAGGTGGCTGTTTCGGCTGTGTGAGTCTCTTCTCCTGAGTACAGGAGGCTTGAGGACTCAGTTTCTAGATGCGCCTCTGCAGGGCGCTGGCTCTGCTGGGTCCACTCAGACTCTGGGATGCTGGTGCTGATGACAATGCCCAGCCCCGAGGTATGACCAGACAAGTCTCCGCTGATTTCAGTCCTGTCTCCAGAAGCCGTGGGAGTGGCTGAAGGCAAGCCTGGTGCCTCTGTCCCCACATCACCGGTGGTGGTAGATTCTCCACTCACTTCTGGGGAAGCTGACGGCTCGCCTTCTTGAAATGTCAAAGTGCTGCCGCTCACTCCTAGGCCAGAGGATCTCTCAAGGTCAGCTTCATGGAATGCAGAGGTGGTTTCACTCAGATCAGGTGACCCAGAATCTTCTCCGCTGGTCTCAGGGGCAGCAGATGCCCCAACTCCAGCCTCAGGATAGGCGGACGTCTCACTGCTAGATTCTGGGACTGATGACACTTCTACTCCAGACCCAGGGAGCACTGGGGTAGCTCCACTAATGTCCCCAGCTGCGGAGGCTTCTCCACTGGACTCAAAAAGCTGGGGTGTGTGTGTCACAGGAGGCCTTTGGCCAAGTTCCTGAGAAACAGTTGGTTCAGTAACACCCTCCATGAACTCAGAAGTGATTAAAGTAACTTCTGGAAGTCCCGAGGCCTCTCCACTGGTGCCCATGGCTGCAGAGGATTCTCCACTTACATCGGTGGTGCTGGCAAGATCCCCACTAAAATATGGGGTACTTGGTGGCTCTCCACTGGGCTCTACCAGCCCGAACTGCAGTCCGCTTAGGTCCAGAAATCCAGAATGGTCCCCAGACATGTCTGGTGCTCCAGAATGAGTACCACTGAGTTCTAAAATGCCAGAAGGCCCTTCTCCTGCCTCTTGGGCTGTTGGAGCCTGGGTTACAGATTCCACCAAAGTTCTATCTACAAGAGAGACAGTGGGGAAACCAGATGGAAGTCCACTGCCATAATATGCTCCCGAGGGCAGGCTGCTCCCAGTCTCAGCTCCAGAGGATTCTCCACTGACCTCAGCTATGCCAATTGGTAGGCCACTGAATTCTGGAGTCTGGGATGTAAACCCACTGGAATCGACTGTTCCAGAAAACTGTCCACTGACATCCACCATCCCAGATCTGCCTGACAGATCTGCCTCTCCGGAAGGGAGGCCACTGAGTTCCACAGACCCTAAGCCTTCTTCTTCTTTAAATGTAGTAGGGGTCACTTCAACCAAACTGGTGTCCACAAATGTAATGCCAGAAGATTCACCGCTGCCACTCGTGGCACCAGAAACCAGGTCAGGGACTCCTGATGTTGCCCCACTGAACCCTGGTAACCCTGAAGGCTGCCCACTGAGATCAGGGACCCCGGATGTTTCTCCACTCAGGTCGGTTATGCCAAAGGGTTGACTACTGCCATAAGGAACCCCAGATGCTTCTCCACTAACACCTGGTTGTCCAGAGGAGAGCCCGCTAAGCTCAGTCACTCCAGATGTTTCCCCGCTAGTGTCAGGAAACCCTGATGGCTGCCCACTAACCTCAAAAATCCCAGATGTCCCCCCACTGATGTCAGGAAACCCTGATGGCTGTCCACTGACATCAAAGAGTCCAGGTGTTTCCCCACTGACATCAGGAGACCCAGATGCTTGGCCACTGAGTTCAGTTCCTGAAGGGAGTCCACTAGCTTCCCCACTAATGTCCAGCTCACTGGAGGGCAGCCCAGATATTTCTCCCGCACCACTGATGCCAATGGTTCCCCTCCCTTCCAGTTCACTTGCAGTGGAGGCTGTGACCACTTCCACCAATGTAGAATCCACTAGGGAAACAGTTGGGAATCCAGATGGAAGTCCACTAAAGTCAGGCAGGCCAGAGGGTGGGCCACTTCCAAGGTCCACCCCAGAATACTCGCCACTAAACCCAGAGGGAAGGCCACTTGTTTCTGGAGCTTGCCCACTTCCTAGAGTTCCAGAAGGCAGTTTTCCCAAGTCCAAGTCTCCAGAAGCTGGACCCACCAAGTCTTCTTTTCCAGAAGGCAACCCACTGAGGTCCTCAGCTCCAGAAGCTGAAGTCTCTAGACCCTCCCTTCCAGAAGGAAGTCCACTGAGGTCAGTCCCTACTCCAGAAGCAGAGGTCCCTAGACCTTCTCCTCCAGAAGGAAGTCCACTGAGGTCCCTGATTCCAGAGGCAGAAATCTCTAGAACTTCTCCTCCAGAAGGAAGTCCACTGATGTCCCCTACTCCAGAGGCAGAAGTCTCTAGAACTTCTCCAGAAGGGAGCCTGCTGAGGTCCTCTACTCCAGAAGCAGAGGTCTCTAGACCTTCTCCTGAAGGAAGTTCACTGACATCCTCTATTCCAGAGGCAGTAGTCTCTAGAACTTCTCCAGAAGGAAGCCCGCTGATGTCCTCCACTCCAGAGGTAGAAGTCTCTAGAACTTCTCCTCCAGAGGGAAGTCCACTGAGGTCCTCTACTCCAGAGGTAGAAGTCTCTACAACTTCTCCAGAAGGAAGTCCACTGAGGTCTCCTACTCCAGAGGTAGAAGTCTCTAGAACTTCTCCAGAAGGAAGCCCACTGAGGTCTCCTACTC
>NW_012103109.1:1475966-1476729 GCF_000951045.1 Mandrillus leucophaeus | reverse complement strand
GATAGGGAGAAAGGAAGGAGGGAGGTAGGGAACTGGGAAGCCCCGCCAACTGCCCACAGGGACATGGGCTACACAGGCTGTACTTTGTGTGAGATGCGGGGGCCACCATCCACACAACCCACTGGATGTGGGGGCCTGGCCACCATTGAAGACCACCAAGGTCATCCTGCAAGTATTTCCACATTACCGTCTTATTGATTTGGTCCCATGGTTTTCAAAGCTTGGACTCGCAGCAACAGCATCCTCTGGGAGCTTGATAGAAAAGCAAATTCCTAGACCTCACCCCAGCCCCACTGATTCAGCAACTCTGGGAAGGAGCCCAGCATGCTGTGTTTTAGCAAGCCCTCCCTGTGATGCTGGGACTCTTCAGTGTAAGAACTGTTCATTTTAAGCCATCCTTCTGAGGAAGAAAGGGCCAGGTGGTGATGTTTGTAAACATACAGTGACTTGTTTCCAATTCTGAGAACACTATTATAGACAATTTGAAAAATAGAGAAATGAAAAAAGGAAAACCCAAAATTCTAACTAATCAAGGCTACATTCTTTACTTTAGTTCTTCTTTCCTTTGGCATTTGAAAAATAACCACACTGCATTTTAACCTTGTACGTAC
This sequence comes from Mandrillus leucophaeus, assembly GCF_000951045.1. Lineage (NCBI taxonomy): Eukaryota > Metazoa > Chordata > Mammalia > Primates > Cercopithecidae > Mandrillus > Mandrillus leucophaeus. The sequence goes on along the minus strand of NW_012103109.1, from coordinate 1,476,118 downwards.
TTTGGGGCCTACTTCCCAGGTGGGGCCCCTGAGCACTGAGGGTGCTGGGTCCACTGGGCAGGTTTAGTTTGTTCTTGCTGAGAGGAGAATCTTAGAGGGGGAGGTGGGGCATGAAGAATAGCGGTGGTGCCATGCAAAAAAAAAAAAAAAAA
>NW_012103109.1:1474607-1475370 GCF_000951045.1 Mandrillus leucophaeus | reverse complement strand
AGTCTCTAGAACTTCTCCAGAAGGAAGTCCACTGAGGTCCCCAACTTCAGAGGCAGAGCCCTCTAGGATCTCAGCTCCAGAGGGCAGTTCACCAACTGTAGGAGTGCTGGACCACTCAATTCTCTCTTCATCCCCTGAGGCTAGTCCACTGTCCACAGGCAGGCCTGAGCCCACTGTGGAAGTAAGACCACTGGAGTCAAGGTCTCCAGAGGGCAGTCCACTTGCCCTGTCCCCTGACAGCTGCCCACTGAAGTCAAGGTGTCCTGAAACGTCTCCACTGCCTATGAAGTCACCACTGACATCAGGGGCCCCAGATTCCTCCCCAGAGCCTGGCAGCTCAGTCCAGCTGGGCACCGGGGGTGAAGGTGTATATGGCTCTTCTGAGGCTGATGGCTCCTCTGAGGGGGACGGCTCCTTGGAGGGGAATGGCTCCTCCGAGGGGGACGGCTCCACTGAGGGGAATGGCCTCACTGAGGGGAATGGTTCCTCTGAGGGTGATGGCTCCTCCGAGGGGAATGGCACCTCTGTGGGGGATGGTTCCTTTGAGGCAGTAAGCACTTCAGTTGCAGAAGGGCCTTCTGTGCTTTCCTCTGTTGCTGTGCCAGTGGGAGGCCAAGTAGGAAGGATCCCTGTAGGAAAGAAGGAAGAAAGATGAGGTGTGAGTTTATTAACTCTGTCCCATTTTAAGCTCATACATAGAATCTAAACTCCATTCTTTCCACAGTAGAATTTTTCTCTCAAGAGCTCAGCAACATGTCCAAAT
>NW_012103109.1:1449064-1469577 GCF_000951045.1 Mandrillus leucophaeus | reverse complement strand
AAAAAAAAAAAAAAACGTTAGCTGGGCAGGACCCAAAAAAGATGATTTTTATTTTGATAGGTATATATGTATGTATGTATGTATCTATGTATCTATCTATCTATGAAACACACCAGGATGACCATGTGCAGTCATAATATAACAGTTCCCTCTTAAATAAATTTACATTTCTTTCTTTCTTTCTTTCTTTTTTTTTTTTTGGAGACAGGGTCTCGCTCTGTTGCCCAGGCTGCAGTGCGGTGGTACCATCTTGGCTCACTGCAACCTCCACCTCCTGGGTTCAAGTGATTCTCATGCCTCTGCCTCCTGAGTAGCTGGGACTACAGGTGTGTGCCACCACACCTGGATAATTTTTGTATTTATAGTAGACAGTGGGTTTTGCCATGTTGGCCAGGCTGGTCTTGAACTCCTGGCCTCAAGTGGTCCTCCCACCTTGGCCTCCCAAAGTGCTGGGATTACAGGTGTAAGCCACCATACTCAGCCCTACATTTCTTTTTTTTAAAGCAAGTCAACTTAAAGAAAAATACATGGAGCAAATGAAAGTGCAGATGGTTCCCAGATATGGCTGAAATCAGCAAGGTGGTCAGGAACTGAAGTCTAGAAAACATTTCTAGCAGGCTGCTGGAGCCACTTTCTCACTGGTAACTCCCCACTAGTGGTTGCCAGAGTCCTGTGCAAAGTCATATCCTGATGCCAAAGAGGACTCAGTCATTCTTGTCCTGGTGAGGGCGAGGAAGGCCACAGGCAGGTGTGACTGCTGGGTGAGGCTGCTGGCCAGACTCTCCCCTGCTCTACAGAGGCATCCTAACCTTCTGATATGGAGGGAGGCCAGGCTTTGCATCTCCAATGCCCAGAAGAGGGCCTGACACCAACAGATTGCTCTGGAACCATGCACAGAATGCTGATGCATGGCTGGATGAGTTAGTGGGAGCTTGGATACACTCCTTTTTTCAGATGCACATACCCCCAGGGAAACCGACTCTACCAGGTATACACATATACTACTGTACATTGTTTTAAATTAAGCTTACCCCAACTGGAAGCTGCTAGATACTAACAATGCTCTATGGTAAGGTTCATTTGGGACACACCACATCTATCACCTCCTCTTGGAGATTTACAGTGCGTATTAGCATATTCAAAACTCTGAGAAGGTCTGCAGTGAGGAAACCTGTTAATCTCTGTAAGCCAGCATTTCCCAAATCTTAGTGGCCACAAAACACTTTATCCAACAAGGTTTAGGGACGCTGCTTTCATCCTGTTAAGTATCATCTGGTTTAATTGTGACAGATGGAGTTCAGGAAGTTCTGGCTGAGGAGGCCTGGCCCAGAAGAGGGACATGGAAGGAGGAGAAAGGCAAGGAGACAGGTCACAGTCAGACTTCCAACAGTAACCCCCTCCCTGGTTCTTTCTCCCACAAGAGAGGGTTGAAGTTAGGGTAAGGGTGTCAGTGAAAGAGGACAAGGTAACTGAGGGCCCTCTGATCAGCACAGTCCTGGGCATTTGGGGGTTCATGCAAGGGAAATAAGGGCCAGAACAGTAAATGTGTATAGAAGCATTTTATGAACAAGGCTGTTTTTGTCACTCTGGGGCAGGTCCTAGAGGCCAGTTGAGGTGGCTAAAGTTGCCCACAGCAGCACACCCAGACGGTGTCATGGCTGGGGAAACAGCACAAATCCCAGGGAGGGAAACCTCCCACCCCACCAGGCACACTGTAGGCAGACAGGGGCATGCAGCTTCAGGGTGTGCCCCAGAACCCAAACCATACCAACCTGGCAGCGGGGATGTGCCCATTGGGGTGTAGACTGGTTCCCATTCTGTCTGGTTTTCCGGCTCAGTGGTGAACTCTAGGATGGCAGTAGTCTCCCCTAAGGGTACAGCAGTTGTCTCCTCTTCTACAGGGACAGCAGCCACACCAGGCACCACTTGGGTAGCGATCCAGTCCTCCACACCAGAGGGTGATGTGGGTGTGCCACCCTCTTCTTCTCCTGGAGAAGGAACCGCCGAAACCCCTAAAGGAGATGTGGGTAGTGAGAGTGAGTCCCTCTTTTACCAGTGACCCGTCCGTGGCTGGCCCTTCTTGAGAGAGCTAGGGGACTCTGAGGTGGGCCAGGCCCCACCACCTAGTTCAGCGGATGGCTGTTTGCCTTCTCGCTTAGTAAGAGCCATCGGCACCAGTGATACACTATCCATATGCACCATCAGCAGTTTAGTTCCGGTGATCTGGGTCATCTCCCCTGCAGAATCGATCATACATGCCAGGCATTGCTATAAAGGCTTATGTATATAAAATCACTTTATCTCACAACAGCTTTATGAGAGAGATATGATTAATCTCATTTTACAGATGGGGAAACTGAGGCACAGAGTTACATGATTTGCCCAGGGTCAATGGCTTACAAATGGCAGATCTAGTCTTTGAATTCAAGCATCTGGTGCCAGACTCCATGCTCTCAACCGCTGAACAATGCTGCCGATCTTAGGGAGAGGGATTATGTTCCAAGTGTGTCAGGACTAAAAATAGGAGGATGGTGCTTAAATTCCATGAAACCATCTCGGCATTTGAAAGTGTGAAGGTAGGATTCATGGGCTGGGGGTAAGTGTTCTGGCGTGGGGGGACCAGCAGTGGGAATGGTCAGCAAGGAAGCTGAACTGTGCAGGATAATATACAAGGCTGAGTTCACGGAGGGTCAGGAGTGGGCGGCTGGGGGTAGCATGGCTGGGAACTTCCTGGGAGGCTAACTGGCTTGGCTTCTGCTTCCCAGAGCAGGGAGACGGGCACTGGTACAAGAGCCTCATCAAAGCCTCTGGGAGAGAATTGAACTTGATTTTTAGAGTCTGGCTGAGTGGGGCTGAATTTCGATTTTTTTTTTTTTTTTTTTTGAGACAGAGTCTTGCTCTGCTGTCCAGGCTGGAGTGCAGCAGAACAATCTTGGCTCACTGTAACCTCCGCCTCTCGGGTTCAGGAGATTCTCCTGCCTCAGCCTCCCCAGTAGCTGGGATTACAGGTGCACACCACCAAGTCCTGACCTCAAGTGATCCACCTGCCTCAACCTCCCAAAGTGCTGGGATTACAGGCATGAGCCACTGCTCCTGGCCTTGAATTGGGTTTTAAAAGTGACCCTGGATTTCTGGGAAACTTGGGGACACTCAAGTTTTTTCCCCTTAAGTTTATTTGAGAATAATTATAGATTCACCGGAAGTTGCAAAGACACTTTGCAACTTCACAGGAAGTTGCACAGGAAGACAAAGACACTTTGCACAGGAAGACAAAGACACTTTGCAACTTTCACAGGAAGTTGCACAGGAAGTTGCAAAATAGTTTTGATGTAAACTATCTAAAACATGGCACAGGCTGTTATTACAATCTACATTCTGGTCCATGCACCCAGACCCTCCATGGACTATGCAGGAACTCATCTAATCAGAGCCCAGCAATTCCTTGGCTGCGGTCTGGCCATGCTTATTATATTGCTTGATGACACCACTCTCAGAAGTCCAATGGGGAGTGATGGTTGAAATGGTAGCATATCCATAGCATGGGTCAACAAAAAACATGAATCATCAGTGCTTAGTGAAGAATAATAGAATAATTTGACTAAACTCATCACAAAAATATTTGCAAGCAGGAGAGAATTTGACAAGGATGTTCAAGTTACAGGTTGTATAAAATAAAGCTGTATATTACAGCTTTACAGATATATAAGTATACGAAATAAAGCAAACATTTATTGAGCATTTACTGTGTCCCAGGCACTATGCCAAGGGCACCACGTGCACTCAATTAATTCTTGCAGCTCTCTCTGAGGTAGGAACCATTATATCTCCATTTTCACACAGCTATTAAGTAGCAGAACCATAACTCAGATTCAGGTCTGCCTCATTTCTAGTACAGATAAACACCAGCTCAAGCCCTTATTTATCTCTACTTGTCTCTGGGGAACTTTAGAAGGATGACCTTGCCTTGGGGTCAAAGCCTGCGCTGTGCTGGTTTCAGAGCTGGTTCTGCGCCAGAGGGACTGACTTTTTCTTGCGCTGATGGATGGGAAACTGGGTGGTGGCAGGACGGGGTGAACCCAGGTCTCCAGACAAAAGAGGCTGCTGGAGCCGAGGCGAGGCTGCATACCTCGGAAGCAGAAGGCATGGTGCCGGGACAGTGGGTCCGGAAGGCCCGTCTGGTTAGGGTAGAGGTAGACCGTTCTCACGCCTGGTTTGTCCCCACCGCAGGCAGGCCTTGGGGTGACGATGGGGTAGCGGAGGCTGCCATCGGCCAGCCAGCCGGCATAGCACTTGTCCAGGCCTCGGCTCCAGGCGGCGTAGAGCTGGCCCGTGGTGGCCAGCGTGGCATTGTGAGATTCACAGAACTCCAGTGCTTCCTGGAAGGTGAACTGCTCAAGACGTGTGGCGAAGAACACCTCCCCTGGGGGCAGAGACAAGCGGTAGGATATGACCCCCCCACACTCAGGCCAGGTCAATCCCTGCCCACCCAGGACAGAGCTCCTCCAACTCTCCTTACCAGGGCTAAGACTCAGCCCAGCTCCATCACCCCTTCTTTGACCACTCTCCCTTAGATTTTCTGGAACCCTGGGAAATAGGTGACCACCGCTCTGGTTTGTACTGGACTGGGCTATCCTGGGACACAGGACTTTCAGTGCCAAAAAAGTCAAAATTCCAGTCAAACTGGACTGAGTTGTTTCCACAACAACTTTTCCTCCTTCCCTCTTTTCTGGATTCTCCAGTCACACTTAGGCATCCCCTTCCTCGGCTAAACAAGGCGGCTCACCTGGGCCCCCTCCAATCCCTATACCACTGCACTTATCACTGTGACTGCTGTGGACCTGCCCATCCCACACCCTGGGAACTCATCCAGGGTAGGGCTGGGTCGCAGCACCTAGTAATGCACCTGGTATCTATCCGGTTCAGGGCTAGGAGAGTTTACATTTACTGAACACCTACTTGTGCCAAGAACTTTTCATACATATCTCATTTAATACTCAAAAAAACCTCTGATGTACATATAAATGAGTCCCATTTTTATAGATGAAGGAGCTGAGGCTTAGAGAGGTTAAGTGACTTGCCCAGGGTCTTGAAACAAGTGAGTGGCAATGCCAAGATCTTTCTGGAATACCAGCATTTCCAAAATTGCATTCAGTGGAAATTTGGTAATTTTCATGGAAATGGAAAGAAATGAAATAAAACAAAATAAAGGTCTGTGGTTAAAAATTGGGCAATGCTGAGTTAAAGAAAGTTAAGAAAGTTTTTCTTTTTCTTTCTTTTTAAATAAGTAGAGACAGGGTTTGGCCACATTGCCCAGGCCAGTCTCGAACTCCTGGGCTAGAGCAATCCACCCACACTGAGGCACCTCTGCCTCCCAAAGTGCTAGGATTACAGGTGTGAGCCATGGCGCCCGACCTAAAGAGGTTTTTTTTTTGTTTTTGTTTTTGTTTTTACTGCAGGACTTCTCAGTGCCTTTGATTTGTGCCCAGGCACTGGGCATCTCCAAGAAGGAGTTGGTGTATATAGCGTTTATTTATAATAAACTGAGATTTACCCACAGACCTCACTGCTTTTTAAAGGGACGGATGCTCCCCTGCAATGCCGGAGGAGACCACAGGAAACATTCAGTAGGAGAGCTGGGGCTGGATCTGAGGGAGGGCCTGGGGGCCTTCCTTTTCAGCAGGACCCTTTCCCACCTGGAAAGCTGGGTGGGATCAGGGGTGGGTGGGTGTGTGGTAACCCCCTCTCTTCTTTGTATCACCCTGTCAGCCCCCTGCCCACCCCCTGCCCATCTAGGGCCCAAAATGTGAGAATGTGGCTGTACCCTCAAGTCTGTCCACATAGCAGTAGACATCGTAGGTCTCTGTTGATGGGCGCACGCCGTACGTCCTGACCCCTGGGCTGCTGTCCTTGTCACCCACGCATGGGGTCCGTGGGCTCACAATGGGGTATCTGCAAAGGGGAGTGGGAGGAGAAGATGAAGGCCTGTTTCGGCGGCTGGTAGATGCAGGGCCCTGGGCTGAGGCCAGAGGCCACTCAGGGACTTTGGTATGTCTTCAGTTGTCTGGTGGGATTCAAACTAGGAAGAAGCCCCTTATGCAGCAAGTTCTCTGGGCAGCCTGGGGAAAGGTCTGGTGGCTCCTGGGGGATTTCTGGCTTCAGGAGAGAGCAGCTGCATGGAAGGGCACTGGGTCAGGCTGGAGGGGAACGGGGCACTTGAGGAGGGGGCTGCTGCCTCTGTCTGATGGGGAGAAATGACCAAGAACTGAACATTACCCAGTGCCCTTCATCACCCTTTTGGGATATGCCTCAGTTGAGTCACTAATTAATTCATTAACCCACAAGGTATTGGGTGCTCAGTGTGCTGGGGGCCGTGCCAGTCTGTGGCTCCTTAAGCCTGACCTCTTCAGCTGGGTTTGGGCTGGGTGAGGAGCATGGCTTCACCTGACGGTCTGGTCCCTCAGCCAGCCGGCGTCACACTGCTCATAGCCTGCTTCGTAGGCAGCCTGGAGCTGCTCTGGTGAGGCAATGACTGCCCCGGTGCGCAGGCAGGCCTGTTGCGCCTCCTCAAAGGTCAGCGAGTAGCGGGTGGATCCTGGGCGGTAGTGGAATACGACCCCTGGGTGGGGAGGAGGGGGAGAGGAAGAGGGAGCAGTCAGGTTCGAGGACCCATGGTGTGCCGTTCCCAAGGCTCCATGGGCACAGGGGTAGGCCAACTTCTGCTGCCTGACATATTGGATTTATCAGGGCAATGCAAGCTGAAATCCCACTTGGTAGCCATGTGGGTGTGATGGTGGATGGCAGTGTCCATCTGCTCCTCCCCTGTGTGGGAACCCCACCAAGGCCATTATGGAACAAGGCCACACCAGAGTGTCCTTGTTCATAGACTTGAGTTTGGGAAGCACTGGGCTCTATGCTACCTGACATCCAACTCTCACACATGTATTAAGCACCTAGAACACTGTCATCTTAGAATAGGAGTTGGAAGCATTTTCTGGAAAGAGCCAAATGGTAAATATTTTAGGCTTTGTAGGCTATGTGGCTTCTGTAACAACTACAGTTATCCTTCGGGGTCCAGGATGTCCTCAGATACCAAAATCCACAGAGGCTCAAGTCCCTGATATAAAAGTGTACTATTTGTATAAAATCATCTCTAGATTACCTATAATACCTGAAACAATGTCAATGCTATGTAAGTAGTGGTTATACGGTATTGTTTTAGATCTGTATTACTTTTATTGTTGTATTGTTATGTTATTGTTCCTTTTCTTTTGGAAGATTTTCCATCCACGGTTGGTTGAATCCGGACATGAAGGACTGACTGTATTCAACCCCGCTGTGATTGTCCTCAGTTAGCCACAGACAACTTGTCCACAGATGGCTATGGCTTTGTTCCAATCAAACTTCATTTGTGGACATTGAAATTTGAATTTTATATAATTTTCATGTGTCACAAAATATTATTTTTCTTTTGACTTTTTGCCCCTATTTAAGAATGTAAAAGTCATTCTTAAGTCATGGGCCATATCAGAACAGCTAAACCCGGCCCACTGGCCACAGTTTGCTGGCCTTTGTCCTGGGAGGTCAGAGCAGTGAGAGACCTCAGGGGTCATCCAAGGCAGTGGTTTTCTAGTGGCTCTGTTTTGTGGGGGTGTCTGATGGGGCAAGGAGGGGCCCTGGACAGAAGGAGCCCCGGTTGTTCTCCACTCTACTTCCCTTAGATCTATGTGGCACATGTGTCCGCTTGATGTAGAGACTGGATTCCACATATGACCTCATTTGAAATAAATCCTTGGTGGCAAGAGTGTGGACCTGATAGTCTGGCCTATTGTTTTTGTTTCACAGATGAGGAAAGCAAGGTCTGAGAGGAGAGAACATTGTCCCAGGTGCCAGGTTAAGTAGAAGGTACAGCCTTCAACTGCGGGAATCCCTTCCCTGCAGGCCAAGTTCTCTCCACTTGCCCCTGGATGCACCCACGGGGAGCTACTTACCCCCTGGCAAATGCGGCTGCCCAGGGACAGCGGTCACCTGCACGACGAGGTCCTCACTGGTGAATGCTGTGGCAGGGCCCAGGCCAGGTGTGGGAAAGCCCCAGGGCCTGGTGGCCTCTCCAGTCTCATTCTCAACCTCAGGGAAGGCAGTGGCCCCTATTTCAGGGGCAAATGTGAAGGGCTCCTCAGGTTGCAGGGGACTGGGGGAGACATCGAAGATGGGCTTTACGGTAAGGATCACACTGCCTCGGGCTTCACCCTCAGTGATGTTTCGAGGCAGTGGCAGCTCCATGTCAGGCCAGGTCACTGTCTGGACGGTGATGTCCTCCTCACCCCCTACTCCAAAGAAATTTTCTGGGATGTCCACAAAGTCTTCACCTAGGGGAGGGGCAAAGACAAGCTTTAGCCTCTCAGCCTGGGACTGGCTTGAGGGGGATGAGGAGTGGGCTGGAGATGAGCATGGCTCCTTCTCTTTCCCGGCTGGGGCAGGAGGGCACCACTGTGTGCCAGGCGCCTTGCCAAGCCCATTTCAGGGGTACTCAGCTATTGGCATTCATTGTAGGAGTCCCCACAGTTTCAAGACTGCAAAAGAGTGCAAGAGCTATCAGAGGGCAAGATATTGACCAATGAGCTGACTGCTCATAAAGATCAGTTCCCACCCCAACATCCCTTCCTGCTCAACACAGCTGCTCCTTCACTCGTCTCATGAGCACCTTGCCAACCATCTGATGCTATAACTAACCAACAGGACCAGGTAAGGCAGTTATAAAGAGAAATCAGAAAATCTTGCAGAAAGCACAGTTTGTGAAGTTGATGAAGGTGTCTTTGGAGAACTGCCTGTCTCATAGTCATGGAAAAACGAGGGTCTCATGAAAGTGATACTACTTCCAAAAGAGTAGTTAGAATACCAAAAGGTTAAGAGAGGCTTCGAGGGGGAAATCCCAACTACTGTTGCAAAAGTAACCCTCTTCCTGTGAGATCAGGTTGTGGAAATGAAACACGTAATGAGTTATCATTGTGTTATTACCACTTATACCATAAAAGTTTTGCAACTCCTCATTCATGTGATGCATTGCTTTTTCCTCCAAGAATTAGCATGTAATTATGATTAGCATGTAATTATGATAGCATGTAACCCAAAATGTGTTAAATGGAAGATAAAAACTTACTTGAACATTTTGGTGTAATTTTTCAAAATAAAGTCCCCATCAAACTTTCCCCTACTCTTTTCAATAACATTTTGTGGCTGGGTGCAGTGGCTCATGCATGTAACCCCGCTGGGATTATAGTTACAGCCTCCCTTTGGGAGGCTGAGGCGGGTGGATCACCTGAGGTCAGGAGTTCAAGACTAGCCTGCTCAGCATGGTGAAACCCCATCTCTACTAAAAATACAAAATTAGCTGGGCATGATGGCGCACATCTGTAATCCCAGTCTACCTGGGAGGCTGAGGCAGAAGAATCGCTTGAACCTGGGAGATGGAGGTTGCAATGAGCTGAGATTGCACCACTGCACTCCAGCCTGGGCGACAGAGTGAGATTCTGTCTCAAAAATCATAAAAATAATAAAATAAAATAACATTTTGCCCAGCCTGGGCAACATGACGAGACCCCATCTCTACCAAAAGGAAAAAAAATTAGCAAAGCATGGTGGTGCCTGTATTCCCAGTTGCATGGGAGGCTGAGGTAGGAGGATTGCTTGAGCCCAGGATGCTAAGTCTGCAGTAAGCTATGATTGCACCACTGAACTCCCGCCTGGATGACAGAGTGAGACTCTGTCTCAAAGAAAAACAAAAAAACAGAACACAACAAAACCCCTTTTGACCCTCCTTTTAGACACATTCAATTTAAAAAGGCAGACAGCAGCACCCTCCCATGGGTGCCAGGGTCTCATGTCTGATCCCCAACATCTTCCTAGGTGGGTACCCCATCTCCCCACTAGACAGATGAGAAGAGTGAGGTTCACGGCCTTGACTTTGCCAGGGTTGCACAGTAGTAGGTGACAGAGCTTTGATTCAAACTGGAGAAAACAATTTGGAGGCTTTTAAGCCTCTTGTGTGCTGATCGGATGAGACAGGGCTGGATACGCTGCAGTCTCAAGAGTCTCTACCTTAGTGCTTCCCAGAAACCAGTGAAAATGGAGGGGTGTCCTAAAAACATGGGGTTCAGGTACCCAGTGGCCCTTTCGAGGGCAAAAACCAACCCTCCCTTTCCAAGATCTCCTCGTTCTCTAGGACCCCATTTTAGTGGCATGAACTCCCTTCCCACCACCAGTCGTGCCCCACCTGTGTAGCAGATGGCGTCGTAGCGGGATGAGGGGTCAGGGTAGCCCGTCTGGTTGGCGTGAAGGTAGACAGTCCTCACACCCAGGAGGTTGCCACCGCAGTTGGGCCGGGCCTTGGAGATGGGGTAGCGCACGCTGCGGTCGGCCAGCCAGCCGGCACTGCACATGTCCATGCCAGCCTGCCAGGCCAGGTAGAGCTGGCCCGTGGTGGCCAGTCGGGCACCCAGTCGCCGGCACTCATTGGCTGCTTCCTGGAAGGTGAACTTCTCTGGAGATGTTGCATAAAAGACCTCACCTGTGAAGGACACAGCCAGCTGGGTAAGGGTCTCCTCCCCCTCCCCCTGCTCTGCACCCCCAGAGAGATCCACACTTTTCCATGAGGTCTGGGGAGTCCTCTAACTTCCCAAAGTCCTGGTCCCACATGTCTGTATCTCAGATCTTGCCCTTCATTACTTATTTCTGGGCTTTTGTGTAGGATGACATCAATTTCCTAAAACAAGGGGACCAAGAGAGAAGCAGCAAGAATGGCAGAGAGATTGGGCAAAGGGTGGAGCAAACTTAAAATCTGGGAGGAAAATTCTGCTCAAAAGCCTCTTTGCCCCATTTGCATTCCACCATTAGGGGGATCTTTCCTAGGAGTTAAGCATTGCCCACTCAAGGCAAATCCTTTTAAAAAACTCAAATTATCCTGGGAAAAGCAGGATCAGACCTTGAGCCGTTGGAGCAGTGGTTCCCAAACTGGGGTCTCTAGACTCTGAAGAGTCCGTAAGGGCATCATTTGAGGACTGTGAGCTTAAAAAAATTTCCCAAAACCTAACAAGGTTGTGTCAGGGATAAGGGTAAGGGGTAAGCGTGGGGGCGGTGGGCATCCACTCACAGGGGTGGTTCTGGCTACCCCTGCTCAGTGGCAGCTCTAACTGGCCGTTCTATTTGTCTGTGGTTAGCCAAATGTGGGAACACACAAATAACTTGTTACCGAATAGGCAGGTCTGCCCCCTGGGGTGGGAATGCGGCAGGGGGCTATGGTGGTGAGAAAGCCTGGCCGTGGCCCCTTACTCAGAAAGTGCCTGTTGTCAGCTCTTCTCCCCAGCCTGGAGGAGCTGTGGGCACTGTACTCAGGTGGGGGAAGCGGGGGGCAGGGAGAGAGGAGATAGGCATTGCAGAGTCTGGAATGTACAGAGGAGTATATGGGTGCAGATGGGGGAAAGGGTGTCATACACGTGTGTGGGTAACTCTATGACCAAAATCAGTGCCCTTTACAAAACAGAAAAAGTCTAGGTTTCTCTCTGCCGCCCCCGGCTCTGTCCAGGAACAGAGCTGGGGTTGCCCACAGGGACGCTGGGAGAGGGTCGCTGGGTGGCCACCTGCCCTGGGAGCTTCGTTGCTGGTGTAGTGTCGCTTGTGAGGGTAAGGCTGGGCTGGACTTTGACAGCATGGTGGACCTTAGAACAGGGATGTGCTTGTCACAGCAGCCAGGGTTTCGGCTGGGAGGGGCAATCCCAGGTGAGAAACCTCCTGTGACACGTGCTCTTGGGTACAGTGGTGACACCAGACATTTTGCAGATGTTGGGGCCACTGAGACCCTCTCCAAAGTGGAGCGGGAGGGGTGCAGACCTGTGGCCTCAGCCCACCTCCCTTCATGGCAGAGGAGGACGGAGTGTGTCAGGCCCTGAGCTGGCACCCTGTGTCAGTGGGGAGATGGGGAGGGGAAGGGGGCCTTGGGAAGGGAGCTGGGTGCCTCCCGGTGGGCAGGGCAGCTCACCCTCCATCTCCTCGGCGAAGCAGTACACGTCATAGGTCTCGTTGGTGTCTCGGATGCCATACGTCCTCACACCAGGAAACTCATCCTTGTCTCCATAGCAGCCTTCCCGGGGAGTGTGGATGGGGTATCTGCCAGGAACCCGAAATAGAGGTGTGACACTCAGGGGACAAAGGGAAGCCCATGGCCTCTGCCCTTGAATCCTCCTCCCTCATGGGAGGCAACAGTGACTTAATATTGCATTTGACCATGTCTCTTCTGAATATGTCAACTGCCTATCCATTTTTACAGTGAATCATGATTAAAGGCAGCCCCCACTACCCAATATTTAGTGGTACAAAACACACTTTCTCTATCAGGGGCTCATGTATTTTTTTTCTATAAAAGGCCAGACAGTAAATATTTTAGGTTTTGCATAGTCTCTGCGGTGACCACTCAACTGCCACTGTACCATGAAGCACCCACGGATATGCAAATGGGTGTGACTGTGTCCCAATAAAACTTTATTTACAGAAGCAAGGGGTGGGTTGGACTTGGCCTCTGGGTCATAGTTTGTTAGGCCTCGCTGTATATCATCTGTGTCTCACGTCAACCCAATGAGGTAGGTGCTATCATCAATCTGCTTTACACTTGAAGAAACTGGGGCTCAGAGGTGTTAAACGATTTGTCCACAGTCACGCAGCTTCCAAGTGCCAGAGCTGGAATTTGAGTCTAGTTTTTTCTTTTTTTGAGATGGAGTCTTGCTCTGTCGCCCAGACTGGAGTGCAGTGGCACGATCTCGGCTCACTGCAAGCTCTGCCTCCCAGGTTCATGCAATTCTCCTGCCTCAGCCTCCTGAGTAGCTGGGACTACAGGTGCCTACCACCATGCCTGGCTAATTTTTTGTATTTTTTTAGTAGAGATGGGGTTTCACCATGTTAGCCAGGATGGTCTGGATCTCCTGATCTCATGATCCGCCCGCCTTGGCCTCCCAAAGTGTTAGGATTACAGGCGTGAAGCCACTGCACCCGGCTGAGTCCAGTTCTTTACGCCGCCCAGGTGTGGGCTCTTGCGCTGTGCTAGACTATTGTCTCATCTTTTTTTTTTTTTTTTATGGCTATAGTTTTTGTATCCTAAGATCTCTTTTCCTACCCCGAGACTGCAAAGACATTTTCCTTTGTTTTCTTCCTGAGGCTTTGTGGTTCTAGCTGTTGGAGCTATGGTGCACCCGAAATGAGTGATGATATCATCTTGCCTTCAGGCTTTGTGGTTCTGGCTGTTGGAGCTATGGTGCTCCTGGAATGGGTGATATCATCTTGCCTTCAGAGTGCATTGAGATCCCTTGAGGGCAGGGTCTATCTGGCCTGCTCCGCACCTCACTCCCCAGCAACTACACTCAGGGAAGGATGTACCAAAGGGTTCAATTTATGTCTTGCTTTATTAAAAATAAAAAGGATGGAAGGTTGTTTACAAAAATACTGAAGACACCAAAGTTTAAAAGTGAGGAAATCATGGCAAAGAAAAAAATGGGTAGGAAAAAATGACGTGTAGGGCAAGGTTGCTAGCAGTCCCTCATCCCATTTGCAAGAGAGAATCACAATAACAAGGGTTTGGGATGGGTCACTGAGCTCCTGTTTGGCCAAGGTATGACCACGGCCCCTAACCTAGACTGGCCACAGTGTCATGCTGGCACCAGCTCAGTCTGGCCAATGTTCCACCCAGCACCCGCCCCACTCCCCTGTGGCCCCTGACTCCTGGCCCCCACTCGCTGGTGGGCTGGGGCTTACCTGACAGTCTGGTCAGCCAGCCAGCCGGCATCACACTGGTGGAAGCCGTCTTCGTAGGCGGCCTGCAGCTGCTCGGGTGTGGCAATGATGGCACTGTTCTGCAGGCAGGCCCGCTGCGCCCTGTCAAAGTCGAGGGTGTAGCGTGTAGAGATGGCTCTGTAATGGAACACGATGCCTGCAAGACACATACACGCCCACAAGCGGAAGAGCTGGTCAGGCACAGTCTCTGATCACCGAGGCCCTCGCAGAATAGTCAAAGGGACTTTAGGGAACTAGCTGGTCCAGGCTGATGCATGACCCCCTGTACACCTTTGCATGTGATGCTTCTGAATTTGCTGGAACACCCTGTAATGGGGAGCTCACTATCTTACAAAGCATTCCTTTTTGAAGACTTATGATAATCCTGATGAGAAAGTTCTTTGAATTAAACTAAAATCTGCCTCCTTATAATTTTTTCTTTTCACTCCAAGACCCCCATATTGCGTTAGGGGAAAGAGACACTCAGAACCCCCTGCACCCTCAGCCCAGGGTCATCCTAGCAGAAACCCCATTTACGATGTGCCCAGGAGTGAACCGTCTTTGACAGAGCCTCCCACTGTACCTCCCACTGGGAAAAATCTGGTGTTGACCGAAGTCCTGAAGCTAACCAAGGACCTGACTGTTCTCCTTGGGCCATAGAGAGAAAGAGACCAGGGAGTCTTCAGTCCTTGCTTTGGCTTCTGGAACTGAGAATGAGAGTGGAGAAGGGGAGGGAAAAGACACCAGGATGAGCTGTCAGGAGACTGCTCTGACTCATTTCCAGGGTAACCTCAGGCAAGTCACTTGACCTCAGTTTGCTTGTCTGTAAAATGGGCACGATCACAAGACCCACCGGATCACAGGATTCTTGGGAAGCACAAACTGTCAGTTACCTGTGACCATAGCCAGGAAGTATTTAATGCTCCCTAAGTCCAGAGAGAATGATATTACCAGATCCATGTCACAGAGGAAGCAGCTGAAGTTAATTAAGTAACTTGGCTGAGGTGCGTGGAGGAGCTGGTTTGAAGGCCAGCCTGCCTGCGCCCGCACTGCAGAGACTGCTCTGGGTCTTTCTGCCGGTGAAGCAGCGTCTGTCCCTGTGGGAGGCTCTCACCTTTCACCACGACCTCCAGGGTGGCCTCGCTGTCCTCGATGCCATGCATCACCTCGCAGCGGTAGACCCCAGAGTCATTGGAGCGCAGGCTCTGGATTTCCAAGGTGGCGTCACTGGGGATGGCCGGGTAGTTGGGCAGCGAGACTTTGTCCTGGTAGGCACTGTTGACCCTCACGCGCCCTTCAGTGGCCACCAGCAGCACTACCTCCTTCTCCTTGGACACACGGCTCCACTTGATTCTTGGGGCCAGGGGGGCAGTAGAGGGGGCGGTGGTCACAGGGTGCATGGGGTCGATGAAATAGCAGGGGATGGTGAGGGAGGTCCCCAGGAGGACCCTCAGAGGGGATGGTTGGGGGATGCTGACACTCAGCGAGTTGTCATGGTCTGTGTGAAAGGGGTGGGGTGGAAGAGAGACTTGTTAGTGCCTAGAGAGGACCACCCCGCCTCCCCATCCATCCTTCCAGCAATGTACTCTCCTGAGAGAGTGAAATCCAATGAGTGTGTCTGTCTGTACAATGAGGATGCTCCTGTGCCACGTGGGAATCCCCAGGAAGGCTTGCAACGCCCTTTCCAGAGCAGCGTTCCTCAAGACCCCTGGCCTCTGCACCTCCAGAAGGAAACTATGGAGCCAGAAAAGGATTCCAGAGGAGGGCAGGGGAGATGTCAGGGTCAAGACCACCTCCCTGTTTCTCAAACTGGGGTACTGCAGGGGGCATCAAAGCATGGAATAAAACAGGACCCATCTACTTGGAGTGACAGCTTAACTCAAAGGTTTTGGGAAAAATTATTTTGGGGTAGAAAAGTAATCTACACAATTTTAAAGCTGAGACAGAAAACTTCCAAGATGTGTCCCATTTGGGGAGGTCTGCTTTGGGTGCAAGCCTGACTTTGCCGCCGGGACAAGTCACTCTCTTCTGCTGTTTGGGAGTTGAGGGACGCGGGTGGAGAAGCAGCCGAGAAGATCAGACATTTTGGTGCGCAAAGAGTCAGATGCAGGAGAGGCGATGGGGTAGGATCAGACTCCAAAAATGTTAACATAATGGAAAGTGTCAATAGCGGAGGTGCAACAAGCTTACCAAATCTTGTTAGAAGTAAAAGATCTGCTGGGAATGGGGGGAAAAAAACAGCTTTCCAAAAAAAAAAAAAAAAAAAGCAGCTTTCATGGAGACTCACACATGTATGAAACCTGTGCTTTCAGGAGAGCCTACAGGTTGAAATAAAAAATGTTTCAGGCTGGGCGCGGTGTCTCACGCCTGTAGTCCCAGCACTTTGGGAGGCCGAGGCGGGTGGATCATGAGGTCAGGAGATTGAGACCATGCTGGCTAACACGGGGAAACCCTGTCTCTACTAAAAATACATATATATATAAAAAATTAGCCGGCTGTGGTGGTGGGTGCCTGTAGTCCCAGCTGCTCGGGGAGGCTGAGGCAGGAGAATGGCGTGAACCCGGGAGGCGGAGGTTGCAGTGAGCCGAGATCACGCCACTGCACTCCAGCCTAGGCGACAGAGCAAGACTCCGTCTCAAAAAAAAAAAAAGTTTCAAATATTTGTGGGTGGTAGATACATCACAGGGCAAGGGCAGGGGAGCCAGGAATGCTTGGAGTCCAGCCCTTAACCTTCTGATGTCCCAGACAGTCCCACCAGCCCCTTCCACAGGCATCTTCCTCCGAGTGCTGGGCCCTTGTACCCTGGACATGGCTTGGTTTTAGCAGTAGTGGTTCTCAGGGGAGAGCTGAAAGGGACCGTGGTGCCCAGCTCAGCAGTTTTTAAAGCCTCACTCAAACCTAATGAACTGGTTTCCCCGTGTGGGCAGACCACCCCTGGGTACAGCCAGGGGCTGCATGGCTGTGGGTCTCCCAGCAACAGTACAAATGAAGGCCCTTGTCCCATATGTCTAGAGATGCAAAAGTTGTAAATCAGGCCAACAGATTGTTAAGTTCTATGTCCTATCTTCCTATTTGACAATGATACCTTTCAAAATGACCGGAAAGAAAAGATTTAGATTCAGAATTCTTGGATTCCTTGGTGTTTTGCCTTGGGATATAGTGACTGGGTGAGAGCATGGGGAGCTGGGCCCCCTTCTTTTTCCCATACTGACTGCACTGTGAGGGGGTCTCATGTGCTGCTGTGCTGGTCTCAGCCCCACAGCCCTGGTCTGCCCACACCCCATACAAACAGCCACTCCTTAGCCCCTCCCTTGGGCCCAGGGTGGCTCCCACCAAAGGTGTGGTGTCCCCATAGGAAGATGGACCCATGCAGGCCCTGGATGTGGCCAGGGCCCATTTGGATAGGAAATTCTGGGCATCCTGGGACCCCAGAATGTGCTGTAAAGGAGAAGTGCAGATTTGGGTGGACACATTGGCCCTACTGACTCCCCTTCCTTTGGAGAGGGTTGAGGCTGGAGGAGGGCCAGTGGGGGCCTCTAAAATACACAGCCAAGAGCAGAGTCCTCTCTTGTCTGGGCCTAGGGGAGATATAACTTCCCTTCTGGGGTCAAGCCCATCCTAGGGTCAGTGGAGGGTTTGCTCATTTGGTCCAGTGCTCGATTAGCAGTAGACCCAGCGCCTGCCACATGCACGAGACCAGGCTGGGGCTTCCGAGGATGGTTTGCAAAAAAGGCACATACCTGTCTGACTCCCTGGGGCTTTTCTCTGGCTGTCTCTCAAGTGATCTTTCTTCTGTGGTGCTCCAGCCAATCCTCCCTCAATGGCCCTTTCTCCACTGGTTTGTCTATGTCCTGCCCCTCCTGCAAGCTCAGTGTGCAGCAGTCCTCACTGAGATCCATGGAGGGAAGGAGGACACCTGCCTGGAGCTCTCCCTGCCAGCTGTCGGGACTCGAGGGCAGCCAGGAGCAGTGTTATCTGAGCGAGGCTCCTGGACGCATGTGCCCGCGCATGGTTGCTGTCCCATCACAGTTATGCATGCATCAATAGGGGAAGGGTGGGGCCAGGAAAAGGCCAGGAAAGGGGAAATTATATCCCTGGGACCAGTAGCACCAGGATCAGTACCCAGTACTCAAACCCAGTACTCATGCCTACTGAATACGTGAGACTTGCATAGGAATGTCCTCACCTGGAGTTTCTACAGTGACAGCTGCAGCAATGACCCTCAGAGTCACGAAAACCCAGAGTAAAGTGGTCATAGTTCACCTGGAAGAGGGGAGGCAGAGGCATTATTTAGACAGTGAAGGCTTGGTGAGGTCAAGTAGAGTCATGTGACATACGATGCGAAGTGATAATTCCACACCCAAGGATCTGGAATCATCTCCAGAGGAGGAGGCTGCACATGGTTTGTGAGATATTTTCTTCAAGAATTCTTCCCTCACAAAACCTTCACAGGTTTCCCAGTTTAATTCCAGGCATTAGGTTAATAAACCTAACTTCCCATCTTTCAGCCAGTGAAGTCTCATCTCAATGAGTTCCTGTGATGGTTAATTTTATGAGTCAACTTGACTGAGCCGGGGCACCCAGACATTTGGTCAAGCATTGTTTTGGGTATGTCTGTGAGGGTGTTTCTGGATGACATTGACATTGGAATCAGTAGACTGAATAAAGCAGATGGTCCTCCCTAATGTGGGAGGGTCTTGTCCAATCGGTTGAAGACTGAATAGAGAGAAAAGACTGACCTCCCCTGAGAGACAGAGAGAGAATTCTTCGTGCTTGATGGCCGTTGAGCTACAACATTGCTTTTTCTTCCCTTTGGACTTGAACTGAAGCATCAACTCTTCCTAGATCTCAAGCTTACTGACTTTCATACTGAAACTACCCCAGTCAGTTTGTGTGGGTCTCAAGACTTCGAACTTGGACTAGAACTACACGCCAGGTCTCCTGGTCTAGCTTACCAACTTACCATGCAGACCTTGGTACTTGCCAGCCTCTATAATTGCATGAACCCATTCCTTATAATAATTCTCTCTCTCTCTGTCTTGTGCATGTGTGTGTGTGTGTGGGGGGGGGGGTGTGTGTCTGTGTGCATGTGTCCTGTTGGTTTGTTTCCTTGGAGAACACTGACTAATACAGTCCTCCAGGCCCAGAGAAGTGATGAGTTGCTCAACACTCCTAATGAAACCTGGTCCTGCCACCAACTTCAAATCCAGAGATCATGTGTGTTTTAGAATGGACCAGCCTCCAAGGTTTCAAGCAAGATTTAGGGGCCTGGTTCATGGCAGGGAAAAGATATTCACCTAGAGAGCTCTTGAGGAGGCTGTGGGATGAATGGATTAATATTTTAGGAGAGAAATTAGACCTAGGATGCTGTAGCTCTCCTGCTAGTTCAATGACTTCATGTGGATTAGAAAGACAAACCTTCCTTAGTGTCATCTGCTGGAAAGCTGACATGGTAAGTACAGAGGTCTGTGACAACCACACTGTAAACGTGCACAATTGGAACCCTGACTCCAGCATAGGACCCAACAGAATGTACAGGAGACCCATCGGAGCAGTGCTCTCAACCTCAGCTGCACATTGAAATCACCTGGGCTTCAGCCTGGACCTCAGGATTTTTAGAGCTTGGAAGGTTCTAAGGTGCAGCCAAGATGGAGCACCGCTGCCTAGAACACGTGCAGTCTCATTACAGACACCTCATCTGACCTTCCCTCCACGGCGCGTGCCTGGTGATGTTCCCCGAGTTGTTCTGTTGGATGGACTTGCATCAGCACCTACCCTGCCCTTTTGGTTTAAGAAGTGTTTGCATCACAGAGGGAGGGAACCTTGGCGCAGATGGAGGATCTGGAACTAAAGAAGAATGGAGCTTTCAGCAACGCCCGTGGCGTTCCCAGACCTTTGCTCGATCAGAGCCCAATGGCCCAGCAGGTGTCGCTCTTGGCTCATTCACTGCTAGCTGGGGCTGGATGGATTTGGGGACGACGGGAGCATCCCAGGAGTCCCTAGGCTCAGGAGGGGTGTTGGGAGGGCACTGGTGTTCCTATCCAGGAATGCCAGGGGCAGGGGCAGGGTGGGCCCAGGACTCCGAGTGACTGTTTCTGCCTGTCGATTGAGCGTGACATTTTTCTACCACCTATGCTACATATACGAGTCACCCCAGAAATGAAAGGGCTGTCTATGGGTGCTGCTGGGCGTATGAGGTGAATGCATGAGGCACGTCATCCTCACACTGGAGAAAGTCTGGAAAATCCCAAGGTTCTGAGAAGTAGCCCCTTGTGTCTCCTTAGGGATTTTTTCTACCTAGATGCTGCCTTTTAAAGGAAAGTCTCTGGCTCCAGGCTGTGGCACCGTGAGGGGCTCTCGTTCAAGCTCCGTGTGACCAGTGGCGGCTGGGAAATAGTTCCCCAGAAGGCAGAGGGCAAGGTGTCTTCTCCGCTCCGGGGAGGGGTCTAGACTTTCCGGCTCCTCTCTTCCCAGAGCCTCAGGGATTCGTGTTCAGACACAAGGCCCGCCTGTTCTTCCCTCAGAACACCCTTCATTGGGAGGTTGTGTGTATGTTTTCGGAGCTGTGTTTCTTCCCTCACTCTCTGAACAAGCTGGACATTGTCCGGGGTTGTAGGAGTGCTCTGTGGGGCTTGGACGGCTTGATTTCTCTCCCTGGCCTAGACCAGGAAATGGGAAGGAATGAAAAGAGGTGGGGAGGG
>NW_012103109.1:1419148-1448894 GCF_000951045.1 Mandrillus leucophaeus | reverse complement strand
TGTGTTTGTGTGTGTTTTCTCAGCTGTAAAGAAAATAGGGAGAAATTCCATTCTGTCTGGTTTCCAAGTGTCTCCAGAACTCACTGAGCCTTTTATGCAAGAAGACTGACTTTGGCAGCCCCGAGTCCCAGCACGGCCCTGTCAACAGGGAGACCTTTCTCCATGGGAAGCTGAATTAGGTGCTGACGGGGCGACTGCATAGGTGAGGCAGAGGAAGGGGACAGGGAGCCTGAAGTGGAGAGGGGAGCTTGGGGAGCAGGAAGGGGATGCTAGGTGAAGGTCAGGTGAGAGCCATGTGGTTTGGGTCCATCATCAAGGAACTGACTTTCTCAGAGAGAATTATGTGGAGATTTGGTAGGGGAAAGTGAGGTGCTTTTAGCTTGAGCTGAGGCTGTGTGAGGATGCCTGCATGTGTCCCGGCTGGAGACAAGGAAACCTTCATCTCCTCATCAGCCAGACTCTACCCCATGGTTGTCTACCTGGCCAAGGTCTTGGCCTGGATTCCATCAAATTATGGGATTGAACAGGCAGCTCACCCACTCTCCCTGAATGCCTCTTCCAGCAACATGTGCAGTGGAGATCCCTCCTCGACCTGCGTGGACCCCTACTGCTTAATAATCCAGGACCTGCCCCATGGCTGTTTCAAAGACTGAGTGAGATAATGTGACAGCCATCATCCCTCTTCAAGGCTGGACACTGTTTCTTTGGCTCTGCACCCAGCACAGGCTCTGGCACTCAGCAAGCATCCATCAATGCAACTTTCCTCCCACCTCCCTGGTTGTCAGGCCTGAGTGAGCCTCTCAGAACTGGGGGATTGGAAGAGAGTTTAGTGGTTGTAGAGAGGCTTCCTGTCCCAGGATGAGGGTTGGACTAGATGACTTTCCATAAATAATAAAACAGCGTTCATTTCAAAAACAACATTACCATACTACCAAACATTTGGAAAACAGGACAATGGGAAAAAAATGACCATCATCTACAATCCAAATCCTCATTATTAGTGTTTTGATAGTTTGCCTTCTAGTCACCCAGGCTGGAGTACAGTGGCATGATCTTGGCTCACTGCAACCTCTGCCTCCCAGGTTCAAGCAATTGTCCTGCCTCAGCCATCGAGTAGCTGGGACTACAGGTATGTGCCACCATGCCTGGCTAATTTTTGTATTTTTTGGTAGAGACAGGGTTTCACCATGTTGGGCAGGCTGGTCTCAAACTCCTGTCCTCAAGTGATCCACCCACTTTGGCCTCCCAAAGTGCTGGGATTATAGGTGTGAGCCACCTTACCTGGTCATTCAAGTCTTTTTTTTTTTTTCAGGTATCTACTTGTGTTTTTTTGTAATTGTAATCTTTTTGCATGCTAGTTGCCTTTTCCACATAACACAATGGACCACACAACTTCTTTTCTTTCATTCCTTCACTACTGATGATCATGATGCTTTACAATTATGACCTCCCTGTCATGAATCCTGTATATGCAGCTTTAGCCTCTGATTGCATGGTAGGTGCTCATTCCTTCACAAGGTGGCCCATTCCATGGCGGAGTAGCTCCAATTGTGCTCAAGAACTTTCAAGATTGAGTCAAAATGGCTCACCCACATTATAATTTCCACCCAAGAGTTCCACCATCAGAAGCCCCACAAAACACATCCCCTCCTCTTTCACAGGACTCATGGTAAATCTTCAGAGGTCCAATCTGCTTCCTGTCTGCTGTTCTTCCATGGAGACATTCCTGGTCCCTCCAACCAACCCTTCCTCCTGTGGTGGCCTTCTGGACCTCTCTTTACCCCCTGGAGCCACAGAAGGTCTAAGCTGTGATGGACCTTAGTGAACATCAAGCTTAACTTCCTCATTTTACAGGTGAAGAAACTGAGGCACAAGGAGGAGACTGAGTTGCTCAAGGCCATATGGTAGGTTGGAAGTGGAGCCAAAACGAGAACCCAGCGCCAGGGGACCTGGCCCTCACAATTCCCAGCATTAACGAACTTCATAAGGTAGCTGCTGTGTCTGTCTTGTTCTCCATTGTCTCCCTGGCACCCAATGTAGTGGGTGGCACAGAGAGATGAAATGTTTGTTGAATGAATGAATGAATGAATGAATGAATGAACAAATGGTGGCCCGTACATCCTTAGAAGTAATCTCCTCCAACAAGGCCTTGGGGGGAGGAGGGCTGAGGATGGAACTAGAGGCTCATATGTGATGAGCACCCAGGTGGTGCCCGGCTGAATGAGGTAGACCACTACCACTTCACATTCAGTAAGTCTCAGCTAGAGACACACTGCTTGCTTGTGATGTGCATGGCTGTATTGATTAATGATAACGCTTCAGTGCAGCATGTGACTTTGGGAAGGTCATAGGCCTTTTGCGGCCCAGAGGAGGAACAATCCGGGTCACCCCTTCCCAGGGCTCGAAGGAAAACCAGTGTTATGCTACAGCCAACTGACACCAGCCAGCTAGAGTCCATTTTACGCATCTCTTTCCAATTTTGTGTTTGGTGACATCACACTGGTAGTGTGAAGCTGGTTATGATGGGAGTATATACACCATGTATATCAGCAGACACTATCAACAAGGTAAGACCTCTTCTTTTCCTTTTTCTTTCTTTTCCTTTTTGAGAGTGGATTTACCAGCACACTACTGAAGTAACTACAGCCATGGGTCACATAACATTTCAGTCAACAATGAACTGTACATACGATGATGGTCCTGTAAGATTCTAATGGGGCTCACAAACGCCAATCACCTGGTGACGTTGTAGCCGTCGTAACGTCATAGTGCAATTACTTTATTTATTTTTACAAATTTAGTGTAGCCTAAGTGTACAGTGTCTATAAAGCCTACACCAGTGTATAGTAATATCCTAGGCCTTAGCGTTCACTTACCACTCACTCACGCACCCATCCAGAGCAACTTCCAGTCCTGCAAGCTCTGTTCATGATAAATGCCCTATAGGTGTACCATTGTTTATCTTTTATACAGGATTTTTACTGTACCTTGTATATACAAAGGGAGGTATTTGTGTATCCAAACCTATCTAAACATATAGAAGGTACAGTAAAAACACAGTATTGTAACATGCTGTATGGGTGTGTCACTTAGGAGCACTAGGCTATACCATATGGCCTAGGAGTGTAGTAGGCTGTACCATCCGGGTTTGTGTAAGTACATTTTAGTGGAGGGGTCTCCACTGCACATGTTGCTGGATGACAAAATTGCCTAAGAATGCATTTCTCAGAATGCATCTCTGTTAAATGTTGCATGACTATAATAGTAAAGAAAGAAACGGGCTGGGGAAGGATAATGAGCACTTTTCTTTCCTTTGAATGAAGTCTCATTCTCCATTCATTGTGCTGTCCTTCATGTGTCCCTGGGGACATTGAGGCTGGCCCTAAAACCAAGGCCACTTTGCCAGCCCTAGGGTATGGTCAGGCCATGTTCATCTCCATGTCACCTCCCCTGGCCCAGCCTGAGTCCACATCAGTGTAGACTCAGCAAATGTTTGCTGGCTATGCGAATGCCCGCCTCACCCTCCCAGACCCTGCAGGCCTCCTCCCTGACGCCTCACCAGTCCTTGGCCCTGGGTTCTATTCCCCCAGCTATGACTTTCTACACGCTTTTTAGCACCTAATTTTTCTTCTGTTGTTTTATGTGTGCTAACTTTGTCTCACCACGCAGACCGTGACCTCCGAGAGGTTGAAAATCAAGGCTTAAATTAAAACAAAATCCCTCTATGCTAACTCACCAGGAATAACACAAAATAGTATTTGACACCTCCTTGTTAGATGAGCAAGTAGACATTGGGGTTTGGTAGACTGATGGACCAGTAAGATCTGCCTGCAACCAAGTGGCTCTGTGTCCCTGACTTAAGTCCTAGAAGATGGATTCCAAAGGACCAAGGTTCCCCATTCCTGCAGTCACCAGCCACCAGCACATCACTTATTTGCAGCCTAATTTCCCAAAGGCATCTCTTCTCTTGTCACTCGCTCATGGACAAGGTCATCCTGATAGCTGTGCATAAACGCAGTAGCACGTGCACTTGAGGCTGGGATTTCAAACCTAGTATAGGGAAAAGGCCAGGGACCCTACACCAAGAGCACATCTGGTCAGAGTCACCCCAACCACAGCTGACAACTTCCCACATACTCTAAACAGACATGGTGGGATGGTGTAGAAACGGGATGCCAGGAAGCTGATTTCAGTCCCAGTTCTGTCCTAACTCACCAGGAAACTCAAGTAAGGCCTCAGTTTACAGTTTTCCCTTCTGTAAATTGGGATCCTCATGCAAATGTCACCCCCAGGGAAATTGTGAAGGTAATTTTTGTAGATGCTAATACTCTTTTGGCATTTCCTCCTCTTTCTCTTCTCCCCATCTTCTTCAACACCTTGTCTTTTTCCATATCTTTCATTTCCTTTTTCCAAATTTGTTACTTGCCCTGTCATCACTGAAGCATCTTAAGTCAAATTCCACAAGTGTTTTCCTCCGTTCCGGGCAAGTGTGTGGGTCCTGTGAAAAAGGCAGTAGGCAGCGGGGTGGGGAGTGCTGCAGATAAACTCTTCAAGGCCATACTTTCGTCTAGGATTGGCCTTGAGTAGCTCTGTGCTAACACAGAGGGGCCCAGTGAAGGGAAAGAAAGGTTTTTCCTTGGAGTTGCTTCTAGCCTAGTGGGTGCAGACAAACCTGTATCCACAGATAGCAGACATGAGTGAGTGGGCTCTGGGTCCTAACCTTGACCCTGACTAAAACGGCTGCCTGAGCCTTGGATTTTCCATCTCTGAAATGGGGGCAGGTTGGGAG
The DNA here is from genome assembly GCF_000951045.1 of Mandrillus leucophaeus. Taxonomy (NCBI): domain Eukaryota; kingdom Metazoa; phylum Chordata; class Mammalia; order Primates; family Cercopithecidae; genus Mandrillus; species Mandrillus leucophaeus. The sequence goes on along the minus strand of NW_012103109.1, from coordinate 1,444,105 downwards.
AATTAGCTCTGGAGTTCTCTGAGATTCTAAATGCCAGCTCCACGCAGTGCAGAGGAGAGTTCCACCTTCTTAACTTCTGGGCACAGAAGGAGCTGCATCTCCACCCTCTCGGCCACCCTCGTGGCCAGAGACCTGCTCATCGCTTGCTGTTCTGCTGCAACATCCAGGGCAATGCACAAGGGTTTCGCTTGCCTGCTAAGCACATTCTCTGGGAAGGTCCAGCCTATTCAGAAAGATGCCCCCATGCCCTCACTGTGCTAGGGAGGAAAAGGCAGAAAGGAGAGCTGTGAGGTTGGGAGGGTGGTGCACACGTCTAACAGAAGCGAGGGGAGGCTCTCTGGGGAGCAAAAGAAGGCTCAGGTAGTGGAGCTGCAAGAAAAGAAAATAAGAAACTGAGAAATGACACCATGGAGGGTGTCATAACTGCAGGCTGTACTTGTTACTTGACTGCCGATGTGGCATGGGCCTTATACCCTGGCAGTGCCCTATTTGAATCTGGGGCTAGGGTTGGCCTTGTTCTTTCCCTCTCTTCTTTTTCTCACACAGTTCCACTCCTCCAAAAAACACTCTCTCTTTAGCTCCATGTCTGACCTAATCCCACCTTCCTTGAGGTCCTGTGCAAATGCCACCACCTGGAAACCTCCCCCAGCCTGAAACTCTCTCCTCTCTGCCTATGTCCTTTGTCATTTCTTGTTGTTACAACCAACTTATTAGCAGACTCATTCTGGCTTGTGGCTTCTTTTCCACTGTTGTTTTAAATTACCAGGCCAACCACTTAAGGGATGTGTGCATGGGTGGGTGTAATGGCCAGGGTGGGAGCAGGGCTGGTGCAAGCAGGCAGGCAGAAAGAGCATGACTCTGAGTCAGACAGATGTGGCTGAATCGCAGCTCTGACACTTTCCTATGAGCATATGACCTTGGCTCAATTATTTAACCTCTCAGAGGCTCAATTTCCTTACCTCTAAAGTGCTGATAAGATAGGCTCTATCACATAGCATAGGACGCTGTAGGACTTAAATGAGAGATGCTAAGTTGGCCTCCTTTCTCAAGGCTTGTCTGGCTGGTTCCTCCCTCACTGAGGAGCGAGAACACCTGCATCGTGTATGCCCCTCACTGCATTTCATCTAATATGGATACACTAAGCACCTACTATGGGCACCGAGGCCAGTCTTAGCACACAGTAGCCACCCAACTAATGGGTGCTAGCCTGATAAGGAGTGCCACTCACACACAATTTGCATCTATATCTAATTTAAATGATGGTCCAAGTGAATGGGGCACTGAGGTCAGTCTCTGCACAAAGTAGCCGCCCAACTAATGGGTGTTAGCCTGATAAGAAGTGCCACCCACATACAATTTGCATCTATATCTAATTTAAATGATGCTGTAGGTGAATGGTCATTTGTTCTGCAATGATAGCAAACAATGGGACTCCCCATCCCGCCAACTATTTTAGCTTAGGGATCATTCCTCTATTCACCCCAGGACTAGGATGTGAGTTCAAATAAAACTGTGGACTGTAAAGTAAGAACCTAATCTGCCACTGCCATCTCCACGGCTTGCCACAGAGCTCTCAGAGCTTCTCTGTGGTCAGGGAGGGCAGTCACCCCCTCTCTATCTTCAGGCAACAGTGGGCATTTTATAGCCAGAATCCACTTATGCCATGGCTTCAGGAACAATCTAGGGGCCATCTTTAGGAAGGGCCTGCTGTATGTCAGGAACTGCTCTCTGAGTTGTACATATGCCATTTCTTATCCTTAGGACAATCTTCATAGGTAGTAAGACAATGGCTCAGAGAGGTTAGACAACATGCCCAAAGTCACACAGATAGTGAGTGGCTGAGTTTGGTTTGGAATCCAGGTCCTGTGGCTACAACGCCATGGTTTTCTCAGCATTTCCAGTCCCTTTACATTTATTAGCTTTACCCATTCATTCCATTATTCAGTCAACAAACACATTTTAAGGGGGAGACAACATACTAGGTAACAAATATAAATCAAGGGGGACAAGGGGAATGTTCTCATGGAATTTCAGATCTAGAAAGTTTTAGGGGTTGGTAGATGGGAAAATGCAACACTAATTAGTTCACGAGAGAGGGAAACCCAAATCTCTTCCAGTTCCGCCTGGGAATATGGGCAGAGTGCCTGGAATATGGGCAGGGTTGGTGGGATCTTGCCAATGAGTAACACAGGGTCCAGTTTGGAGGAGGGGGCTCCCAAGTGGGAGTCCTGACCCACTCTTGAACCTTCTATCCACAGGGCAGGGCCCTGCTGGGGCTCTGAGTCCTGGCTTTCCCTATGTCTCCAGAGGTCCCCTGCAAAGCTGGCTTCCACAGCCCAGCGTGGTGGCTCTTCCACAGCGTTCTTCAGGCAAATTTTCCAGGGGCTCAAAAAAAAAAGGCCACTATACACATGCCCTGCTGCATGGCAGGGCTGCAGACAGTCCTATTAACTTCCTCCAGAGGTTTTCAGGATGAGCTTTTTCTAGAGCTCTAATCAAGTCATTTCTGATTACATGGGCCATGTCTCAGCCAGCACCTACAAAAGCGTGATCATCATCTGCTCAAAAATATCTGGATTCCTACTAGTCAACCTATGGGTAGTCAGCAGAGCCCCCAACGTGAACTGAGTCTCTAACCTTTTCTAAAGTCCCACCCTACCATGGAGACCGCGTACCTCTGGCAGTTGGAAGAGCTGACCAACTCCTGCTGCTTCCTGTGTTGCTGATCACAGAGGGGCAGGGAGAGGGGTATTTTGAAGCCTCTTCAAAACTTCAGCTTCTGAAATCAGCCCAAGGAGCTGTTTCTGCCAGTGCCAGTCCGAGGCCAACCTCATTGTCCTGACCAGGAACCAGGCGGACGCTGGTCAAACAATAAAAACAGAGCTGGCCTTGGTTTGCTGAAGGCCTGTGAGAGCTTTTAGGTGAAGGCTCTGCCTGCTTCTGGAGGTGGGGGTGGGCACATCGGAAGTAGAAGGAGCAGGCTGGGGTTTAGGACTTGCAGCACAGAAATACTTGAAAAGATGATATCGGTTTCTCCCCTCTCTGGCGTCTCTGTTGTGATTCCCTTCACTCACTGATATATGTCCATGCTAGTAATACCTCCTTGACTTGGACCTGTTGGGACAAGAGATACGCTATTCTTCATCTTCTCTCTGAGGTCTACTTTGGACCCAGTCTCTATGCAGTTTCCTGAATAGCCTCTTCTCAAGCCTCTTGGGAGATAACGTGGTATACTAGAAGGTGAGTATCTTAAGAACACAACCTGAATTCATACCTTTGACTTATAATGTGCTATCTGGGTGAATTTGGGCAAGTTTCTTGGCATCTTTGGCCAGAATTTTCATGGATGAGGCCTCTGGAAATTACTGATTTCCAGTTAGGAGAAGAGATAGAGTGATGACTCTTTGTGGCAACTTACTTGGAACTTCCTCTTATTCCCTCCAAATCACCCACCAGAAGTTCTCGTGTTCCCTGGGTAGTCTGATCCTGCTGGAGGGAGTAGCTCTGAGTAGAGCTGTCAGGGGTAGCCGGGAGCATGCACATGGCCCATGGAAATATCCATTCTCACTCCTTTTCTGCTAAAAGAGGTGCAACAGTGGAGAAGGATGGGCCTAGATGGATTTCATGGCAGAAAAGGATGAATGTTCTTGGAGAAAAATTCAGCTCCTTCCCAGGGCCTGTGAGGCCCCATATGATCCGCTTCTACTCCTTCCCAGACCACCTCTCATACCTCTATTCCCCAAACCCTCAACCCTGCCACATTCTAGTTGTGCCTTGACCACACTAGCTGATTTTGTCCTAAGGGTTTTGTGCTTGCTCTTTCTTCTTCTGGTACACACTTCTGGATCTTTCCCTTGTTGGCCATTGTCATTCTAACCTGTTTAAATGTCCTTTCCTTGACTACCCTGCTCCCCTATCCCTCCCTCCCTATCATGTTACCCCGTTATAGTCTATTTATAGCTTTTTTTTTTTTTTTTTTTAAGACAGAGTCTTGCTCTGTCAGCCAGGCTGGAGTGCAGTGGTGCTGAAGGCATGTCAGATCTTGGCTCACTGCAACCTCCACCTCCCGGGCTCAAGCAACTCTCCTGCATCAGCCTCCCAAGTAGCTGGGATTACAGGTGTGTGCCACCACGTCCGGCTAATTTTTGTATTTTTAGTAGAGACGTGGTTTCACCATGCTGGCCAGGCTGTTCTCGAACTCCTGACCTCAGGTGATTCACTTGACTTGGCTTCCTAAAACGCTGGGATTATAGGCATGAGCCACCACACTTGTCCTATAGCATTATTATTATTTGAAATTATTGTCCCTTTATGTTTGTTTGTTCATTGTCTATTTCAGCTACTCGAATATACACCCCATGAGGGCAGGGAGTTTTATCTGTTTTTCTCACTGCTATATTCCCAGTGCCTAGAACAGAGCTTGGCACATAGTAGCTGCTCAACAAGTATTTGTTGAATGAATGAATGCCTCTTAATCACTAGGCAATGTCCCTTTGTATTAGATTTGGAAGTAGAAGGAGTGTTAATCTTAAGACCGATCATAACTGTTGAGTGTCACCTGATCTCACAGCCTTCCTGCCTCAGCCTTGGAACACATAAGAAGCCCCAGGAGGGAGGGTAGCTCTGAGTAGAGCTGTCAGGGGTAGCTGGGAGCATGCACATGACCCATGGAAGTATCCATTCTCACTCCTTTTCTGCTAAAAGAGGTGCAAGAGTGGAGAAGGATGGGCCTGGGTCACCAAGCAGGGAGTAGTAGGTGACCCCAGAGATAGCATCCAGGGACAAAATAGAACTCAGAGCTAAGCTGTGTGCTGAATGAAGGCTGCATCTCCAAGGGACTGGGAGTGATGCTGAGGCCAGGCACCAGAAAGGAAGCTTAGTGGCGCTTCCTAAGGATGGGGTGGCTGCAGCCGTGGATGGCCCAAAGCATGTGCCTGGAGAAGGGTAGGCATGCGAAGGATGAATTTGGCTGAACACCATCAGCCTTTTCCGGATTCTTACCCCTCCCCACTCTCAATTGCAAATTCCCCAGTTTAAAGTGGAGAAGCACTGGGCATGATTAACGCTCCTGCTTCACTCACCCAGGGACACTCGGCTTTGCCCTGTTCTGTGGAAAAAAAACAAAACAAAAAAACCCACAAAAAAACCCCACCAAAAACCCAAAACTAGTACCAGGGACCAGCCCCTTCCTGTTCTCAGCCTTCTGCTTCAGCCCAAGTACTTGGAAGTTTTCTCTGCATTAATTTCAGACTTTGTGTAAATATCAGACCTGAGTTTTTGGAAAGGAGTATACTTCAGCCCAAAGTTTCCATCAGGCGCAAGCACCTTTCCTGAGCAGGGATCTTGGGCCAAGAGCTAAATTCCCTTTACTTGGTGCTGACTGCCAACCCCGCAGGACAGAGAGATCTTTCCTCTGTGAGAAGGGGCTGGGGGACCCAGTGTGATGCTTTGGTAGCCTCCCTGCGTGGAAATTGAACCAGGTTTAAAAAGCGAGCTCCAGTAAATATGCCTGGTAGCTGAGGGTCCTGATGGAAATGCCCGTTGGCCAGAAAGGGCCATGAGATGCGTGGGGCTATAGCTGAATTTCTGGACAAAGCAAGGGCCAGGTGCCTGGAGTATGCCTGGAGGGAAACAAGGGGTGACCAGTCCAATCCTTTCAGTTTTGGGGACAGATCCTCAGGTTCTTGGAGTTCAGTCCTTGGATCTAGTCAAAGGTAAGAAAGGAGATGAGTTATCTGTAGACCAACCTCATTATTTTGACCCTAATTGTGTCCCCTGATTCTAGGGTCTGGGAAGGACCTCACCTCATAGAAAACATGTAGTTAGCTCCTTGGATCATGGTTCTCTTTGACAGCTGATGGAAGTCATGGACACAGTTCTTAGGAAATGTTGCCCACATTCATGGGATTTTGTGCATGATTTCAGGGCATTCACAGAGCAGTCCTTCTGTGCAGCAAAGGATTAACCTTGCCCAAACAAAGGTTGGGCCCTTGACCCTGGCTGCCAGGAGGTAACCTCTAAGCCCTTGGAATGTCCTGTCTAATAAGAATCTGTTTATGTGGGAGTCTTGGGCCATGCTGGATGGCCTAAGCTAATGGTGTGATGTATGGTGGGGACATTGGGGCATGAAGTATCAACCTGACCTCTGGAGGGACTGGAGACCAAGGTCAGCCATGTCTATATGACCACAGCCCATAAAACCCCTGAACACCAAGGCTCAGGTGAGCTTCTGTGGTTAGCAAGACTCTGTGGATGTTGCACATATTATTTCTGGGAGAAGGCAATGCTGTCTGCATGACTCCTCTAGGAGAGGACAACTGGAAGCTCATGCCTGGTCTCTCCTGGCCCCTGCCCTTGGTGCCTCTTCTCTTTGCTGATTTTCATCTGTATCCTTTTGCTGTAATAAACTGTAACTGTGAGTGTAACAGTTTTGTTGAGTTCTGTGAGCTGTTCTAGCAAATTACTGAACCAGACGGTGGTCCTGGACACCTCCCACTCTGATCCATCAGGTCAGTACATCCTGCCCACGATGGTTCAATGTTGGCTGATTGGACAGTGAACAAGACCTCTTCAACCCATGGGCATCCTCCAGTGACACTGCTTTTCCTCCTTGGGATAGCCTTCTTTCTGGCCCTCACATGGCAGGAATAATTGCCTTTCATCCAGAAAAGCTCCAAGCACTTCTTGGCTTTCCTCCTCTTTCCTTTCCTCTGTCAAACACCCACCATATGGAAGACTCTGTAGCAGGTGCTGACAGGGATCTACAGATGGACCAGCTGTGAATCTACCCCCAGGGGCTCCCTGTGTGAGGCAGGGATGCAATGTGGGAATAAATCCTACAATACTGGGAGGCCAAAGCCAGAGGATTGCTTGAGCCCAGGAGTTTGAGACCATCCCCAACAACATAGGGAGACCACCCCCCATCCCCCTAACCCCTCCATCTCTACAACATTAGCCAGCCATGGTGGTATGCAACTGTGGTTCCAGCTACTCAGGAGGCTGAGGTAGGAGGATCACATGAGCCTGGGAGGTCAAGGCTGCAGTGAACCCTGGTTGTGCCACTGATATAGTTTGGCTGTGTCCCCACCCAAATCTCATTTTCAACTGTAGTTCCCACAATTCCTATATATCATGGGAGGGACCCCGTGGGAGGTAATCGAATCATGGGGGTGATTACCCTCATGTTGTTCTCTTGATAGTGAGTGAGTTCTCATGAGGTCTGATAGTTTTATAAGGGGCTTTTCCCCCTTTGCTCGGCATTTCTCCTTCCTACCATCATGTGAAGAAGGATGTGTTTGCTTCCCCTTCCACCATGATTGTATGCTTCCTGAGGCCTTTCCAGCCATGCTGAGCTGTGAGTCAATTAAACCTCTTTCCTTTATAAATTACCCAGTCTTGGGTATGTCTTTATTAGCAGCGTGAGAATGAACTAATGCAACCACTTCACCCCAGCCTGGGCAATGGAGAAAAACCTTATCTTAAAAAAAAAAAAAAAAAAAAAAAAAAAAAAAATCCTACAACACAAAGAGAACCCCTATCAATGAGAGGCAGAGAGAGAGGGCTCTGGGAGTTGAGAGGATGCAGAATGTAGAATCTGCATGATCCTATTTGGGAGATCTGGGAGAGCTTCAAAGAAGAGGTAGGATTTGAGTTGAGCCTTGATGGACAGGTACGATATGGACATGTAGAGGTGGGGAAAGGGCCTTCTAAGAGTAAGAGACTGCACACACAGGCAGGAAGAAAGGAGCAGGTCCAAGTGGTGTAGCATCAAATAAAGTTAGAAACAAAGTGGGGCCAGATTCTGAAGAGGCCTCCATGATTGGGCTATAGAAATTGACTTTATTCTGTAGGTGATGGAGAGGCTCTCAGGGTTTCCAGGAATGACTCAGGTATGTATCAGGGAGAAACTACAGTCCTCACAATCTTTGGTGGTGGGCCCCTCCTTCACAAAGTCCCCCGTCATGTTCCCATTATGATCCAGTTTGCCCTCCTCGATCACAGCAGGAGCAGGTGCTGCCTGTAGCACCTGTCTGCCTCTGCAAGGAGACTGACTTGGAGGAGCACGCGCTGGGTTTTATTCATCCTTGGATCTATACTTCATCTGTGAGCACCTATCACAACTACTTCCTCTAAACATTGCATGTATCCAGGCTTGAGTCCATGCCAGGCCTGGTGACCAGCAGCACTTTGAACATAAGCCTTATCTCGTTTAATGCTCACAATAGTCCTGGGAGGGGCACACTGTGATTAGTCCTATTTTAGAACCAAGGGGACAGAGGCTCAGAGCGGGTAAATAACTTATCTCATCTCCCTCAGCCAGTGAGTGGTAGAGCCAGAATTCAAACCCAGATTGGTCTGACTCCAAAAGCTGGGCTCTCAACTAGTTCCCTGCTTCCCATGTGTGTGCCAGGAATGATGCTAGGGGCTGAAGATAGTACCCCTTGGAGGTTTGTTCTAGTCCTCAAAGGGCCTTTGACAACTGTGCCCTCAGATTAATTTTTTTTAATGAAAAAAAATTTTTTAAGAGACAGAGTCTTGCTCTGTCACCCAGGCTGGAGTGCAGTGCGAGATTATAGCTCATTGCAGCCGCCAATTCCTGGGTTCAAGTGATCGTCCTGCCTCAGCCTCCTGAGTAGCTGGAACTACAGGTGTGAGCCACCATGCCAAGCTATTTTTTTTTTTGGTAGAGATGAGAATCTCATTATGTTGCCCAGGCTGCTCTCAAACTTCTGGCTTCAAGCAATGCCCCCACCTCAGCCTTCCAAAGTGTTGGGATTACAGGCATGAGTCAATGAACCCAGCCAACTCTAGATTTATTTAAATCATGGATTCAATTAACAGATATTTGCTCAGTGCCTGCTACAGAAGGGTTCTCTACGTGGAGTGATTTCAGCATCAAATTTGACTCAAAGAACCAAGGTACCTCCGGGCTGCAGAATAAGGCCTCCAACCCCAGAAGAGGAGAGACTTGCTCTCTGAGCCCCTCACAGACCTCCCTCTAACAGCCTACCTGTCCCAGAGCAGTCACTAAAGAGCTACAAAACCTTGACATGATGTTGCCCCCCGACCCTTTGTTTCCTTCCTTTCCAGCTGTCTCCGGCATGTCCCCAGTTCTCTGCCAGCCTGTACCGGCTGTGTGACTGTCCTCTGCAAGGCTGTCAGGATTATAGTGCTTAATAGCCTCCCAACAGGATGCCAGAGCAGCTGCCCTCACAAAAGTGCCTTCTAGGGACTCATGCTGTCTGCTGCCTCTCAGTTCCTTCCAGTCAGGGTTTCTCCAATGACATTGTCCTCCCTAGGAAGCTACCTTTCCTTACTTTAAAAAAATTGATTATGTTTTCTCCTAAATTGTGGTAAAATACACATAACATAAAATTTACCATCTTAATCTTCTAAAAATGCACAGTTTAGTAGCATTACGTATTTACATTGTTATGCAACCATTATCACCATCCATCTCCAGAATGCTTTTCACCGTGCCAAACTGAAACTCTGCACACATGAAACAGTAACTCCCCATTTCTCCCTCCTTCCAGTCTCTGGCAACCACCATTCTACTTTCTGCCTCTATGAATCTGACTACTGTCTTTCCTTTTGAGGAGAGAAATCAATAGTCTTATCCAATATAGTATCTAGATATCTTTAGATGCTATTCCAGTTGGACAAGTTCCACTTTTTACTCTTGAGTGCTTTCTATATCCAAGAAAGCCTTCACATGCACTGGGTCCTCCCAGGTACACATCACCTTCAGCAGCCTAGGAGGCATTCACATACTCTACAGAGGAACTACCTCTTTATGGGGTTGGCCCCTAAAGCTCCACACAAGTCAGAAACCAGGTACAATCAAAATTCCCCTGAAAATCTCGGAGTAAGGCACCATATTGGAGACCCCCATGTTATCTTCCAATGAATCCAATACAACCATCTGCCTTCCACTGCTGGGTCAGACTATTATGTATTTGAGTGGCAAATAAATTAATTGGCTTGCTATGAGGGCCATATCATATGAGAAAGAAATATCATCAAACACCAGACACATGCTTGGTGCCTCAAGATGCTCCCACCATAAGAGAAACAAGGGAACTGGGGCCAAATCTGGGAATGGCAAATTTGGGTCTCCTGTCTCTGGCTCACTGAGGACACATACCTACCAGGAGAGGAACCTGCAGAATTTCTCACTAAAGTATTCTCTCCCCCAGTGGCACACCACTGCATTGCAGCTGAACCTCAAATCCATTCAAACTTGGTGGGAGCAACTGTGCAGATTTTCCCTGATGGAAGAATGCACTCACAGTTGTGTTATCAGATGCAGTGCTAGGGCAAAGAATTAGGGCTCTTTGCATTCTACTGACAAGTACTTTTTGTTGCAGACATGCCTCTCTCCTACCTAGACTGTGGGCTCCCTGAGAGCAGAGAAAACTTCTATCCCTCCTTTTCTATCCCTTCCTGTGTCTGGTAGAGAGCCTGGCACATAGAGTACTCAAGTAAGGAAAATTGTTTACTGACTTGGAAACATGTTCATGCTATATCATTAAGCACAAAAAGTAAACTGCACAATAACACATAGAATACAATTTTATTCTATTTTTCTGTATACCTATTCAATGGGAAAAAGGAAAGACAGATGGAAATTTAATTCTAGTTATCTTTGGGTGATAAGTCTATAGCAGATTTTTATGTTTTCTTTTCTTTTCCTTTCCTCCCCTCCCCTCTCTTTTCCTTTCCTTTCATTTTTTTCAGACAGAGTCTCACTCTGTTGCCCAGGCTGGAGTGCAGTGGCATGATCTGGGCTCACTGCAACCTCCACCTCCCAGGCTCAAGCAATCCTCCCACCTCAGCCTCCTGAATAGCTGGGACTATAAGCATGCACCACTATGCTCGGCTAATTTTTGTTATTTTTTTGTAGAGACAGAGTTTCACCATGTTGCTCAGGCTGGTCTTGAACTCCTGAGCTCAAGTGATCTGCCTGCTTTGGCTTCCCAAAGTGCTGGGATTACAGGTGTGAGCCACTATCTTGAACCTTTATATTTCCTAAACTTTCTATGATGTCCTTTATCATTTTGAAAGGAAAATGGTCTCTAAAAATAAGGTGAATTTTATATCATTAAAAAAAATCTACACTTGGCTGGGCACAGTGGCTCATGCCTATAATCCCAGCACTTTGGGAGGCTGAGGTGGGCAGATCTCGAGGTCAGGAGAGCGAGACCAACATGGCTAACACAGTGAAACCCTACCTCTACTAAAAATACAACAAATTAGCCTGGCGTGGTGGCACACGCCTGTAGTCACAGCTACTTGGGAGGCTGAGGCAGGAGAATTGCTTGACCCGGGGAGGCAGAGGTTGCAGTGAGCCAAGATCATGCCACTGCACTCTAGCCTGGGTGACAAATCAAGGCTCTGTCTCAAAGACAAAAACAAAAACAATAACAAAACTACATTCAAGACAATCACAGAAGAAAATAGATTCCAGCCCTGGAAGGTCATTAGGAGAATAGGAGTTTTATGTCAAAGCCAAAGGGCTCCCCAGTGACCAAGATGGCAGCCAACTGGGGATAGAAGGGGAAGGAAAGTCTCAGTTGGGGAGGGAGTAGGCTCCTGGTGTGTTAAAACTCTTGAGAATCTGATGGTGGGAAACAGAATTTTCTTCTCTTACTGTGTTCAACAGATTTGGGGCTCAAAGTTTTTCTAGCTCACGGCCTCTGTCTCCTGAAGGTGGCTCTGACTCTGAGCTGAAGGAATCCATATGAAGTTCTTGGGCATGGTGTGTTGAAATAAACAGTACCTTACACACATACCTTGATCCATGGGACCCATTCTGGGTAACAGGCCTCTTTGCCTCTTTTTCTCATGGTAGATGTCAGGGTATGTGAGTAAAGATTGAGAAACTTGCCTTTTCTCTAAGCATAGTGCATGGGATAGCCAGGCAACCATGAACTTTGGAATCAGATAATCATGAGTTCAAGTCCTGGCCCTACCACTTACCAGCTATGTCTCAGTGTTGTTATCTAGAAAATGGGAATAATTAGACCTACTTTATAGAGCTTTCTGCTGCTTCAGTGTGAAGTATGTGCACACCAGAGTTCAGCTCAGATCATACAATGGCCTTTATACCCTTTCTCCTCAACATGCCCAGTCTCTAGTTAGCATAAAAGCACTGACCGATGGGAGAGTACATCATTTGTTTAATCCATCTCCCCCAAGAGAATGACTTCCCTTAAATCCCTTTGATGAAGCACAGGTATAAATATATTGACAGCAAGTCAATGAAGGGTGTTATATGTTGAACTGAGTTCCTCCCACCAAAAAAAGATACGTTATGTCTAAGCCCGAACCCCCAGTGCCTGTGAATGTGACCTTATTTGGAAACAGGGTCTTTGCGCATGTAATCAAGTTAAGATGAGGTTGTTAGGCTGGGCCCTTAGTCCAATATAGCTGGTGTCCTTACTGGAGGGGAAGATGTCCTTGTGGAAACACAGACACACAGGGAGATCACCAAGTGACAGCGGAGGCAGAGATGGGAGTGATGCAGCTGCAAGCCAAGGAACACCAAAGATTGACAGCCACCACCAGAAGCCAGGAAGGTGCAAGGAGGGATTTCCCACAGGTTTCAGAGGGAGCATGGCCCTGCCAACGCCTTGATTTCAGACTTCTGGCCTCCAAGACTGTGAGCCAATAAATGTCTGTTTTTTGAAGCCACTCAGTTTGTGGTACTTTGTTATGGCAGGCCTAGGAAGTGAATACAAAGGGTAACTTTTTATTATACTACTACTACTAATCTAAAAACTTCTTTATAAACAAGAGTCCCCAGTTTTAGTTGGTAATCAACCTCAGGGTCATTTAGATTTCTCAGGAAAACTATTTCCTACGTCTGATCTAAATCTCTCTCTCTTTTTTTTAAATCAGTGGAGACAGAACATGTCTTGAAATTGTTCTTGATTTCTTTTTTTTAGATGTTTCTCTTCTGCACTTCTACTTTTTTTTTTTTTGAGATGGAGTCTCACTCTGTCACCCAGGCTGGAGTGCAGTGGTGTGATCTCAGTTCATTGCAACCTCCGCCTCCTGGGTTCAAGCAATTCTCGTACCTCAGTCTCCCAAGTAGCTGGGATACAGGCGCCTGCTGCCTCACCTGGCTAATTTTTATATTTTTAGTAGAGACGGGGTTTCGCCGTGTTGCCCAAGCTGGTCTCGAACTCCTGACCTGAAGCGATCCTCCCACCTCGGCCTCCCAAAGTGCTGGGATTACAGACGTGAACCACCGTGCCTGGTCTTGCCCTTCTACTTGGAATCCAATCTTTGTGGCTTTCTTGGCCTGGCTTCCTGACCCTCAAGCTACCACATGACCTCCCCTTCCATTCCCACTGATACACAACATGGGCTCTCTATTTCTAGCGGAACCAGGAGAGGGGAGAACCATATTCCAGATTCCAGATCCTTCCTTTTATTAAGCAAAAACCCAGAAGTGAATGTTTCTTCCATATTTCTGTCCTGTCTGGACTCAGTGCGTCTTTTGTTTTGTTTTGTTTTGTTTTTTTTTTTCCTGTGGTCCACACAGGACAAGAAAAAACAAAGTTTCAGCTGGAGATAGAACGGAGTCTCTTCAGCCACCTTAACTGGCTCAGAACCACCAAAGGTTCTTCTGGTACATTTAGGGTTCCCCACTCCCTAGTCCCAGGAGAGGAGGACAGGAGATGGAGGCAAAATTCGGTAGGGCCAGAGGCAGCCCCCAGCCTCACACCAGCACCTCCTGCCCCACAAGCCCCCTGATAGCATGGACATGCTGGTTAGCAGCTAGGCACCTGAAGAGCAATTCTTGTTGATCAAGCCTTTGTAGTGCGAAATCTGTAGTGCAGTCCCAGAGAATGGTTGAAGGAGCTGGTATGATCAATCGCAAAGGCTGCACACTGCACAACTCGAGGAGTCGCTATTCCCATGGACCACGATGGAATGGCGCCCTCTGGAGTGATGCAGTGTGGGAGCCCTGTGTACAGCAGAACCTGCTGCAGGTCTATCAGGAGCCAGCCTTCCCAGGCCTATCAGGAGCCAGCCTTCCCAGGCCTATCAGGAGCCAGCCCTGGCTTTCGCCATCTGCCCTGTCGCTCAGCTAGCTTCAGGGTGGCAGACAGCATGTGGCTCTTATTGCATTCCTGAGGCCCCTTTCTGCTCCAGGATGGTAAGACTATCTTAAGAGCATAAGGGGGCAGAAAAGCAGCTGAGAAACTTCAGTTTGGGCAAGAGGAGGCAGTCACAGCTAAGACATGATCATCCAACAAAAATTCAGGTTCAGAAATACCGGGAATGGGTCTGCGAATATTCATGATTTACAGCAGTTACTGTTTTGAGAGCCCTTGCTCTGTGGGAGGTACTGTGGTTTAGCTATACTATCTCATTTTACCCTCCCAACAAATCTATCGGGAAGGAGTCATTATACCCAATTCACAGATGAGGCAAACGAGGCACACACAGCAAGACTAATCAACTCTGTCAAGGTCACACTGCTGATGAGGTGGCTACTGATGAAGTCACTTTGGTGAGCTTGGAGCCCTTCTATCCCATCCACTCCTGGAAGAAAATGGCTGAATGGATTCTTTTGTGAGTCTAAGCACTAGATGTTATCAGGAAGGGAACTGGGAATAAAAATGTAGGTGCCAATGTGCCAGAGTCACCATCACAACTGAGGAAAGACCAGAGGGAGCTGGAGGGTTAGGGGAGGCCCCCGGGATATGGAGCCAGAGAGGACAGATGCAGATAAGTCCAGAGGTGAGGCGACAGACATTCAGTGTGGATCCCAATGGCTGAGAAGATGTGCCCACTGAGATCTACACAGTCATGAAGCCTGAGTAGCCAGGGAGACCACACCTTATTCTCCATCCTAGTTCCAGTGCCTGGCCTGCTTCCTACTGTGGCACAGAGGCGCTAGGACCCTGCGGCTCAAAAGATATAAAGGAAATGAGGTGAAAGACAGCTCTGGCACGTGTTGGGTAGCCCAGTAGTGATAAAGCCCCAAAGGTGGTAGCACCTAAAAATACACATTTATTCCTAAAAGAAGCTCCTCCCTGATGATGTTCAAGTCATCATGAACTACTGAGAGAAGCTGGGCAGATGAGGGGTTGGCATATGGAAGTGGCCATTCCTCTCCTCAGTTGGGTCACTGGTGGCAGAACATGAGCTGACCCAGGTGGTGGCCATTCTGACTGTGCAGAGTCCCTGAGCCATGGCCAGAGTAAAGACATATTCTTTTCTAAGTCCCAGATTTCTTGTCTGTGACAAGAGCAGAGTGCAACATATCAGTGGCTTCCAAAAGACAGAAAACTGGAGATGTTCTAATAGAATCTGGCTGTGCCCTTCTTGACCCACCTCTCTAGCCCCCATGAGGTATCATGGACTGACCCCCACGGACTCTGAAGCATGGTTGGAAAAGCTCTGAAGTTATTTGTCCAGCCAACAAAATTTCCTGAGCACCTACTGTGTGCCAAGCGTTTCCTAGGTGCTGGAGACACAGAGTGACCAAGACAGATGGGGCTCATGTCCCATGCAGCTTTTGCTGCCTGGAGATTTCCAAGGCCCATCAGCATATTGAGAAGGGACCCAACATTAACTAGGGTGAATTTTGTTCATCCTTGACTTCCTCTGAGGGATGAGATCCTTTTCACCTACAAAGCCTGTTGCTGGCCTTGGAAGGTGTGTGCTACAGAAACCACCTTGGAGAACCAAGGGAGGAAGGGACCCTGTCTCAGGCAGGGAAGTGGAGACAGGAGAAGCTGGCCGTGATCTTCTCACTTCACCAAGGGCAGTGAGAAGGGGTGCTCTTGGTGGAGCTCAGGAGAGGGCAGAGAATCACCAAGGAAACTGACCAGCTAAAATTTCTAGAAATAAGTTAAAGGAAAATGCAGGCGATGGGAGTGGGGGTGTTTGGTGTTTGCTTTCTTTAAATTGGGTGGGCCAAAAAAAAAAAAGTTCCCCAAGAGGAGGTGACATTTGAACTTGCATGACCAGAATAAACCAGCCATGCAAAGCCCTGTGGGAAGAGCACCTGGGCAGGGGGACAGAGAGGGCAAAAGTCCTTAAGGAAGTGGGAGGCCAGGGGCTGCAGGGCAGTGGGGGAGGGGACAGTGATGTGAGGAGGAGGGGATACCACCCTGTGGGCCAAAGCTGGGGATTGGGCTTGATTTTAAGTGAGACAGGACCATCTCTAAGGTCTTCTAAATGCCTCTGCAATCCCCAGGGTGCTGAGAAGGGATATGCAAATAACCTTGATCAATTGCTGTGTGCATCTAAGGGCGAGCCATTCTACATAGTACTTGCAGTGACTTAGGAGGGGGTGGGAGTCCTGTTTTCCAGCCACTGAAGCATCAGAGCCTTATCTGGTGTATACAAGTCTTGCTGACCCTGCTGTGCGCAAACCCTGGGAGTCCCTGGGTCACTGAGAAGGCAGATCCAGAAAGAAGGGCAGATGGGGAGGGCCTAGATGGGGCTGCAGGAGGCCAAGGCACTAACCCAGTGTGAGGCTCCTCCTTCGCTAATGAAGCCACCCCCACTCCTAACCTTCCTCCCGCTCAGGAGTGGGTGTGAAGGCAATCTAAGCAATCAGGTCTCCCACACCAGGTGACCCTCTGTCAAAACATTAACAAGTCACAACAGAGACCCACATGGGTTGTATTTAGGAAACAAGTAGGAATAACAGAACAAGACTGCTTTAGGGGGAATACATAGCCTGGGGAAGGGGGAAAACAAAGCCCCTGGCTGGGTCACGTGAGTCTGGGGTGGGGGTGATGCCCACGGATGGGGCAGTAGAGTCAGGAGACAGAGACAAGCATGCAAGCAGGCAACCTCTTTACTCAGTCCCGGGGCCGCTGTTCACCCCCATTGGTGCTAGTCCAAGTCTTCCAGGGGACTGGCACCCACTGGAGTCACCCAACAGGTCAGGGAACAACAGAGGGTTAGGTCCTCAGCTCACATAGGAGAGGCAGGTGGCCAGGTTTGGATAGAGAACAAGTGGAGAGGCAGGAATCTGCTGAGGGGTCAGAGCCCCACCCCATCCCACAGTGAACTCCATTGAATGCTCCACCTCATTGTTTTCTTCTAATCCAGAGAAAAAGGGAAGAAAATGAGTACCCAGCATTAGAGAGAAGGTTACAGATGTGAGAGC
Organism: Mandrillus leucophaeus; assembly: GCF_000951045.1. Lineage (NCBI taxonomy): Eukaryota > Metazoa > Chordata > Mammalia > Primates > Cercopithecidae > Mandrillus > Mandrillus leucophaeus. The sequence continues at coordinate 1,426,959 of NW_012103109.1, read as the reverse complement.
GCTTGCTGGGTCAGTGACTTCATTTGAGATTTAGGATTTTAAGCCCTACCTGGTAGGGTCTCCCCTTTCCCTGGGTTGCCCCTTGGCCCGGGTGCAGCTGCTGTATTCCTGCTGCAGGCTCAACCTGGGCCAGTGCCTAGATTAGCATCTCTTTAGGCTCAAGTCCCTCCATCTGCTGTAGGAAAAAAGAGCTTTGTGGACAAATTCAATTTGAAAAACTTGGTGGAGATTTCCAAGGTCCATCAGCATATTGAGAAGCCCTGCAGGGAAGGGACCCAAAATTAACTAGAGTTAATTTTGTTCATCCTTGACTTTCTCTGAGGGATGAGATCCTTTTCAACTACAAAGCCTGTTGCTGGCCTTGGAAGGTGTGTTCTGTAGAAACCACCTTGGAGAACCAAGGGAGAAAGGGACCCTGTCTCAGGCAGGGAAGTGGAGACAGGAGAAGCTGGCCATGACCTTCTCACTCTCCTAAAAGACAAACTGGGGGCAGTGGCTGTAATTCTGCCATTAGGGAAGGAAGAGAGCACGTGGCCCAAGAGGCAGGGGTAGAGAGAAGAGCTTAGAGCCCAGTACACTCTGAGGAACTGTTTTGGGCTTTAAACTAGGAGTTGATGAACTAGACCACATTGGAATCACCTGGGGCAATTTTGAAACCCACAGATTCCCCGCCCCCAAACCCCCATCCCACTGAAGCAGAATCTCCTGGGTCACATTAGGGCTTCAGGCACCCGTATTTTTGAAAAGCTCCTCAGATGCAGCTAATTTTAGGGACTGAAGGCTAACTCTAATGACAGCCTCCAGGTCTCCTTTTCAGTGTCTTGTGACGTTGAAAAACATTTACTACATTCTTGCCTGAGTCATCCTAGAATCCAGGCTTTCCCTGAGCCATCTGGATATGCAGGTCAAAGTGAGATGGGCTGGAGGGGAGACAGGGAGCATCTGCTTGGGGAGGGAAGGAGTGAGGGGAGGGTCAGGCCAAGGGTCCGGACGTTGCTGGGAAAAATCCCCTACACAGGACCCAAGACGGCAGCTGAGGTGAGGCCAGGTTTTCTGAGGGAGATGGGAGGCTGAGCTCTGACTTGCCTTACACATTTCTCTTCTAGAGGTTTTGTTTTTTTGTTTTTGTTTTTTGTTTCTCCCAAAAGTAGCCCTGGAAACAGCGAGGATTTGGAGAGACAGAGTCAGAAGGTGTCCCAAGGGTGGACAATGGGCGACCCAAGACCAAGTCTGTTTAGAGTTGGGTTCTGATTGGATGTCACAGCATTGCTGTGATCCGACGCTTCCCTTTACTGGCTTGAATGGGACTAGCATGGTGTGAAGGGAGGAGACTCAGAAGCCTCGGTGCAAGAGCAGCCTGTGACCCCCATCCAAGTGCCCTCCCCTCTCTGGGACTCAGTCTCCCCCTCTGCATAATGAAGAAGATGGTGTGGTGACCCATAAATCCCTTTCTGCTCCAGCGTTTTATGACTCTGTAAAACAGAGACTCAGGAAAGCTTGACAGCTTACCCAGATCCACCCCTTTGGCTAGTGGCTTTTAGCCCTTACTTTATCATGACTTCAACTCCATTTTACAGATAGGAAAGTGGAGGTATTCAATGACATGCCTGAATTGAGATAAATCTCCAAGGTCCTGATCCTCATTTGGTCCTCTTTTCAGTAGCTGGGCTCACCTCAGCTCTGGAGGACCCCTACTCCTCTACCTCCCACTCCCCATGGGGATCCCCCTTTGGGGCTGTCACAGTGCAGCTGCTGTATCTGCCATGCTCTCTGGAGGACACAGCTGCCCGGTGCTGCAACCTGATGCAGCACATTCTGGGAACCAGAGGTCCCTACATCTTGCAAAGGATGGAGGAATGACAAAGTGAAGGATTACTCATCTGGGTATTGTTGGTGCTCTCTTTGTCAAGAACTGAAAGGAATTTATAGTACTATGGTTCATTCAACTAGTCTGTTGTATGTGCCTGGCCCTGGGTTAGGGACACGGCACACCAGACACCAAAGGTGCCTGCATCGGCTTCAAGGCTCCCCACAAGCCTCCTTCACAGACGGGAGATCCTCACAGGATCTTGGCCCATGAGGGCAGGCTTAGCATCTCCGTGTTATAAATAAAGAATCTGAGGCTGAGAGGTGAAGCAGTCTCCCCTTGGTCATACGCCATCAGTGCCCAGTCCATGTGACTCCAAGTGCAGTGCTCCTCCCACCACACACACTGGAGGAAGATGCTCACACCACCCACTGCCCCTCCCCCAAGCAGAGGGAATACTATGGCAACCCTGCCCCAAACAGCAACCTTCTTTGGCTTCCTGATCACACGTGTTGACTCTGTAATTTTCCACAGTGGGGCCTTTAATAGCCTCAAAGATACTAATAACAGTTACCATTTTATTGTATGTCTAATTTGTGCCAGGTCCTTTATTTGCTTTCTCTTGAACCTTCACAACTGTCCCACAAGTCCATCTCATGGATGTAGAAACGCAGTGAGGCTCAGAGAGGATAACTGACTTACCCAAGGGGATACAGCTAGGATTCCAACCTCAGTCTGGGCTACCAAAGCCCACAGTTTTTCTAATTTACCACGGGGGCTCGGACTTTTCTTTTCCTTTTCATTTGTTGTCTCCTCTGCACTGCCTACCTAACTCTCCTTCTTGTCCTATCCCCTCTCTTCCAGCTGCTGTGCACAGTTGGGCATGGCCTGGCCCATGAAGGTCTGCAGCAGGGTTTCTCAACCTTGGGACTATTGACATTGTGGGCCAGATAATTCTCTATTGTGCATGTATGTGGGCGGGGGCTGTGCTATACACTGTAAGATGTTTCACAACACCCCTGGCTCTATCCATGAGACACTAGCAGCAAGCACCTCACTCTCCAGTGGTGACAACAAAAAATGTCTCCAGACATGGCCAAATGTTCCCTGGGGAAGGGGGGCAAAAGAGCCCCCAGGTGAGAGCCATTGCTGTATAGAAATGAGGGGTCAGGTTCAGGTTGGTTATAGCCAGTCTTCCCCATTAGACTGTAAGCAGGTGGAGGGCAGAAAAAGTGAGTTGATTTATTCACCGCTGTGTTATCCATGCCTAGCACAGTGCCTGGCATGTAGCAAGTGCTGCTGAAAGGAGAATGAATGAATGAATGAATGAATGAATGGTCTCTGGGAATACGACATGTTCTGCGATGAGAGCCTGAAGGTCTAGATCCCTGTCCAGATTCTTACCAACCTGCTCTGGGGTAGCAACCTTCCCCTCTTTGGGCCTGGGTCCCTTTTGCGATCTCTTAAACGAGGACCATCACAGGCCTGGAAGGCCCTGCGCATCTGTGATCTGGGGACTGCCAGAGACCAGGGAGCCGAGGGGGACTGTCTCCTAGGTCAGGCATTGCAGACCTGCTGTGTCCTGTGTTTCTCCTTCTTACTCTAACCCTTCAAGTCAAATCAATTACAGAGAGACAGGCACCCCTGCCCCCACATACACCAAAATAGCGACCTACACAGAAGAGGTGGCTCCTTTTTTGAGTGTGTATCTTAAAAGGAAAAACATGTAACCTCAAAGGTAACCAAATATCCAAATCGTGATGCCCAGCATCACACACCCCAAATCCACCTATTCATGAGCTTAACAAAAAGCTTCTTTAGGATACACTGTAAGGCCATTGAAAGGGAGAGAAGTCACCTCTCATAGGCCTGGCCAGCCCACAGGGCCCGCCCTCCCAGCGCGCATGCACACACACACACACACACACACACACACACACACACACACACACACACTCCACCGCTTACAAGGAGGCTCTGAGTTTTTAAAAGTAAACTCCGCCGTTTCCGTTCTTGCCCTGGATTCAACTTTTGAAAAAAGGAACCGTTTTACCGTTTTCTCTACAAATTCCCCCTCTCTGGTTCTCCTCTCGCCTGCACTCCCGCTCCTTCTCCAGCCCTCCCCTTGTTCTGCTGGCCTCCCAGTGGCCCTTCTTCAGCTGTGTCCAGGGGCTCAGACTCCCTCGCAGGGATGGCTGTGTCCTGTTGGATCTGGCGGAAGGGGAGCAGCCACTCCCAAAGTAGCTGTCACAGAAACAGGCCCTTCATCTCATTGAAAGGGCTTCCTTTAAGTTATCAGGGCTGCAGCGTAGCTACCATCAGGACACGAAGCATGGCCATGAGGCCAGGCGTGACAGCAGAAGAGGAAGGCTCCTGTTCCCAAGCAGTGCTCCAGATCCCCTTTCCCAGGGCAGCTGCTGGCCTGTCCCCTCCCTCCTCTACTTGTAAGTAGACCTGTCCTCCATGCCTTGCTTCCTCTCTGACTCTGGGTCCTCTTCCTTGAACTTGCCTTTCCCCAACTCCAGCTTTCACCTCAGCTGCCTTGACTCCTCAACACTTGATGCAGTGGCAGCAAGGACACCCCAGCACCTGCCACCTAGGGCCACAATGCTGGAATTTCTGAGACAGAAACATCATTGGGAACAATATAGTAAAAAATATACATATATATACATATATGCAAATATCAAAAGTGTATATATTTGCATATATACATTTATTTTATAAACACACATACCCTTATAGAGGGCTTCAAAATATATAACAGAAACAAAAGTTTCCAGAAACAATACTTACCTTTGCTACACAGGAGGCACTATGAGATTATCTAGTATTTCCTATTTTATTAAGAACCCTGCTAAATTGATTTCACAACCTGCAGTTGGACAAATCTGGTGCTAGACATCCCTGCAGCAGCAAAGACAGACTCAAAGTGGAACTCTAGGCAGGGTCTCATGGGCTTCCTTTGGCTCAGCTGAGGTCCTCCTAAGGGCCCAATAAGAAGGGCCTTGGGAAGAACCCAGTACTAGAAGGCATCATTAAAAAGAAATTCACTGGCCAGGCATGGTGGCTCATGCCTGTAATCCCAGCACTTTGGGAGGCCAAGACAGGCGATCACCTGAGGTCAGAAGTTTGAGACCAGCCTGGCCAACATGATGAAACCCCGTCTCCACTAAAAATACAAAAATTAGCCGGGCATGGGGGTGCACACCTGTAACCCCAGCTACTCGGGAGACTGAGGCACAAGAATCACTTGAATCTGGGAGGCGGAGGTTGCAGCGAGCCAAGATTGGGCCACTGCACTCCAGCCTGGATGACAGAGCGAGAATCCCATCTTAAAAAACAAAACAAAACAAAACAAAACAGAAACAAAAAACAAAGATCACACCAAAAGTTAGGACACACAGTCTCTTACCAAGATAAAGTATTTGAAATTTTTGCTATCCATAACTTGGGGTTTGTGACCCCCGAGGGGGCTTAGGAGCTGTTAGAGGAGAGGAATTAAGGTTTGTGGTGCTTGCTGAGAGCTGGACAAGGCACCCACTTTATGTCTTTTAATCTTCACAAAAATCTCTTCTTGGAGGATTTTCTCCCCTTTTTGGAGAAGAGGAAATGAAGCCTCTGGGAGGCTCAGTACCCTCATCAAAGCGAGGTAGCCAGTGAGTGGCTGGGCTGGGATTTGAACCCCAGTTTTCCTTGCATGCCAGGCTGTCCACCCTCCTGGCTCTTGCCCACTGTCTCAGGAGTGAACTCTCTCGTGGAGCTCCCTCTCTAATTGGGGAGGGGGCATAAGATGAGGAGAATGCTCTGCCTCAGCATACAGGGGTGAGTGGCTGCCTGGGATTGGGTGTGTGTGTGTGTTAGTGATGGGGAACAGGGGCAAGAGGTGTGCCTGGGTATGAGGAGGGCTTCCAAACATTAAACAAAACATTCCCATTTAAGTATGATTTTCATGGAATATTCTAGGAAAAGAAAAACATTCAAATTTCTGCTAGAATTAAGAATGATAATAGTAATATTAATAATATCAAACAGTTACTGAGTCCTTGCCCAGTGCCAGGCACTATGCTAAGCCCTTTGCTTGGGTCATCTCATATCTGCTATTTATTGAGTATCTGCTGTGGGCCAGCATTGAACACAAAGCCTGGCACCTAGGTGGCGCTCAGCAGATAGTGGAGAATGAATGAAAATACCAGGCACAGCACTAGAAACTACACATAAGTATATCTAAATGAAACACAGTTCAAGGTAACCTGCGGAATTCCAGTATCTCTCTAAGAGATATTTTCTTCCTTCTGACAATTCCTTCTTCTGAAACTTTTTAAACTGGGGAGATCTACTCTTCTGCAATCTTTCTTTCAGGTTAGAACCTCCCCTTCCCACTCCCACTCAATGCTTCCTCTTCCAACAAGCTTCGGGGTTTTCTTCCCCATTGCCTTTCCATTTCCCGCAGTTTCTCCCTGGATCCTGAGATTGACAAGCCAACACTCCTACACCGTATCTTCATAGAGCCTCCAAACCCACCTTGCCCAGGGTGCATGGGCAAGCTGATTGCTCCTTGTCCATGGCAACCCAGGACAAGAAAGAGGTAAGGATTAGAACCCAAGACTTCTGGACTCTTAAATCAGGACAAGGGACTGACTATGGCCTCAGAAAACCTGGATTCTAGTTCTGCCCCTGCCCCTAAATCACAGTGCAACCTTCAGAAATTCATTGCACCTTTCTGGGTCCACTTGCCCTCCTCGTCAGACAAGGTGGGTGCATTTTCAAGGTCCAGAGTCCCCTCAGACACCCATCCACTGCAGCTCCCAGGACCCCAAAACACCATGCTAACCCAATTCAGCTTTGTATTTTCCTCCTGGCTGCCACCCCCACAGAACCGGAATTTACATATCAGTCAACATGCTGGACCTCCAGCTTCTTCATGGTGAAACCCTAGCAGGATCCTGTCAGAACCCAGCTCATGACTGAAAGGAGGATAATGATGGAAAAGTTTGGGTTGGATCCTGTCTCACAACCAGAGACAAGCCCCCACCCCCGCAGCTTGCTCTGCCTAGAGTGTGGTTCAGTTGACAGACTGACAGCCTCCAACCCAACCCCAGGGTTGGAAAGAGCTCCTGCTCCACCAGCACTGACTTCCTTTGCAGAGGAACCCACAGACGGAAAAACCGCACCCACAGACGGAAAAGCCGCTCGTGGGCGTGTGTCCTCAACTCCTCTCCCCTTTCTTCCTTGAGAAATGCCCCTTCTTGGTTGGACACCCGTGTGTTCAGGGCACTACTCTCCTCTCCCCTGCTGGCAGTTCAGTAGCTCTGTCCCAGGTTCTGCCAATCTCCCCTGGGCAGACACTTAAGGCACTCTGGTCCTTGGAGTAAGCCAAGTGGCCAAGGATGGGCTATCTAGCCTCCGCTTAGGACCCGCCGTGTCCCTGACATACTGTCCATATGATTTCATTTATTCCTCCAGACCTCGCGAAGGCCTTCTCCTTCTCGGCTGACAGAGGGCAGGCCAAGGCTCAGGAAGGTGAAACACATCTTCCAGCTCAAAAGTAGCACCTCGGGGATTTGAACCCACATTCCCTTGACTGTGAAGCTGCTACTCTGTTAACCATGGGTCCTTCCAGACCCTACCATTTAAAATCACATGGGGGTTTGGAGTAAAGGATCCCTTGTTCCTTCATCCTGGCGGACTAGGAGACAAGTGCCCCTCCTCACGTGTTCCTTTGCCCCATTCACTGAGTCTGCAACAGCCAAAAAGTTTGCTCAACTCCACCGCGGACGCAGCCGGTGGATGTCCAGAGCCCCCGGCACACATAGCTCCAGGGCGGACACCGAGGCAGTGCAGCCCCCAGCCCCGGGGCGTGCAGCCTCAGCCAGGTTCCTGGCTCGCCGGGCGCCCTAGGAGAGAGCCTCGCTCTGGAGGGAAGGAGACAGTTACCTTGAAGAGTTGGACTCCCTTCTCCAAGAACTTCAGTCCCACACACCTGGCGAGGCAGCTGGGGGCT
>NW_012103109.1:1413789-1418298 GCF_000951045.1 Mandrillus leucophaeus | reverse complement strand
TGAGGCTGGGCACGACGCGATCAAAGGAGGGTGCAGCCCCCTACTGTCGGCCACGATTTGGAAAGACCCTCACCGAGGAGCTGGCTGAAAGTTTTTTTGGGGGTGGCGTACACCGGGATGGCAGGGGATGGTGGAGAGGGGAGGTGAGGCGGCAGCGGGGAGGCGCACGGGGAGCTGCGAGCCTATGGGTCTTCAAAGTCCCCAGGAGAGACCAAGGACATGTCATATGGGGCAGGAATTCTCCAGTGCCTCTACGGTACTCTTTAATACTGTTTCCGGGAAAAAGGAGTAAAAGAACTAGCAGCTTTTGAATCCCTCCTATGAGCCCCTTGTGTAACATACATTAACATTTCATTTAATTTTTCCAAAGACCCCAACAAGGTAAATATGGCAACTTCCCACCTGCCCCTACCAAAGATGTGAAAATCAAGGCTTACAATAAAGTGGTGGAGTTCCTTCTTTAAGGTGGGTCTGAGCTCAGGTCCAGGGTCTTGTGCTCTCTGCTATACAGGCTGCTGGTTGAGCCACAGCACTTTCAGAGGACTCAAGCTGGCTGGTGACCTTCAGAGTTCTTATGGAGGAAGCTGGTGGTGCTTCACACCAGGATGTGGTGGCCACAGTCAGGATGGTGGTGGAAGCTTCCTGACCCTCTCATTGGGCAAGAAGAGGAAGAAGTGGAATCTTTGGGGGCTCCCACTATAGAGATAATAGACCACACTTTAATCAGTTCCTTGATGAAAAAGAACTGAAGTGCCTCAGTTTCCCCAGGGCGACTCCACTGGAATTGTGTGGTTATTTTACTAGCCATCTCTGCTTGGGGGCGGGTCTGGCCCTGGCCCAGCACATGCTCTGTGAGCCCCCTGTCTCTCCCCTGTCCAGGGCAGTGAAGCCCCGTCAAAGGGGGCGCAGTGCCCACTCTACCCACCCGCCTCTCAGAGCAATGAGTAAAGTGTTCCAGTGGTTGGCCATTCTTGATTTCACCCTTTTCTACCTGAGCCTATTGAGTCAGGTCTGTAAGTCTTGAAGCATTTAGGACACAGACAAAATGCTGGTGACCGAAGTCCCTTTAAGGGGTGATAGTGGCTTCTCTCACAGATAAAGAAATGGGATGAAATCTTAGTAGTTACTGGCCTCAATGCCTGGACCAGGGAGAAATGACCCTTCTGGGAAAAAAAACAAACCCTGAAATTCCAACGAGGTCATAGATTCTCATGCCTGTATTTACCTGATGCCTTGGGGGAGAACAAATTACTCTCATTTATAAAATGGGGTCATGCCGCCATTCATCCTACGGCAGGCAGGGTTAATGAAGAACAAGTCAGAGGGAAATATTAATTAGGCAATTTATCTTTGTATTGAAGGGAACAAATGTTTATTGATCATCTGGTTTTGTAATGAGTCTAAGAAACATATTGGGCACCCATTATGTGTCAGATGCTGCTTGGTACAGCAGCCTCTCAGATGGATGCCATTCCCATTTACATACTGAGAAACCAAGACTCAGAGGCCACAAAGGTAGTGAATGGGATTGGAGTGCAGGTTGGTATGACTCCACACTCCCTACCCCTAAAGGATATAGAAAACCCAGGATGATGGCAACACATTTGAACACTTTAAAGACAGTATTCAGAGAATCAAAGGACATGAGTGTCAGAAGGCCCTTGGTGGCATAGACAGGCTCCTCCTGTCCAACTCAGGAGCTCTGTTCTGGTGTAATATTTCTGAAGCTGGTCATCCCTCCTCTGCTAGAATACTTTACAGCTGCCTAATGCCTTTTCCAGGCCGCCCGATGCAATCTGCTGTAACTGGCGGTTTCTAACCTCTTGCTGCTCAGAGTATGGTCTATAGACTGGCAGTGTCACCTGGGAGCTTATTAAAAATGAAGAATGCCAGGTTCCCCAGACCTACTGACTCACAATCTGCATTTTAACAAGATCCCTTCCATGTTGTATATGCCTGCTGAAGTTTGAGAAGCACTGTGCTGACATCATTCAGCAGATTCTACTCATTCAATCACAAAATCACAGAATGAGAGAATCTCAGAGCTGGGAAGAGCTCTTGGAGAACTTTAAGGACAACCCTCCATAGAGTATGCTAGTGCTGTCCATGATGTTTCCCTCAAGTAGGACATCAGACTCTGCTTCGATGTGGCCATGAGTTTGACTCCCTTCTGAGGCCACATCCAATTTTTTCACATGGTTCTAGTATTTAGGTAGCTTTCAGCTTTCATAGAAGCTCATGCCCAATACTATGGATTCAGCAGTAAACAAGACAGGCCTATTTCCACCACTGCCCCCATTCCTGTCCCAGGACCTCCTGCCACGTGATAAACCTTTCTGTGTTTGGAATCAGTGATCTCAAGTCTCTCCCTTCTTGCTCTTCTCCTTTTGGATTGGGGCATCCTCTCTCCTTCTATCCTTCCTCATCTGTCTCCATCAGCAGACCTCTACCCTGCCCCATCAATCTTCTTTAAGCAGGTCTGGACTGCCTGTGTCTCATATAAAGAGTTCAAACTCACTCCCCCTGTTGGAGTGCTCAGTCCAGAGCAGAGCTCACCTCCATAACCTGGGTCCTATGCTTCTGGTAATGCAGTCAACATTTATGTGCTTTTATGACAGCCTCATCATGACTCATGTGGAGCCTGCAGTCAGTTCAGACCTCCTCTCCACATGTGCTGCTGCCACCTAGCATCTCCTTTGGCTTATCCTGGTACAATGGGTTTTTTTAATCCAAGTGTGGGGCTTCATTTTTGCTTCTATTAAACATTACATTAACTAATTCAGTTTACTCTTCAGTTTACAGATCATCTTGGAGTCTGACTCTATTATTCTATGTGTTTGCCATTCCTCTTAGCAGCAGACATTCTGCAAAGCTAACTAGTGTGCCACTTCTATGTTTTCACTCAGGCTGTTCATAAAAATATTGCCTGGGATGGAGATTAGGGCTGAGTTCTAGAGCAGAGCACTAGAGACAGGCCTCCTGGAATGAATGACATAGTTCCATATTGCAATTATAATGGCTGTGTAGCAGATCACCCCAAAACTGAGTGGCTTAAAACAATAGTCCTTTAATATCTCTCATGGTTTCTATGGATCAGGAATTTGGGAGAAACTCGCCAGGCAGTTCTGGCTTGGACTAGCTCACAAAGTTGTAGTCAGATGTCAGCTACAGCTGCAGTCAACTGAAGGCTTGACTGGGGCTTGAGGATCCATGTCCAAGGTGGGTCACTCACATGATTGGCAAGTTGGTGCTGGCTGCTGGCCAGTGGCCTCATTTCATCTCCATAGGGCCTCCTGATGGAGCTGCTTGAGTGTCCTCATGACATGGCAGCTGGCTTTCACCACAGTGAGTGAGACAGTGAGTGTAGTGCTTCTGTGTCATAGCTTTGGATGTCATACGCTTTTGTATTCTATTGGTCACACAGGGTCCAATTACTACAGTGGGAGGGTCTGAACTACTGTGGGAGGGTCATACAGGGTGTGAATACCAGGGGATGGGGATCACTGGGGACATCTTGAAGGCTGGCTTCTATACTCCATTAAACTAACTCGTAGAGCATGGCCAGTCTCCCCATCCATCTGACTGTATTACCACGGAGTGCTTATTTCTGCCCTGTACATGGGGATGCCATGAAGGTACCTTGCTAAGTCCCAGTATAAGGTGTTTGCAGAATTCCTCTGAAGCATTCATTCCAAACTCTTTTACTAGCGAGTGGCCCAATTCTGCTCTCTAAAGCAACACAGTCTGCCCCCATTTCAACAGGACAGCCTCCAGTTAGTGCAGGAGGGTTCTTACATCACCCTTCATGTCTTTCCTCACAGGGTCTTTGACTGTTTCCCAAGGGAGTGTTCTTCCAGCGTTTGCTTCTGGATTCCTCACTCTCTGCAAACCTTTGTGGATGCCCCTCAAAAATGCAGTGCCCAGCATTAGATGCACAAGCCCAGGTGTGTGGACTGATCAGAGGGGAGCCAGGATAACTCTTTTCTCTAACCATTTGGACATTCTGCTCCTACTGGTGTGGCCAAAGATGGTTGAGTTTCAGAACTACAACCCACTTTTGCTTGATATTTAATTTTGCAGGTAATTAAAACTAAGACTGTATCCATGCTGGCCCCCATGAAAGGGATTCCTGTGTACCTCAAGCAACAAAGAGAGTTGTGGAACGAGGAGATTCCCTGTGTAATCAGGAGCATTGGATGTGAATCCCAGGTCTGGCATGGGAACCTCAGGCGAGTTTCTTAACCTCTCTGGATTTTGGTTTCACATCTGTAAAATGGAGCTATCTCATGGAATTGTTGTGAGAATTAAAATAAGATATGGAATGTCAGCACCTAGCAACCTGATCTGGCTCAAGGTGCAAGGATGGTTAATTTTCTTCCCTCCTCCTAGCTCCCACAATTTGGTGTGCCTGAGTAAGTGCATTCTCTCCTCTGTGCTGTTTTCTGTGTTTGTAAAAGAAGCTAAAAATACCCACCTCATACAAGTGTGGCAATGATGAATACTATATGT
>NW_012103109.1:1410813-1413739 GCF_000951045.1 Mandrillus leucophaeus | reverse complement strand
GATGGAGCTGCTTGAGTGTCCTCATGACATGGCAGCTGGCTTTCACCACAGTGAGTGAGACAGTGAGTGTAGTGCTTCTGTGTCATAGCTTTGGATGTCATACGCTTTTGTATTCTATTGGTCACACAGGGTCCAATTACTACAGTGGGAGGGTCTGAACTACTGTGGGAGGGTCATACAGGGTGTGAATACCAGGGGATGGGGATCACTGGGGACATCTTGAAGGCTGGCTTCTATACTCCATTAAACTAACTCGTAGAGCATGGCCAGTCTCCCCATCCATCTGACTGTATTACCACGGAGTGCTTATTTCTGCCCTGTACATGGGGATGCCATGAAGGTACCTTGCTAAGTCCCAGTATAAGGTGTTTGCAGAATTCCTCTGAAGCATTCATTCCAAACTCTTTTACTAGCGAGTGGCCCAATTCTGCTCTCTAAAGCAACACAGTCTGCCCCCATTTCAACAGGACAGCCTCCAGTTAGTGCAGGAGGGTTCTTACATCACCCTTCATGTCTTTCCTCACAGGGTCTTTGACTGTTTCCCAAGGGAGTGTTCTTCCAGCGTTTGCTTCTGGATTCCTCACTCTCTGCAAACCTTTGTGGATGCCCCTCAAAAATGCAGTGCCCAGCATTAGATGCACAAGCCCAGGTGTGTGGACTGATCAGAGGGGAGCCAGGATAACTCTTTTCTCTAACCATTTGGACATTCTGCTCCTACTGGTGTGGCCAAAGATGGTTGAGTTTCAGAACTACAACCCACTTTTGCTTGATATTTAATTTTGCAGGCAATTAAAACTAAGACTGTATCCATGCTGGCCCCCATGAAAGGGATTCCTGTGTACCTCAAGCAACAAAGAGAGTTGTGGAACGAGGAGATTCCCTGTGTAATCAGGAGCATTGGATGTGAATCCCAGGTCTGGCATGGGAACCTCAGGCGAGTCTCTTAACCTCTCTGGATTTTGGTTTCACATCTGTAAAATGGAGCTATCTCATGGAATTGTTGTGAGAATTAAAATAAGATACGGAATGTCAGCACCTAGCAACCTGATCTGGCTCAAGGTGCAAGGATGGTTAATTTTCTTCCCTCCTCCTAGCCCCCACAATTTGGTGTGCCTGAGTAAGTGCATTCTCTCCTCTGTGCTGTTTTCTGTGTTTGTAAAAGAAGCTAAAAATACCCACCTCATACAAGTGTGGCAATGATGAATACTATATGTGATATGTGTGGAGAACGTTGTGACCCTTTTTGAAGCAAAGGGCCATAGAAACACGATATAGAAAAGCCTTCTTACAGCAGAACTGGGACAGGGAGTGGAGTCTAGTGAGAACTAGTAGAACACTTGAAAAGTGCTGTTTTATTACTTTAACACTGTACAAGTGGCAAAGTAGGAGGGAAACGTTATAATAAAGAACATGGAGAAAGTTAATGAAACACTCACAAGCCCCACGGGTCTGTGTGGAATAATGACGTACAGTAACAGGAAAGTGCTGTGTCACCAAAGACATAGAAATTGAAGGGCACGTTTAAGGAAACTCTCTTAAAGCTTCAGTTTCATTTTTTTTTTTTTCTGAATTCATAGCAGATTCTTATTTTTAGTAAAACCCTGCCATCTATGAAAGAGGAAATGATGGCATTTTACTCATTACTCACTAGTGTGTTTTTTCTTTTTTTATCATTGAGAATACTCAGTGAGTGACGCTGAGTGGAATGTTATGTATCACCATCATCATCAGCATCCGTCCCACCACGACCATCATCATCATCATCATCATCATCATCATCATCATCATTGTCAACAACTTTTTCCAAGCAAGTCTGGAATAAGAAGACAGGTACGAGGATTTAGGCTTTGTACTTCCCGGCAGCTCCAGCCCCTGAGGCTTATGCGATCCTGCCCACCTTCTCTCCCTGACCCGGAACCCTAAGGGGCTCCCGCACTCCAGATCGTAGCTGGCTCTTCTCTATTCTTTTCCTTATTCCAGTCATCAGAGTCTTTTGGGACTGGCATCTCAATCTTTGTCGCATTGGGCTTGATATTTTTAGTTTCTTTCCGTGGTAAATATTAGATTATTCAGAAAAATTGTTGTCCCAGATTTCCACACATGATGGTATAGATACAGAATATACACTTATAAAATAAGCAAAAATGATATCCCACGAACATTTGCTAGAATTGAAATAGAAGAGGTACGGGCAGCAATTCCATAGCTTAAAAATCATCTGCTAAGACATGGGCATGACTTTTCCCCACAAAACTTGGCACTCATTTGATATTACAGTGCCGGGGAATAGTCTTCCTGAAATTTTAGTGGTTGTTATTGCTGTATTTTTTTTTTTTTTTTTTTTTTTTTTTTTTTTTTTTTTTTTTTTTTTTTTTTTTTTACTGGGCATTCTTTTAAGGAGAGAAAATGAAGAATATGTAAGGAAAAAAAATGAGCATTTAGCTGGGTTACCTTTTATGCTTAGGACATTTACTTGTTAGCATTACAGTCTTAAAATAGTCATTTACTAAATACATTAACAACAGGCATTTCCAAAATGCTGAGAGTACTCTGTTTAGTCTCAAATTCTCAAGTTCAAAAAAATGGAATGTCAATTCCTCTCTGGGCTGACACAGCCTCATCATTATGGCCATATTTCTTTACTTATTTATTGTAGTAAAATATACATAACATAAAATTCATCATTTAAACCATTTTAAGAGTACAGTGCAGTGCCATTAAGTACATTCACATTGTTTTATAATCATCACTACTATTCATCTTCAAAACTTTTTTCATCTTCCCCAGTGAAAACTATGTACCCAGTTAATAATAATTCCTGATTACCCCTACCCTCTTCCCCTAGCCACCACCAATCTACTTTCTGTCTCTATGAATTTAGCTACTGTCAGTACCTCATGTAAGTGGAATCTCACCAAATTTGTCT
>NW_012103109.1:1404746-1409302 GCF_000951045.1 Mandrillus leucophaeus | reverse complement strand
GGCCTCAAACTTCTGAACCTGAATGATTGAGAGAGGTGGAGTTGCTGCAACAGCAACAGAGAAGTGGGGAACTGGGAAGCAGCTGGCTTGGGGAGGAAAGACGGAGCGGGAAGTGGCTGGCTTGGGGAGAAAAGACCTCAGAGAGTTTAGTTGTAAACAAGTTGGGTTTTTAGAGGTAGAGGGACATCCAGGAGGGGCTAACTAGGTAAAGCTAAGAGAGCAAGAAAAGCCCATGAATTACTTGGGGGATATATAAGTAGAAATGACACTGGAGGGGCAGAAGGGCTTCCTCCCAAAGCACCCCCAGTCTGAAAAGCCAAAAGGCAGATAAACGTGGGTCTGGAGTTCAGGGAAATTATTAACCTGAGATAAGAATGGAGCATTAAGCCAGGTGTGGTGGCTCTTGCCTGTAATCCCAGCACTTTGGGAGGCTGAGGTGGGTGGATTGCTTGAGCCCAGGAGTTTGAGACCAGCCTGGGCAACAGGGCAAAATCCCATCTCTACAAAAAATACAAAAATTAGCCAGGCATGTTGGTGTGTGCCTGTAGTCCCAGTTATTCGGGGGTGCCGAGGTGGGAGAATTACTTGAGCCTGGGAGGTCAAGGCTGCAGTAAGCAGAGATCATGCTGCTGCACTCCAGCCTGGATGACAGGGTCAGATTCTGCCCCCCCCCAAAAAAAGGAGCATCAAATTGCATTCAACAAATGCTAAAATGTGTCTTAATTGCATACAATAGGAGAAAATGGAAGCGGCAGAAAAGGTGAAGAAAAGGAGGCTATTGGACAAAAATGTAAGGATGCTGAGAGAAACAGAGAGATCTAGAAACGTAGGGAGGGAATGCCAGAGATCCTCATACACCCAAGAAAAGGTTCTGCATGTGAGGGCATTCTAGAGGAAAAGAAATAGAGACATTGTCAAGCCATGAACTTTCATTGGGCAGAGAGCTAGAGTTTAATTGCATGACAACTGCATCCTGTGGCTTCTAGGACTTTGTGGCCAATGCACTTCATAAACAGTTGCATTTTTGCAGTTCTGTACATCAGTGAGGCTGGAGCTTCTTGATGCTTACTCCCAGACACAAGCAAATGAGATCAACAACTACAAACTTGGGGATCAGGTCCACCCTGACGTCCCATATCAAGTCAAAGCCCAACCTCCTAAAAGTGATGCCAACCTTCCTGAGGATCCCCAGCTTAATAAGCGTCTTGTGTAGTCTGGTCTGGAATGTACAGGGCCGTTAGAGCCAGTTTAACCTTTGAAGGATGAAGGCAAAGAGAGGAGATACGTGTTGAAATTCCCTCAGCAGGGAAATACTTTCTTGTTACCCCTTCTTGCCTCCTGTCTTACACAGTTGGAGAGATAGCACCAGTTTGTCTTGCTGTATTGCCTACAGCGTAAAACCCTCCACCAGGTTGAAGTTGTGTGTGTGTTAAAGAAACAGTAGGCATACAGCTATCAAAGGGACACATACAATGTAATTAGGAAGCAAAAAATTGACAAATCAGAGTGACTTAAAGCCTCTTAAAACCCCATCTCTACAAAAAACACAGAAATTAGTCAGGTGTGGTGGCGCATACCTGTAGTCCCAGCTATTGAGGGGTGCTGAGGTGGGAGAATTATTTGAACTTAGGAGGTTAAGGCTGCAGTAAACAGAGATCATGCGTCTGCACTCCGGCCTGGGTGTCCAGAGTGAGATTCTGGACAGATATTGGACATTTTTGTGGCATAGCCTCCTTTTCTTCACCTTTTCTGCCTCTTAAAGCCTTAACGATCAACTATGTAAGAAAATTAATACCCAGCAAAACCCACTGATCGAGAGGAGACAGATAGATGGCAGATATGGAGTAGAGAATAGTTAGATTGGAGTGGGGCTAACCAGGTAAGGCTAAGAGAGCAAGAAAAGTCCATGAATTACTTGGGGGATAAATAAATAGAAATGACATTGGAGGGGCAGAAGGGCTTCCTCCCAAAGCACCCCAGTCTGAAAATCAGTTTTTCCCTGTGCCCAGGTGAGCTGGGTCTCACTCCCTGTCTGAATCTCACACGCATGCATTTTCTCCCTATCCCTGGCCCCTCTGCATGCCAAGGTTGGAAACGCGGCTTTTCCAGAGTCAAAAGTCAGAACACAAGGCACCTATTCACCCTGCCGGGTTTGAAATTCTCCTCCGAAATTCCTTTAACGGCAACGCCTTCTCCCAAGTACTCTGTGCATCTTTTCAAATTTCAGACATAAACAGCAGTGTGGCCCCGCCTGGCAACCCCCTCTCACTCTCCTGATAAAAATAGAAAGGACTGAGGTGGGGAAAGCTGTGGGCACAGTGGGGGTTTTGTGGATCAGCTGTTTGCATGAGTGTTCCTGACCCTCTTTGCCTATTTTGAGGAGGGGTGTCTCTCAGGGGAGCTTTGAGCTGGATTCCCGGAGGATTTGTCATCCCTGGCACCTTGGCCCTTCCATTCTGGACCCGAGACACATCTCTGTGGTTGTGTGTTTAACTCCATGTCCCAGGGAGAAACACGTTTACCTGTGGTTATTGGCTTGGGTGTCAACTCCAGTAGTTGTGGGGGATGGAAACGGTGGGGAAGGAGCTCAGGGGAGTGTTGTTTGCACAAGCCATTGGCATGGAAACCTTTGCTGGACCCTCAATTATGCATGGTGGTGTGAGTTTAAGTCAAGACAGGCACCACGACCCCATGAGCAAGTGAAGGGCTTTTGGAGAGTTGGTTCCTGCTGTACAGGAGAGGGTGAGTGAGAAGTAGCAAATGGGCAAGTTTGCTGAGCTGGGGCTGAGAGCTGTTGTAGTCCCAACCACATCATTTACCAGGGATATGAGCTTGGGCCTCAGTTTCCTCTTCAGTGAAAATTGCAGTATGCCCATTGAAAGATGTAAGATGAGATCCTGTCACTTCTCTGCTTGTAACCACCTTGTGGGTTGGGATTGCATTCAGGACACCATGAGGCCTGAGTGATCTGGCCCTGCCTGCTTCCCTCCCCTCATCTCCTTCATCTCCCTACCCATTTCCATTGCACTTCCCCTTGCTCATTTCATGATAGCACCACCTCATCTTCACATTGTTCTTTAAATATCAGAAGCCTTCCCTGACCCACCCCCACCTCTCCTCTGCCTCTGTCAACTTCTGTTACAGTGCCTCCTTCCCTCCTAGCCCAGATCAGTTTGCCATTCACTGGTTTACTGTCCTCCCTCCTTCACCAGATTGTGAGCTTCATGAGGGCAGAGACACATGTGCCCAGCTCCCATCACAGTGTGTGACACATGCAGTACCTCAATGAATATTTGTTGAATGAATGAATAGGTCTATTTTGTTCTCTTTGTGTGCCCTGTGTCTGGCACATTGAGATACTCTGTGGGTGAATCATAATAACTCATATGCACTGGGCACCATGCTAGGCGTTGTTCTAGCGTACACTTTATGTCTAGCAACTCATTCAGTAACCATAGCAACATGATGGTTTGTTAATACCCATCACAAATCACTCCTTTTTGTTTTGTTTTGTTTTGTTTTGAGAAGGAGTCTCCCTCTGTCACCCAGGCTGGAGTGCAGTGGCGCAATCTCGGCTCACTGCAACCTCTGCCTCCTGGGTTCAAGCAATTCTCTGCCTCAGCCTCCTGAGTAGCTGGGATTACAGGTGCCCGCCACCATGCCCAGCTAATTTTTGTATTTTTAGTAGAGACGAGGTTTCACCATGTTGGCCAGGCTGGGTCTCGAACTCCTGACCTCATGATCCACCCGCCTCAGCCTCCCAAAGTGCTGGGATTACAGGTGCGAGCCACCGTGCCCGGCCTCATTCCTGTTTTATACAAGAGAAAATAGAGGTTCAGAAAGGTGAAGCAGCTTGCTTAAGATCACACTGCTAGTGAGGGGCAGAGCTGAGACTCAACACCAGGCAATTTGGTTCTCGAGCCTGTGCCTTTAACCCCTCACCATCCTGCATGAGTCATGGAGTCAGTGAAGGAGAATGACTAGCTCATTGCAGGTCTCATAAACGTTCATTTATTTCTTCTCCCCTCCCTACCCACTTGATTGAAAAGATCAAGTTTGGTCTTTCTCAGATGTAGTAAAGATGAGGTAAAGTATATAATCAGAAATGGGAATGGGTAGGG
Source organism: Mandrillus leucophaeus (assembly GCF_000951045.1). NCBI lineage: Eukaryota > Metazoa > Chordata > Mammalia > Primates > Cercopithecidae > Mandrillus > Mandrillus leucophaeus. Next base: position 1,405,181 of record NW_012103109.1, on the reverse strand, counting down.
AACGCATGGGAACTCCAGGGGTGGATGAATGAGGTCTTAGTAATGATAAGGCAGCCTCTATCCATTAGGGGATGGTGGGGTTGGGAGCTGTTTCAATGACAGGAGAGAAGGATGATTCTATAGGCAAAGGCCATGACCTGAGGTGTAAGCTCACAAGGGTTGAGAGAAATGAAGAAGGCTAGAAGCCACATTCTTCATGACATAGCAAGTCAGAGAGCTGATGGGAGAACTAGAGTCACACTAGGACTCACTGGGACATGAAGCTGAAGACAGTGTCCCAAGGGAGACTTCAGATGAAGACCCACAGGCAGGAGCTCTCCACGGCCAAAGAGAAACCACGGAAGAGGCAAAGTTGGTCTGTCTTTAGTCGAAGCAGGCAAGAAGTGCTAGTGAGAGGTGGCAGCGTGCTAGCAGCCCTCGCTCTCAGCGCCTCCT
>NW_012103109.1:1393248-1404221 GCF_000951045.1 Mandrillus leucophaeus | reverse complement strand
GCTCGGTCCCATCAGCCGCCCAGGGGCTGAGGAGTATGGGTGGACGGAGCGAGACTGGCAGGCAGCTCCGCCCGCGGCCCCAGTGCGGGATCCACTAGGTGAAGCCAGCTAGGCTCCTGAGTCTAGTGGGGACTTGGAGAACTTTTATGTCTAGCTAAGGGATTGTAAACACACCAGTCAGCACTCTGTGTCTAGCTCAGGGTTTGTAAATACACTCTGTGTCTAGCTAACCTAGTGCGGACTTGGAGAACTTTGAGGTTTAGCACTCTGTGTCTAGCTAAAGGATTGCAGACGTACGATTCAGCACCCTGTCAAAATGGACCAATCAACTCTCTGTAAAATGGACCAATCAGCAGGATGTGGGAAGGGTCAGATAAGGGAATAAAAGCAGGCTGCCGGAGCCAGCCACTGGCAACCCCGTAGAGTCCAGTTTCACACTGTGGAAGCTTTATTCCACACTGTGGAAGCTTTATTTCCCAGTTCCACTCTGTGAAAGCTTTATTCTTTCGCTCTTTACAATAAGTCTTGCTGCTGCTCACTCTTTGGGTCCATGCTGCCTTTAAGATCTCTAACACTCACTGCGAAGGTCTGCAGCTTCCCTTCTGAAGCCAGCGAGACCACGAACCCACCAGAAGGAAGAAGCTCCAGACGCATCTGAAAGTCTGAAGGAACAAACTCTGGACATACTATCTTTAAGAACTGTAACACTCACCACGAGGGTCCACGGCTTCATTCTTGAAGTCAGTGAGACCAAGAACCCACCAATTCTGGACACACTAGTACTTTGGAGTCTGATGTCAGGCACCAGTTCCTGTGTCACAGCTCAACTCCTGGGACTCCATGGACAAGCTGGGCTTTGCCTCCTATAGCAGTCTAACCCTCACCCTGACCGCCGCTGGAATCCACTGAATCCCGAAGAGCTGGCATCTTAGGCTCAGAGAACATCATCCATGTGGAGTCCATGCTGGGTCAGCTTCTGAGGCACCTTTCTCTTTTGTTGTGTTAGGACTGAGGCAGTGGCTTGGACCCAAAGTTAGAAGTAGATGATAGGGAAATAAGGTTAGAGGGGGTCCCTGGAATCGGGTGATACTGAATGCGTGCAGCTCTGGTTGGCCTTTGACTCATATTCCAGTGAGGACAGGCTGGGTTATGCTGCAGTAATAACAGCTCCCAAATCTCAGTGACTTGAAATAACAAAGATGTCATTCTTTCCCGTACTCATGGCCAAGAGAAGAGTCTGGGAACTTTGCACCAGGTCAACAGCATCTTCACTCCAGCACAGGCTGACTGGGGCAGCCACTATCTGGAACAGTGCTGGTTTCCATGGCAGAGGGAAAGAGAACTCTGGATGCTCATGCATCAGCAATTAAATGCTCCAGCCCAGAGATGCCACATGACACTTCCAGTTAGAACTCATTGGCTAGAACAAGCCATATGACTCCATCCAACTAATGTGGAAGGAAAAGTGCAATCCTATGTGTCATGTGAGTGAAAAGCTGAAATATTGTGAACAGCCTCAATTACTATCTCTAGTCAGTTTCCCAGTGGTGGAATAAGCTTTGGCGTCCACTTGGCTATTTCAGTCACTGGGTTCCCTTTTTTAGGGGTCCGAATGTTCCCAGTGTATGTGAGGGTCACAGTGGTGTACTGTGAGGCCTGGCTGACCCACACCATGATGGGGGTCCTGGACCTTTGGTGGAACCCCATTTAGTGCCCAGTTTGCCCACAGTCTAGGCAAAGAGAGAAGGGTAGCCTCCTTCCTGTGACTGTTCCACACCAAGGCTTAAGACATATTCTAGTTCGAAATCTTTCAGTTAAGGTAGTGGGTTCAGGGAGCTTGCCAGGGTGAGGTTTCCTCCCAGTCCTAGGATTGTTAGCTCCTCAGAAGGCCCCATTCCTCTTCCCAGCTTTATTCCTTGTCTCCTGGGACCAGATATTGGAGACTACCAAGCTCTCCAAAAGGCGGAGGCATCACGAAGAGGTGGTTGTGGGCCTGCAGGCTGCAAACTTCACATCTTGGGACCCTGTACAGGCATAACTGCCCATCTAATCAATGTGGAGCTCTCTTCACTTCATGAGGATGGATATAGGCAAAGAATGGAGAATCTCATTGTGAGAACAAAGAAACCCAGAGGCATTCCTGGAGTACACAGGGCTCAGCATCATGGTCGTGGCTTGTAAATAGCTCTGGGAAATCTACACTTCCTCACTCAGCAAAGGAGGGAGAGGTAGGGCTACTTATTGGGAGTTGGAGAAGAAAAAACTATGAGATTCTAAGTTGTCTGTCTTATGCAAGGCACATAGGACTAAATCCAGGGACTTGTGCTGGGACCAGAGTCTGAGAAGGTTTAAATTGCTTCATTTTTGGTCCAGAGAGGCCCTGGGGCCTTGACCTGGGTCCATCCTTGTGAGTGTACAGGAGTTGAGTAGCAATGGCCTAGGAAGAGCCAGGGATGGGGAATGGAGGTGGGGCTGAGGAGCCAGGTCATAGGTAGAAGGCCTAACCACCAACAGTGTGCCTCTACTGTGCAGGGCAGGGACTACCTGGAAAGCCCATAGAAGTTTAAGAGAAACCAGAGTCAGAAAAGACACAGAAGAGACCAAGGAGTCAGGTCAAAGAGGTTGAGCCTTGGAATTTGTATGTCTGTCTGGAGCTGTGGATTGGGATCCGGGGATGGAATAGTCAAGAGAAGGGGACAACCAGGCTGGTTATCTGCAGAAGGAGCCTCCCCAGGATGCCTTATTGAAGGCCAAGTCTTGCTGTTGGGGCTTTGCTGATGAAGAATCTAGGGAAGGGACTGGCATGGCTGGCACATGGCCCAGCTTGGGCAAAAGACAGAAAGACAGGAGGCAGGGAAGAATGCCTGGAGAGAGGCCATCCTAAACGAGCTTGACTCAGATGGGGAGGAACAAGGGGAGGACAGAGGACTCGGGGAGGACCAAGGGGACGTGAACAGGAGGCAGCTGGTATTGACCTTTCCACGTGTCAAAATCCTGCTCCATCATCAGGGTCCAGCTCAAATGCTGTCCCATCCAGAGAGCTGTTGCCAGTCTCTGGGTCAAAATTCACCTTCCTCTGTGATTCTATACCTGTCAGTTCTTGTCATAGCTGCCTTGGGCTGGTGTGACTTATGGGCATGTGTCTTTCAACATCCTGAACTTACAGTGAGCAGGACTTCATTGCAGGACATCCCCAGCTCTGCACCTGGCACTTGGGTATTTGTGGAACCAAAGGGAAGGCAACAGGGTGTGATCGGCCCTTTCTCCAACTTCCAGAGCACTCTTTCTCTAGTGAGGTTCCAGGACCACCTCTCACACCTGGACTGTTTATTTAAAATGCACCCTGGACTTGCCAAATGGGACTTTCCAAGGTTGATCCCCCAAATCTACATTTTTTTGCTTTCTTTTAAAATGAATTCTATTTGTGTATAACAAAATACACCCATTGTAAGGGTACGGTTTGATGAGTGTTGATAAACTTACATAGTCATGGAACCATCACCACCATCATAACATAGAGGACTTCCATCCCACCAGAAAGTTCCCTCATGCCATTTTGCAGTCAGTCACCTCCACCTCCTTGGCCCCAGGCAACCACTGCCTTTTGTTACAGCAGATTAGTCTTATTCCTTCTAGAATTTCATGTAAAGGAAATTATGCAATGTAGTGAGTTGAATGGTGGCCCCAAAGATATCATGTCCTATTCCTGGAATCTGTAAATACCACCTTCTTTGAAAAAGTGTCTTTGCACATGAAATTAAATTCAGGATTTTGAGATGAGGAGATATAATTCTAGACTATCCAGGTAGGCCCTAAATGCCATCATAAGTGCCCTTATAAGAGAGAGGTAGAGGGAGGGTCAATACCACATACAGAAAAAGGATAGGCTTTGTAAAGATGGAGGTGGAGATTGGAGTGATGCAGTCACAAGCCAAGGAACGCCAAGGAATGCTGTGGCCACCAGAAGTTGGAAGAGTCAAAGAACAGGTTCTCCTCCACAGCCTCCAGAAGGAATGTGTCCCAGCTGACACTTTGATTTTGGACTTCTGGCCTCCAGAATGGAAAGAATAATTTCCTGTCGTTTTGAGCCAACAAGAGTATGTTATTTGTTACAGCAGCCCTAGGAAGCTAATACATACAGTATGCATGTACTATATTTCCTGAATCTAATTTCTTTTGCTCAGCTGGATTTTAATATTCTTCCATATTGTATGTATCTATAGTTCATTTTTAAATTACTGGGTACTATTTCATTGTATGGATATCACAATTCACTTACTGATTTCACCTGTTGATGGATATTTGAATTATGTTCAGATTCAGGCTATTATGAATAAAGCTGTTATGAAAAAGTGTGTGTGTGTGTGTGTGTGTGTGTTTATCTTGGGTGATTGTTGGTTTATATGATAAGTATATGTTTAATTTAATATTTTAGTAAGAAACTACCAAATAGTTTTCCAAAGTGATTGTACCATTTTGCATTTACTTCACGTTCTCAGCGATACTTGATTTTGTCAGTCTTTTAAATTTTGGTTACTTGAATGTATTGAGGATTCAGTACATTCAATCCTGAATGTATTCAGGATTTTGAGATGAGGAGATAATTCTAGACTATCCAGGTAGGCCCTAAATGCCACCATAAGTGCCCTTATGTGGTTTCAATTTCTTTTCCTAATGACTAATGGTGTCGAACATCTTTTGATGTGCTTATTGGCCATTTGTATATCTTCTTAGTAAAATATTTGCTAAAATCTTTTGCTTGCTGTGTGTCTGTTGGGGAGAGGGGTATGCTGCTTATCTTGTTGATCTTGAAGAGCTCTTCATATATTTTGGATACAAGTTCTTTATTGACTATGAGTGTTGCAAATACTTTCTCTCAGTCTGTGGTTTTCTTTTTTATTTTCTTAATAGTGAAATTTAAAGAGAAGTCTTTAATTCTGATAATATTCAGACTTTCATTTATTTCCCTTTATAATTAGTGTTTTTTTTGGTTGTTGATTTCCTACCTAGAAAATCAAGGCCATAAAGATTTATTTTTGTGACATCAAGGTCACAAATATTTTTTTCTGTTTTCTTTGAGAAGTTTTATAGTTTTAACTTTGTGTTTAGGTCTATGACCCATTTTGAGTCACTTTGTGTGTTTGGTGTGAGGTAAGAGTTAAGGTTCTTTTTTTTCCTTACAGATATTCAATTTTCTAGCAACATTTGTGGAAAAACTTAGCATTCCCCCATTGAATTGCCTTGGCATCATTGTTGAAAATCAAGATATAGGCTGGGCACGGTGGCTCACACCTGTAATCCCAGCACTTTGGGAGGCCAAGGTGGGCAGATCACAAGGTCAGGAGATCGAGACCATCCTGGCTAACATGGTGAAACCCTGTCTCTACTAAAAATACACACACAGAAAAACAAACAAACAAAAAACCCAAAAAACAAAATTAGATGGACATAGTGGCGGGTGCCTGTAGTCCCAACTACTCAGGAGGCTGAGGTGGGAGAATGGCGTGAACCCAGGAGGAGCTTGCAGTAAGCCAAGATCGTGCCACTGTGCTCTAGCCTGGGCGACAGAGCAAGACTCTGTCTAAAAAAAAAAAAAAAAAAAAAAAGGAAAAGAAAATCAAGATATAGGTCTATTTCTGGACTCTCTATTCTGTTCTATTAATGTCTATCCTTACACCAATAACACTCTGTCTTGACTGTTGTAGCTTTGTATTTTATAGTTTGTCTCAAAATAAGTAGGGTAAGTTCTTTTTCAAAAATTGTTTCGGACATATATTTGTATATAAATTTTTAAATTAGCTTAACATTTTTACAAAATGCCTTCTGAGATTTTGATTGGGATTCAGTCGAATACATTTGGGAAAATGGACATTTTAACAAATATGGTATATTTCTCTATTTGTTTAGGTATTTTTTTAAACAATTTCTTAGTAGTGTTTTGAAGTTTTCAGAGTGTAGACATATTGTATGACCTAAAATTTCAAATGTTGCCTTGACATCTTTGAGCCTCACAGGGCCTCAAAGTCCTAACCATGAGTTCCCTTGCTCTACCAGCTATGCTTCCCACCCCACCCAGCAGGAAAGACTCCCTATCTGGCCAGCTCCCCCTGCTAGATCAGCCAGACCAGCTGCACCCCACCAGATCCTCAACCTAACAGGCTTCAGTTCCTAGCGGCCTGTGGAATTATTCAAACAAATCAATCACATCCTCCTATGGGGACCAGTGGGTATCTCATCTTCTTTGCTATGAAGCCTGCCTCCCACAGCCCCTGTTGGTTCTGTCTGTTTCCAAGCGTCACCCCTGCATGCCCCTGCATGGCATGTGGTGTCCTTCTCTCCTGGGCTGAGTCTATAGGACTAAAAAATTGCTGTCATCTCATCTGTTCAGTATTGGTTGTTGCGTGTTTAATCATCTCATACTCTAGGGCAAGGGATCCTTCTCTCACCAACAGCGTAAATAGGAGGTGGTCAGAACAACAGGTCTTATCTGTCTTTTGTTAAATATATCCCTAAAAATATTTATTTTAAAACATTTTGGTAAAATACACATAACATAAAGTTTATCATTTTGGCCATTTTTAAATGTACAGCCCAGTGGCAGCAAGTACATTCACATTGTTGTGAAACCATCACTATCATCCATCTCCAGAACTTTTTCTTGCAAAACTGAAACTCTGTATTCATTAAACAGTAACTCTCCATTCTTCAAGCCTCTGGCAACCACCATTCTACCTTTTGTCTGTGACTCTGACTCTCTAGCTACTTCATGTTCATCTGTATTGTAGCATGTGTCAGAATCTTTTTCCTTAATAATATTCCATGGTATGTACTCACCACATTTTGAATTATGTCTAATCTCTCACAGGATCATTTTTTTTATGCTATTGGATAGTATTACTTTTGAGATTTCTTTTTCCAAAATCTTTTTCCAAATGATTTGTTGCTTAGATCTGCATTTTTACTAAGTACCTCTGGTGATTTTTATGCCTGCTAAATTATGAGAACTTCTGATTGCAGAGCTGTGGCTCTTAATGAGAATATGATTAATAATACCCCAATGCAAGGGCCCCACCTCCAAAGCACCTGACTTAAAGTATCCCAACTAAGCCCGCAAACTTGTATATTTTGAAAAAACAAAACTTCCTAGGAGACTAAGAGCTGGTGATTCTTTGCTTAAGAACAGTGGACACATCTCCTGTTTTCATTCATGTGTTCATTAGACACATAATGACAGACTCTTCTGTTGGGCTCTGAGATACCACAGGCTGATACCACAATCGGCCATTGCAGCCCCAGGTGTGGGGTGCAGATGCGGGCTGGGAGAGCCTTGGGGGCAGAGTGGGTAAATTTTGTGGTCCTAGCTGTCATTATGGCTGCTGCAGTTTGTAGATCTAAGGGGGCCTCTCTTTGTCCTACAAACATCCCCATGAGACCTGGCTACCCTCCCATGCTGGTTGGACTGTGAGCGTGAGGTTAGGACTGCATGTTAAGTCCCTACTGTTGGGAACTTACTGGCTTTGTCTTGGGACAGCCACGTCACACTGCCTTCAGATGCCCTGTCCCTAGTGGAAAGTTTTGGTGTCTGGAGGTACAGAGGCGGCAGCTCTGTGGGCTCTGTTGGAGTTCAGTGACCGCTGAGCTGTCCGCATAACTTGGTCTCAGTCCACCCTGCCCTGTTTGTTTGCCGTCTGGGTTGCTTCTCCTCATAGGATTGACTGTCCCTCATGCCCAATTTCACACCACACCTGAAGTCATCTGGCCTTTCTTCCCTGCCCTCTTCCACCTGATCAGTGCTTCTGGGAATGTTGTGCGGCATGATTGCTCAAAGTGTGCAAACCCAGCTAAACGGCCAAAGCACCCAGGCCCGAGAGGTGTTAACCCACCTCAGCTTTTGATGGCTTTCTTTCTGCCCTGGACTAGAGACTTGCAGTTCTGTAAGGAGAGGGGAACTTTGTTGTTCTCCTCCGAAATGGCCCAGAGACCCCTGAAACTGCCTTTTGGCCTTGGGAAGTGGGTGTAGACTGAATGTTGGGGGAAGCAGCTGCTCCTGCTCAGAAACGGCCCTGAAATAGTGGTTCTCAGCCCTGGCTTGCACAAACGCAACACCTGGAGAGCTTTTAGAGCTCTTGATGCCCTGGCTGCACCCCAGACCAACTCAACCAGAATCGCTAGAGGTGGGACCCAGGCTGCATGATTTTCAAAGCTCCCTAGGTGATCCCCACATGCTGCTAAGTTTGAGAGCGACTGCTCTAAAGAGACCAATACCAGTGAGATGAGGTGAGGCAGAGTGGGAGGGTCTAAAACCAATCTTAGTAGTCTTGGCTCCCTGGAAAGAACATCTCTTTCTCCATCTCTTTTTCTGTGTTTAAAATTAGAGGGGTATCACTTTGCTTGCTTTAAAAGTTTACTCCAGCCCTGACTGATACTATTCCAGTGTCAAGTCCTAGGATCATCACCTTTGGGTGCAAAATATACTCCCTTAGGCAGGGGAACAGGATGCAGAGGGCACTGGATGTGTTTGGCTCTGTGCTTTCAGTGATCAGCATGCTGTCACGACGTTGCAGGGTTGGTGACATCTGGTGGAGCAGGGAAGTACATTGAACTGTGACTTGGGAAGTCTGGTTCTTCTAGGGGCACCACGCTGGAGGCTTTTCCCGTGCCCACCTCACCACTCAGGGCCTGATTCTCACCTTGGGTTTATCCTCCCGAGTCCGCACCACCCCACAAATTCCCAATGCAGGCACCCTGCTTTTTGACCACAGTCACTTCCCCTTCACCCCACTTTTAGGCCCTATCCTACACCCTCATTGGGATCTCTGCCTTTTCCTATCTTCCAGCCCTCTCCTTCCCTCTTACCTAGACTATTATTCCAATAACACTTTCGCCAGCCCCCTAAACTCCTGCACTCCTCCTATATTTTGTAGAGAGATTTGAGGCTATAGATTAAAATTCTGCGACTTCCAAACCCACCTGTGCCCTCACTCATCCTCTCCTTCACCTTTGTATTACCATAGTGGAACCCCCATCCTTCCCTCCCAGGCTAATTCTCCACCTCACTGGGGTGCCCGCACCTTCCCCTCACGCGTAGTCTCAGAACTTCACACTCATGACCTCTCTCTCTTTTGTATATTCATCCACCAGCTCTCATCTCCATCATTCTATTGAAACAGCTCTGGCTGATGCTACTTGTAACTTCTGAGTTACTAAATCTGATGGATTTTTCACTCTTTGTTTGCCTCCCCTCTTGACCTCTCAGCAGCATGAGGCACAGGCGACCACTCCAAAGCTCCCTCTGTTGGCTCTCTCCTGGTTTCCCTTTAACTCCCTGCCCACTCTTCCTTAGTTGCTTTTGTGGACTCATTCTTTTCTCACAAGCCATTAAATATAGACATTTTCTAGGTTGGGTCCTAGGTGCCTTTATTTTTCTGTTCATAGCTATTTACATCCTGAATCTTAATTATTTTGTTTTATTTATTTATTTTTTTTGAGACAGTGTCTTGCTCTGTTGCCCAGGCTGGAGTGCAGTGGCATAGTCATAGCTCACTGTAGGCTCAACCTCCCCAGCCTCAGGTGATCCTCCCACCTCAGCCTCCTGAGTAGCTGGGACTATAGGCATGCGCCACCATACCTGGCTAATATTTTCGTAATTTTTGTAGAGACAGGGTTTTGCCGTGTTGCCCAGGCTGATCTTGAATTTCTGTGCTCAAGGGATCTTCCCACCTTTGCTTCCCAAAGTGCTGGGATTACAGACGTGAGCCACCATGCCCGTCCCTGAACACTAATAATTACTGAGTCCTAGATGTTGCATATATTTAATCTCTAGTCTACATATTTCTTTTGATCTTCCTTTTGAGTTGGGTAACTACTCTTTTGTCCTGTTTGTCTTTAAAATTGTGATAAAATGTGAACATAAAATTTACCATCTTAACCATTTCTGAGCATACAGTTCAGTAGTTTTAAGTATAGTCACATTCCTGTGCGATCAGTCTCCAGAACTTTTCCTCTTGCAAAATGGAAATTCTGTACCCATTAAACAACAACTTTTATTCCCCCGCTTTACCTAGCCTCTGAAACCACCGTTCTATTTTCTCTATGAATCTGAACCCTAGGTACTTCACATAAATGGAATCATAGAGTATTGGTCTTTTTGTGGCTGTCTTATGTCACTGAGCAAGATGCCCTCAGTGTTCATTCATGTTATAGCATTTATCAGAATTTCTTTCCTTTTTAAGCTTAGTAATATTCCATCATATGTATAGACCACATTTGGTTATCCATTCATTAGTGGATAGACACTTGCGTTGCACCCACCTCATGGCTATTACGATTAGTGCTGCTGTGAACATGGATAGGAAAATACCTCTTTCAGATCCTGCTTTTAATTATTTTGGATATTTACCCAGAAGTAGAGTTGCTGGATCACATAGCAATTTTATCTTTAAGTATTTGATGTAGCCATACTGTTTTCCACAGCAGCTGCACCATTTCATATTCTCACCAACAGTGCACAAGCATTTCAATTTCTTCACATCCTTGCTAACACTCGTTATTTTCTGTGTTTTGATTGTACCCATCCTAACGGGTATGAGGTGACATCTTAATGTAATTTTGATTTGCATTTCACTAGTGATTAGTGACATCGAGCGTCTTTTCATATGCTTGTTGGCCATTTGTTTATCTGTTTTGGAGAAATATCCATTCAAGTCTTTGCCCACAAAAAAATTAGATTATCTGTTTTTTGTTGTTGTTGAGTTGTAGGAGTTCTTTATATACTCTGGATATTAATCCCTGATCAGATATATGATTTGCAAACATTTTATCCCATTCCATAGATTGCCTTTTCACTCTGCTAATTGTGTCCTTTGATGTTCAGAAGTGTTAAATTCTGATGTAGTCTGATATGTCTATTTTTACTTTTGTTGCCAATACTTTTGGTGTCGTAGCCAGGAAATCCTTTCCAAGTCCAGTGTCAT
>NW_012103109.1:1389585-1391783 GCF_000951045.1 Mandrillus leucophaeus | reverse complement strand
ATGTTGGCCAGTCTGGTCTCGAACTCCTGACCTCAGGTGATACGCCCACCTTGGCCTCCCAAAATGCTGGGATTACAGGTGTGAGCCACCACACCTGGCCTTAACAGTATTTTTATTCATTCACTATGTATGTATCATTAATTTAACCCCAGAGGATGCCTGGTGAGCCCTCTTGGCTCAACCCTGAAGATAATGAGGGAGCCTGTGGTTTGGGGATGGGTCATATGTCCTGATCAGGGGAGCTTCCTTCTCTGGGAGAAGGCTTAGTCACAGGGAGGCAGCTGAAAGTAACATTGCTGATGGAACTCTTTCTACATATAAGGTGCTGGGCTAGGGTGACAGGAATAGATATGACACTATTCCACATACTGGAACTTAAAATCGAGTGACAGATATTGAAGCCATCATTCCAATATGAGGCAAAGTTTGATAAGAACTATAGGAGAGACTGCAAATTTAAGAGAGACAGGTTAGGAACAGTAAATTCTAATTGGAGGATTCAAGGAGGTTCTTGTGTGTAAGCTAAATTAAGATTTCCATGGGAGGATTGTTAGTGCAGAAAGAAGGAAGAAGCAGAGGTACAGAGATAAGGAAATACAGTATGGGTTCAGGGAAAGACAACAGGCTCAGCATAGCCACAGTATGGGATGTGTGTGGATGCATCATAAAAAGAAGAACTAATATGTATTGGGTATCTCTGTGTGAGGCACCGAGCTCAGCCTTTCATAGGCACTACACTAACGGCTCTCAAAATGTCATCACCTGGGAAATTGTTAGAACTTCAGGAGCCCTACCCAGACACGCTGAATCACAAACTCTGGGATTGCTGGGAGTGGGGCCCAGCAATTTGTGTTTTAACACATCTTCAAGATGATTCTGATGCATACTAAACTTTGAGAACCATAGCACTATACAATTTGATCTTTAAAACAGTGTCATAGATAGACACTCATACCCCCACTTGACGGGTGAGGAAGCTGTCTCAGAGTGAGTAGGTAACTTGCACGAGGTCCAGTGGGGTGCTGGAGCCAACTTGCAATGGCTCTTGAAAGGCAGTTGTGAGCTTCTCTTCCCAACTCCGAATTTAGTGATATTACATTGGTAGCCTAAAATTGGCCATGGTGGAAATATTTATATCACAGAAATTGGCAAATGCTAGAAAATCAGACTTCAAGTCCACCCAGAGAGTCTGTTAAACACTCACCAGTGGCTGGGCATAGTAGCTCACATCTGTAATCCCAGCACTTTGGGAGGCCGAGGTGGGCAGATCACCTGAGGTCAGGAGTTTGAGACCAGAGACCAGCCTGGTCAACATGGTGAAACCCCGTCTCTACTAAAAATACAAAAATTAGCTGAGTGTGGTGGCATGCACGCCTGTAATCCCAGCTGCTTGGGAAGCTGAGGCAGGAGAATCTCTTGAACCCAGGAGGCGGATGTTGCAATGAACCAAAATTATGCCACTCCACTCCACTCCAGTCTGGGTGATAGAGTGAGGCCCCTTCACAAAAAGCAAAACAAAACGAAAAAACGCTCACTGGTATATTACTACTCAGATCACTCAGCTAATAAGCTGTTGGTAGAAGTGGGTCTTGGATCAGTTAAACCTGGCGTCTGAATGCACGCTCTTAACCATTAAGTTAAACTTATTCTGGAAGTCTGGAAAGACAGGCTGAGGTCATAAGGTAGAAATCTTTAAGTGCATGTCAAAATTTCGGGCTTTATTCTGTACACACTGGATTTTTCAGAGTTTTGATTAGATAAGTGATATGATTGTATGTTTAGGCAAGAGAACTAAATTGTTGGCTGTGGCTTTTCGATTTGCAAATATGGTGAAAAAACATGGGATAGGAGTCAAAATAGTTGCACTTCACAGAGAAAATCTTCAACAACCGTGGGTTGCCCATTTACAGAAGAGGCTGTTAAGCACTACAGAGCAGATGCCTCATGCCTCACAAAGCTTCCTTGTTCTTCAGCAGAAAGGTCCCCTGTCCCTCACTCTCACCGTCTGCCACAGCATGTATGGGCCTTAACACTGCAGCTGTTGGCCAGCGTTGTCCCAGAAGTCCTTGGTCCCGGTCAGGATTCACTCTGCAACCACTGTAGCAGACCTCTTTGTACCTACCCACATTCATTCCTCCTTCCTCAGGGAGCCTGAGAGTTTTCCGTCTCCCTTCACATTAAGGCAGCCATGTGTTTCC
>NW_012103109.1:1382990-1388720 GCF_000951045.1 Mandrillus leucophaeus | reverse complement strand
TATGTTTTTTGTCCACCATTCCATAACTCTTGTTACAGTCTTTTGATATAATAATGGGGCACTTTAGGCATCAGGAGCAGGCCTCAGGAAACAGAATCTCTCTCTCTCTCTCTGACCTTCTCTTGTCCTCCTTTTACCCACCTAAAGCAGGACTCTAATGTGATTGTGGGTCAAAAGACCCTCATTCCAGAGAGGGTCCCGCCCCATACCCTAGAGGAAAGAATGCTGCATATAGAGAGGCCAAGAACAGTCTGAACAGATAGGCCTTGCTGGGTTTAGATCACATGCTTTTCGTCCAATCACATTATGTAATGAAGCCTCCATAAAAACCCAAGAGGACTGGGCTCAGGGAGTGTCCAGATAGTTGAACACTTGGAGGTTCCTGGGGGGTAGTGTGCCCAGGGAGGGCATGGAAGCCCCATGCTCCTTCCCCAGTACCTCACCCTATGCAACTCTTCATCTGTATCCTTTGCAATATCCTTTATAATACACTTTTAAATGTAAGTAAGGGTTTCTTTGGGTTCTACGAACCACTCCAGCAAAGTAATCAAATCCAGAGCGGGGGTCGTGGGAACCCCAGCCTGAAGTCAGTCAAGAGTTCTGGAGGCCCAGACTTGCATTGGTGTCTGAAGGGGCACAGGCAGTTCTGGGGACAGAGCCCTCAACCTGTGGTATCTGATGCTATCTCCAGGTAGCAGGTGTCGAAATTGAATTGGAAGACACCCAGCTGGTGTCCACTGCTTGTTGGTGGGGAGAAACCTCTCAACATTTGGTCATAGAAGTCTTCCTCAGTGTTGATGTTTGTTGTTGTGGTGGTGTGAGAGCAGGGGAAAAATACGGTTTGAAAGTTTTTTGAAACAATAACCCTTTCAGATAATTGTGAATATTTTTCTCTGATACTACACCAAAGTTCAATAAGAGGTAGTTTCTTAAAGGTTAGTAGGATGTGGTATTTATGAGATCAATAAACTTTTCATACCCTGCTACAACAAAATTTGTTGGTATATCCCACACTTTGAGTGGAACGTCTACTCATGATGATCATGTAGAAAATATAGGTTAACTGAATGTGCACATCTCCCAAATGCTAACACACTTTGTTATGCAACATGAGAAGAATCACGTTTGTTCATGTCACCACCAAAAATCTTGAATGGGAAGATACCAAGCTAATGGTTTTAAAAACAACTTTTCCAAAATTCAGTTTTTCTGTGTGAAAGTTTGAATTTTATTATTGACCACAAATACTGTCAGTTTTTCTTTTTTTTGAGATGGAGTCTTGCTCTGTTGCCAGGCTGGAGTGCAATGGTAGAGTCTTGGCTCACTGTAACCTCCACCTCCCGGCTTCAAGAGATTCTCCTGCCTCAGCCTCCTGAGTAGCTGGGACTACAGGCATGCACCACCGCACCTAGCTAATTTTTGTATTTTTAGTAGAGACAAGATTTCACTGTGTTGGCCAGGACAGTCTTGATCTCTTGACCTTGTGATCCTCCCACCTCGGCCTCCCAAAGTGCTGGGATTACAGGTGTGAGCCACTGCATCCGGCCCGTCAGTTGTTTTCCTTAAAACGACAGGCTCACTATGTTCATTTTCAAGAAAATGTCTGCTGAATACTCAGGTTTAAATAACTACAGTTGGTCAATTGTTCTTTCATGTAAAAATGATGTTCTCTGAAAAAAGTGACTAGTTTAGTTGGTAACTTAATTGCTGCAGTGACTTTGCTCTCAATAACCCTTGTACTTTGATGCAGCAGATGTGTTTTATGCTTTCATGCATTTTTCTTTTCATCACACAAGACATTCCAAAGTAATGTTAAAAGAAGACATGTGTTTTCAAGTGTTGAGATCTAGTTAAATGAATAATTCTTACTGTCTCATCAAGGACATTCTAAAATGGAACTGGCCTTTTATATTTATTTATTTATTTATTTGTCTGTTTACTGCGAGTGAATGGCAGTGAAGTATCCAATGACTATGAGGACAGTCTACCACTGCCTTGATGCTAAGGCCTCAGTAGTGTCATCCACCATTGCTTTTACAGCCTTTGTACACATATCAATACAGTTGATCTAGGATAAACCATAAGGTTCAAAAAGGTTCTTCAATACTTTGCCTATTTCAGCACCACTTGTGCTTGTTGCCAAGTGTTTACATAAAACAAGATCTTCCATGATTAGTTAGTGCTGATATGGGACAAATACAAGCAAAACAGTCGATCCAGCCACATCTGTACAACTCATCCAGTTGTTAAGGCAAAAGTACGATTCTGCCAATGAGAGATTAACTCAGTCTTCGTGTTCACAGCTAAATCTTTGATTTGGCAAGTTGTGTTAGCCTTGGGAAGTGGTAGTGCTGTTATGTCTTTTACTGAGTTTGTACTCAGCAGGCATTCAGCAGTGTCAACTGTAGGAGAGATTTTATTAGTCTCTCAGTTAATGTAATTTGATTGCTCAGTCTGTAAGATGCTTCTGTGACTTTTTCATTTCTAGCTTGAAAAGACGTAAAAGCGTCTTTCGGCTTTTTAAGAGCTCATAACATCTAAGTTTAAAAAGTTTAATTCCTTTTTTATAATAATGGATATTTATTTATTTATTTATTTATTTATTTATTTATTTATTGAGACATGTTCTCACTCTGTCACCCAGGCTGGAGTACAGTGGCACAGTTACGGCTCACTGCAACCTCAACCAGTCAGATTCAGGTGATCTTCTCACCTCAGCCTCTCCAATAGTTAGGACTACAGGTGCATGCCACCATGCCTGGCTAATTTTTGCATTTTGTTGTTGTTGCTGAGAGGAGGTTTCACTATGTTGCCCAGGTTGGTCTCAAACTACTAGGCTCAAGCAATCCTCCTGTCTCGGCCTCCCAAAGTGCTGGGATTACAGGTGTGAGTCACCGTACCTGGCCAGATTTAATTCCTTTTGGTTTAAACTCTCGTCTTAAAATAATACCCCAACTTAAATGGCCCCATTGGGGCTGGACCTAGGGTACAATAGCAGGGTGCTTAGTGCACAGGGTCTAAAGAGATGCTTGCTCTGTTGATCTTTCACTTGGGCAAAGCCAAGACTGATGCCTCCTTAAGTTCTGCACCCTATGCGCCTTACTTGCCTCATTCTAGACCTGGCCCTGAGCACGGTGAGGCTCTTCAGAAATGCTCTGTTGCATCAGGCAGAATAAGGTAAATAATCAATATCTATCAGGTTGAGAGAGAGAGATTGCTTTATCATATTTTTGCTGCTGCTTTACAGTTTCTTCTAGCTTCTTTGGAGTAGATCCCTCCTTGCCATTAGTCGGCAAATTCTGTGACATATCACTTTAATCTTTTTTAGAATCTTTGGATTTAGGTGGTGTGGTGATAGAGAGAGCAAGTCTTCTAAGAACGCTTTTGAAAGCTAATAATCCATCCTTAAATGTAAAAAAAAAGTAAAATTTATTTTATTTCAGAATAAAACATTATTAGTCCTAAAATAATAGGTATATATTAAACTTAAGAATTCAGAAAAGCTTCAGAATATTTAACAAATAGTATTTCAAAATAAGACAACAGATTGTGCTTTCTGTGTTTCTACATAGGTGCAAGGAAAACTGGGAGTTTCAAAATAATGATTTATTAGATAACAATGAGATTTTTGATTATAGCAAGGGTAACTAAAGATAGCTAATCAGAACACAATAGAAATCCTGAGAATAAATGGAGTCAATCTCTGGAAATGCATATATTTATACCCTGAGCTTACTTTCCTGAGAAAATATAGTCAGATACAAGTGCACATGCGATGAGCTGTCCATGCAGTGATGTCAGCACCTCCTGTAACTTCTGGAAACCCCATTGTCCACTCTTGAGAGAATGAGCACGAAAAAGGCAAATGATGTCCTGATATTTTTATTTTTTGGCGAGCCCAGAAGGATCTTGAACGGTGTCTCGATATTATTATGGAAAAAGTTTTTATCTCATAGCCCCACCAGAAGGGGTCTCTGGATCACACTTTGAGAACCACTGGTCTAAGATAATCAGTCTCCTTGCCAGTGATTGGTTTCGGTATAATCATGTGACACAGTTCTGACAATGACACAAGGAGAATTCTGATGGGTAGTTTCTGGAAGGTTTCCTAGCCCTTAAGAGAGAAATACAAGAGATAATCTCTTCTTCCACTGGACATTGTTGGAACTGGATGTGATGTCTAGAACTGTTTCAGCCACCTCATGATCTTGCATTACCCTTGATTCCTGTCTTCCTTTCCCAACCCATAGCCAGTATGTTAGCAAACACCATTAGCTCTACTGTGAACATATATCCAGCATTTGACTACCTTCCACCACCCCCACAACCCCTACCCAGTCCAAGTTACTATCATTTCACACTTGGATTATTGCAAGATTTTCCTAAGTAATTTTTCTGCTCCTCTTACTCCCTATATTATCCATAGGATAGCCAGGATTAATCTTTTAAAAAGAAACCCAGTCATGTCACTGTTCTGTTTAAAAGCTTTCCGTCTCTCAGGATAAAGGCCCAAGTTCTTGGCCAGCCATGATGGCTCACGCCTGTAATCCTAGCACTTTGGGAGGCCAAGGCGGGCAGATTGCCTGAGCTCAGGAGTTCGAGACCAGCCTGGGCAACACGGTGAAACCCCATTTCTACTAAAATTTAAAAAAAAAAAAACCAAAAAAAATGGTCAGGTGTGGCAGCGTGCCTGTAGTCCCAGCTACTTGAGAGGCTGAGGCAGGAGAATTGCCTGAATCCAGGAGGGAAAGATTGCAGTGAGCTGAGATCGCGCCACTGCACTCCAGCCTGGGTGACACACAGCAAGACTCCGTCTCAAAAAAAAAAAGGGCGCCAGGTCTTGCCATGACCCCAGGGACCCACCTGACCTCGCTCCCAGTGACCTCTCTCTGCTGTTCTTCCCCTTCCTTACTCATTCCCTGGTCTCCTTCTGTTCGGTCTCAAGGCCTTTGCCTTTGCATTTCTCTCTGTCTGTAGTGCTCTGTCCCTACATATGTGCATGGCTTGCCTAAAGTTCATTTAGGCTTTTGTTCAGATGTCTTCCCACCAACCCTCAGCCCCACCTAGGACTCCTTATCCCTGTTGCCCTGCTTTTTTTCCCTCCATGTCATTTTTATCTTTGACGTATTATATGGTTACTTGTTTATTGCCTACTTCCCCCTACCCCATCATAATGCAAGTTCCATGAGGGCTTTGTTTTGCTGAGTGCTGTAACCCCATTACCTGGAAAAGTGTTCATCACTTAGTAGAGCTCATTAAATAAGGATTCCAGAAAAAAGAAAAAGAAGTATATGGGAAAGAGAAAATTGTGGCTAAAATTTTCATAGAATGAAAGAAAGAGGGAAGAACTTGGATTTTAAAAGTTCATAGAGTACTAAATAGGGCAGAATGACTCAAAACAAATACTCAAGCTAGATGCATTGCAGAGAAATTTCAGAACACCAAGCATAGGAGAAGATTCCAAAGGTTTATAGAAAGAAAAAGTAGATCATGTACAAATACAATAATTACATGGACATCAGACTTCTCAAGTGGAGGAAGCAATGAGACATGGATGGAAAATAAGGACTTGTAAATTACTTAGATTTGTCATGCTCTAAAAAATAAGTTTTAAATAAAGGTGAAAAATTGCTTGTAACAATCAAGAATGAATTCTGGGTGATACCAATATGGCAGGGTGGGAATAATGTTGAGGAGATATACATACCAGAAAGAAGTAAGTGAGTGCTA
>NW_012103109.1:1378700-1382940 GCF_000951045.1 Mandrillus leucophaeus | reverse complement strand
ACCTGACCTCGCTCCCAGTGACCTCTCTCTGCTGTTCTTCCCCTTCCTTACTCATTCCCTGGTCTCCTTCTGTTCGGTCTCAAGGCCTTTGCCTTTGCATTTCTCTCTGTCTGTAGTGCTCTGTCCCTACATATGTGCATGGCTTGCCTAAAGTTCATTTAGGCTTTTGTTCAGATGTCTTCCCACCAACCCTCAGCCCCACCTAGGACTCCTTATCCCTGTTGCCCTGCTTTTTTTCCCTCCATGTCATTTTTATCTTTGACGTATTATATGGTTACTTGTTTATTGCCTACTTCCCCCTACCCCATCATAATGCAAGTTCCATGAGGGCTTTGTTTTGCTGAGTGCTGTAACCCCATTACCTGGAAAAGTGTTCATCACTTAGTAGAGCTCATTAAATAAGGATTCCAGAAAAAAGAAAAAGAAGTATATGGGAAAGAGAAAATTGTGGCTAAAATTTTCATAGAATGAAAGAAAGAGGGAAGAACTTGGATTTTAAAAGTTCATAGAGTACCAAATAGGGCAGAATGACTCAAAACAAATACTCAAGCTAGATGCATTGCAGAGAAATTTCAGAACACCAAGCACAGGAGAAGATTCCAAAGGTTTATAGAAAGAAAAAGTAGATCATGTACAAATACAATAATTACATGGACATCAGACTTCTCAAGTGGAGGAAGCAATGAGACATGGATGGAAAATAAGGACTTGTAAATTACTTAGATTTGTCATGCTCTAAAAAATAAGTTTTAAATAAAGGTGAAAAATTGCTTGTAACAATCAAGAATGAATTCTGGGTGATACCAATATGGCAGGGTGGGAATAATGTTGAGGAGATATACATACCAGAAAGAAGTAAGTGAGTGCTACGGGAAAATAAATTGATAATGAAACATCAACATGAGTATGGTTCTTAAAAAGGGGAAAAAACTAGAAGAATAAAAATAGAATATACAACTTTCAATTCAGCAGAAGAAAATCTGATTCATGCAACGGAGATTAGGAAAGAGAGAGAAATTGATATAATAAATACAGTAAACACAAGGATGAAATAAATGTGAATATACTAGTAATTAAAATAAATATAAATGAGTTAAGTTTCCTGACTGGATTACACTACAGGCAGAGCAAAACTAAAATAAGATCAAACAATATGTTGTCTTCTAAGGACTGGCAGATGCTGGTATTATTCCCAGCCCTTTCTTCCTTATGGCTTTTCTCTATAGAGGTTAAAACCTTAAATTGTTACTTCCTTAGTATCTATCATAGTTGGGGTGGCCATAGGACCCAGTACTGGCCCATGAGACATAAATGGAAGTCTGCTTGAACAAATTGGCACAAAAAGCAATAGAATACTTGTATAGGCCAGTAAGCATTTTAAAAAATCAAAATTGTACTCAAAGGCTTCCTTCCATGTAAAAGCTCTGGACCAGATGACTACAGCAAACTTTTAAGGGATAGACAATCCTTCTTTTATACAAAATTTCCAGAATATAGGAATGAAGTAAATAAAATGACCTCATAAGGCTGGTATAATCTTGAGTCAAAACTGATAAAAGAACTCACAAGAAAAGAAAATTTTAGATCAGTTTCACTTATAAATACAGATGTGAAAATCCCAAATAAGAGATCAATTAAATTATTCAAATCTGTATTTAAAAAAAAATCATGATCAAGTAGGGTTTATTCTAAGAAAGCCAGAATGGTTCGACATTAGAAAAAAAGTCAGTCTAATTCACCATATTAATGGACTAAAGGGGAAAAAGCACACCAAAGATGACAAAGAGACAATCCTATTGTATATAGAAATGGCTTTTGATAAAGTGCACACCTGTTTATCATTTAAAAATTCTTAGAAGATTAACAATAGATGGGAACACCCTTGATAAAACTTATCCAGCAAAAATCTCACACTTAAAGAGAAACTTTAGAGGCATTCCTTTTAATATAAGGAATAATGCAAAGATGCTTAGTATTCAACGTAGAATTTGCGGTGTGGTCAATGCAGTAAGATAAGAAAAATAAATAAAGGCAGGTCAATTAGAAAGGAAGAGACAAAATTGCCATTATTTATAGGTAAGATGATCAATTCTTATCTGTCCTCCAAACACAGGGCCCAAAGTAAAAAGTTAGAAATAGAATGAATCTCTAGCAATACCAACTACATAAACTAAAATCACATATACTCACCAAAGCACTATCTTTCCAAAGTTCCATAGGGAAAGAAGAATGCTTATTAAATATATTAGAATGAGATTATCAGTGGAGAGGGAATGAGAATGAAGTGTCAGAAGACAGGGGAAGTGCAGACAGGTGAAATGGCTATGTGTGAATGATAATGTGTAAAATCTTCCCTACTCTTGAGTACTTGAAGGCCCCAAATACAGCGCAATGCACTGCAATACGATACAGCAGAGTTCAATACAATACAAAGATAAACTAAAAATAAAGTAGCGCAGAGGTGAAAACGATCTTCCGGGAAAGCCCAGTGCCCACGTTACTCCTCAGAACCTCCACTTCTTTGTAAACGCGTTTTCCTGTGGCCTCAGAGTGTGCCAGGCCTGTGTGAGGCTCCCGTCAGCCTGCGTGGAAAGTGCAGGACGAACTGAAACCCACTCTTTCCTCCGAAGGGTGGGCGGCCTCCCTGGGCAGGCCTGGGAGGCACCTTGGCCTGGCGGGTATCTTGCGAAACAGCCGGGCCTCTGTGCCTCCCTGAGCTACCCACAGCGGCCAGGCTGCTGCGCCGGGCCGCAGAGAATGGGCTTCTCTGTGCGCGCTTGTTTGCTTTGGTTTCGAGCTAAAAAAAAAATGATTTCACACATAATTAGGGTTGTGGCAGCGAGATTGTGTTCGAGGTGCTTTTACTGGAAATATCAAGAGGAGGGACAAGGGAGGGCTGTGTTCCTCTTCCAGCCGGGCGGGGAGGAGGAGGAGGAGCCGCGCGGTGCTCTGGAGGCGACAACCGGCAGCGTTCAGGGCGCAGAAGCAGCTTACAGGAGGCGCCCGACAGGCCTGGCTGCGCGGAGTCAGGCTGGGCGTAGGGGCGGGCAGCGCGTGCGATGCGTGCATGTGTGTGAGTGTGAGTGTGTACACGCGCCTGTGCTGTGTTAGGGGGTGGGGAGAGTGGGGAGGGCTCTCCTAACCCTGCCTCTTCCCCCATCTCTCCTAAGGCCTGTGGAGGAAGAAGAGGGGTTCCCCATAGGAAGAAAAAGTGAGGGAGCAGGTAAAGGGTGAAGAGGGAGGCAGGGACCAGGAACCAGGGCCCAGATCACAGGAGAGGCTGAAGGATGGGAAAAGAGATACCCCAGGAGAGAGCCTGGGCACCTCCTCTGAATCCGCACAGCCCCCATGAGGGGGCCCTTGGGAACAGCCCTACCCCAGGGGCCAGGCAACCTGAGTTCTAGCCTTGACTCCAGATGTGTCCCGTCAGGTCTCGGGACTTTCCTGGCGTCAAATATCTTCTTCATGAGACTAGGGCTGGACCATCAGCTTTTTCTGCAGAATGATAGCCCATGAAAAAAATCTGTTAAGGGAACACCAAATACCATATCTCCCTCTTGGAGATTCACAGTGCACATTGTACACTAAAGGCTGTGAGGCGTCCGCGGTAAAATCGAACTGTGTTTTAGTTGGAATTTGTGTTGCCAAGCACCTTCCAAAACATTTAATTACAGAGCTCTCCACCCCTCTATTTTTACATAATATCTATTAACGTCTTGTGTGTTCCAGTTAGTATTGCTGCATAATAAACCATCCCAAAATTTAGTGGCATAAAGCAACCATTTTATTATGCCCATAAATCCTGTGGATCAGAAATTCAGACAGGATATGAAGGGGATGACTTGTCTCTACTCTTTGATGTTTGGGGCCTCATCTTGAAGGCTGGGGGTGACTTGATGGCTGGGGCTGTCTTTATTCACATTCTGTCTGTGGGTGGGACCTCAGCCAAGGCTGAGAGCTGAAACACCTATGCGTGGCCTGTCCAGTGGCCCTCAGGCTCAGCAGCCCCAGGGGTGGTCAGGCTTTTTACATGGTGGGTCAGGGCTCCAAGGTGAGTGTTCCAAGAGACCCAGGCAGAAGCTCTATTGCCTTTTATGAGTTGGTTGGAAGTGTCAACGCCACTTTAAGAAAACTATGCAGGATGGAAGAGATTGTCACGGCCATCCTTGGAAAATACAATCTGCCACACTCTGAGAAATGGTGGGCTAAAGCTCTAAGGACCAATAAGAACCTTTTGAAA
>NW_012103109.1:1374854-1378650 GCF_000951045.1 Mandrillus leucophaeus | reverse complement strand
GGGAGGGCTCTCCTAACCCTGCCTCTTCCCCCATCTCTCCTAAGGCCTGTGGAGGAAGAAGAGGGGTTCCCCATAGGAAGAAAAAGTGAGGGAGCAGGTAAAGGGTGAAGAGGGAGGCAGGGACCAGGAACCAGGGCCCAGATCACAGGAGAGGCTGAAGGATGGGAAAAGAGATACCCCAGGAGAGAGCCTGGGCACCTCCTCTGAATCCGCACAGCCCCCATGAGGGGGCCCTTGGGAACAGCCCTACCCGAGGGGCCAGGCAACCTGAGTTCTAGCCTTGACTCCAGATGTGTCCCGTCAGGTCTCGGGACTTTCCTGGCGTCAAATATCTTCTTCATGAGACTAGGGCTGGACCATCAGCTTTTTCTGCAGAATGATAGCCCATGAAAAAAATCTGTTAAGGGAACACCAAATACCATATCTCCCTCTTGGAGATTCACAGTGCACATTGTACACTAAAGGCTGTGAGGCGTCCGCGGTAAAATCGAACTGTGTTTTAGTTGGAATTTGTGTTGCCAAGCACCTTCCAAAACATTTAATTACAGAGCTCTCCACCCCTCTATTTTTACATAATATCTATTAACGTCTTGTGTGTTCCAGTTAGTATTGCTGCATAATAAACCATCCCAAAATTTAGTGGCATAAAGCAACCATTTTATTATGCCCATAAATCCTGTGGATCAGAAATTCAGACAGGATATGAAGGGGATGACTTGTCTCTACTCTTTGATGTTTGGGGCCTCATCTTGAAGGCTGGGGGTGACTTGATGGCTGGGGCTGTCTTTATTCACATTCTGTCTGTGGGTGGGACCTCAGCCAAGGCTGAGAGCTGAAACACCTACGCGTGGCCTGTCCAGTGGCCCTCAGGCTCAGCAGCCCCAGGGGTGGTCAGGCTTTTTACATGGTGGGTCAGGGCTCCAAGGTGAGTGTTCCAAGAGACCCAGGCAGAAGCTCTATTGCCTTTTATGAGTTGGTTGGAAGTGTCAACGCCACTTTAAGAAAACTATGCAGGATGGAAGAGATTGTCACGGCCATCCTTGGAAAATACAATCTGCCACACTCTGAGAAATGGTGGGCTAAAGCTCTAAGGACCAATAAGAACCTTTTGAAATCTGAAATTCTACCAGGACTCTGTCCCCTAGGTCTTGACCCTTAATCCATCTTGCACACTCAGGTTCAAATAGCCAGTTCCAGTCCCCCATGTTGCCCCTCCCCTGCCATGCAGCACCCATGTGGCTATAGAAAGCCCACCAGGAGGTATGATTTCACCCAGATCAGTAAGACTCACAGTGTACTTGTTGCCCTGGTTCTAAAATCCTTTGGAGTTGGCTGCTCATTTCTTCCTTCTAAGAGAAGTTTGGTTGGGAAGATTTGGGCAGGGAAGGATTCATCAACCCCTGCTGAAAAGTCCTTCTCATGCCTGGTTTGGGGAAGCCATTTCTCTATGACTATCTGTAATAATGAATACATATTTCGTCTTTGTCCTGAGTCCTGGCACAGAACTCCTAAAACCCTTGTAATTCCCCACGTCACGAGAGTACCTTTGGTATACTAATGAGATGACTTTTGGCTGAGGGGCTCCAAGATAGCTTCAGGATTGGGGCTGGTTGCCAGAAAGCCCAAGGTATGGTTCTATGGTTGGAACTTTCAGCCCTATCACCCCCAGCCTCTCATCTAGGGAGGAGAGAGGGGCTGAAGATTGAATCCAATCACCAATGGCCAGTGATTTAATCAATCGTGCGTACGTAATAAAACCACCATGAAAACCCATAAACAATGAAATTTGGAGAGCTTCCTAGTTGGTGAATGCATTTACAAGCTGGGAGAATGGTGGACCTCACCCCATCTCCCTAGGGACAGAGTTCCTATGTTCAGGACCCTCCCAGACCTCTCCCTATGCACCTCTTCATCTGGCTGTTGATTTGTAGCCTTTATAATATCCTTTGTAATAAACTTATAATAGTAAGTTAGGTGCTTTTCTGAGTTCTGAGAACAATTCTTGCACATCTTTGAACCTAAGGAGGCGATCATGGGAACTTTAGTTTGTCAGTCAGAAATACAGGTGACCTGGGACTTGGGATTGGTGTCTGCAGTGGGGAGCAGTCTTGTGGTACTGTGCCCTTAACCTGTGAGGTGTGCATTAACTCTGGGTAATAGAGTTACCTCTAACTTTGTGCTAACTCTGGGTGTCAGAATTGAATTGAATTGCGGGACACCCAGTTGGTGTCCAGAGAGTTGGAGTATTGGCGGTTCTGAGGAAAGAACCCACACATTTGGTATCAGAAGTACTGTGGGCCCGGTGCAGTAGCTCACACCTGTAATCCCAGCACTTTGGGAGGCCGAGGTGGGTGGATCACCTGAGGTCAGGAGTTTGAGACCAGCCTGGTCAACATGGCAAAACCCTGTCTCTAATACAAATACAGAAATTAGCCAAGCATGGTAGTGGTTGCCTATAATCCCAGCTACTCCGGAGGTTGAGGTGGGAAATGGAGGTTGCAGTGAGCCAAGATCACACCACTGAACTCCAGCCTGGGCGACACAGCAAGACTCCATTTCAAAAAAAAGAAAAAAGAAGTATTGGGGATAAAAATGGCTTATGTCACCCCATATTCCTTATTTAGTTTTCCCCACTTCTGAATCCATGTTCTTTCTCACAGAACTGTCTTTTGAATCAACTTAACGAGACACAGTGGTAGTGACCAGAATAATTTATGCCAGTTATTGAAGAAAGAGCACAGCACACACAGGAAGAGGAGTCAACTTAGAGTTGAAGGGTGAATGGAGGTTAGCTAGGCAATGGGGTATGGTGGGGAGGAGAATATTACGGATGTGGGGAACCTCACATGGAAAGATGCTGAGGTGGTGAGGGATAGGACAAACTGAAGGCATTGGAGCCCCGGTTGTGGTTGGGGTATGGAGAATGGTGATGAAGATGTGAGATGAGGCTCTTGAGGTAAGCCGTCCAAAGTCTTGTAGATCTTGAAGCTTTGGAATTTTATCCTGAATAAGCAGAAGGAGGTTTTTGAGACAGAGGAGACTTGAGGACAAGTTTCATTTTGGAAAGCCCCCTCTGGCTCTTGCTGGAGAATGGATGTGAGAGTGATGTGGACAACTGGGAGCTTACTTCAGAGTAGACATAGAGATGGGAAGAAGTGAATGGCTCAGACAGTTATTTAGGGAGCAGGGCCTGGCTTTGGTGACTGTGTGATGCTTTCTCCATCAGAAGAGAATCCCGGAGAAGATTTCAGTTTAGGATGAGAAAATGAAGAGTTTAGTTCAGGGAGTGGTGACTTTAAGCTACCTCTGAGAGGTAACTGCCAAGGAGGTAGTTGGATATCAGGGTTGGAATTCACAGAAGAGGCTTAGGCTCGAGAAGTAACCATGCAAGTCAGCATCCTGTAAATGGTGAGTGAAAGACGTGGACAGGGTGACCTTGCCCAGGGACAGTGGACAGGGAGAGCAGAAGGGGATCTGGTTGTGAGGAGGTGCCTCGTGATGTGTGAGAATTCTAAGTGAACACTCTCAACTTAAGAGCCTTAACAAAATTGTGGGTGTAGCCCAATTACCAAATCTGAATGGAGCCAGTTGAGTCTCTGGTCATCTAGCTGGTGCCATGTGAGAGCATAACCAACCTTCCCCAGGATGTCTCTGCCCCTCCCCTTCTATGGAGAGAGAGGAGGCAGTGTTAAGGTGAGAGTCTCTTGGTGAGAGGTAAGAGCCTTTAGAGGGGACTGAAAGATCAAGAGAGGTCTGGGCCTCTGAAAAGTTTGGAGAATTCTGCCAAGTTAAAAAC
>NW_012103109.1:1370900-1372279 GCF_000951045.1 Mandrillus leucophaeus | reverse complement strand
CTTTTAGCTTTCTTTAATCTGGAACATTCCACAACTTTCTTCGTGTATATGGCATTGACATTTTTGAAGGAATATTGTCCTCTCCTCTTTCCTAACAGAAGGGTCTTCCTTTGTGCTTGTCAGGTGTTTCCTTGCAATCACATTGTGATTATATTCTTGTCTGGAATACAGAGAAGGTGATACTGTGTGCTTCTCACGGTCTCACAACTGGAGGCACCGGATGCTCATCTGTCTCTCATTGATGATATGAATTTTGATCACTTGGTCTAGATGTTGTTCAATTTTTTTCATTGTATAGTCATTATTTTCTCCCTTCCAATAATAAACAATCTATGAGGACATACCTTAATATCATGTAAATATCTTTTTCTTCATCAAAATTACCTCCTGGATTTAGCATCCACTGATTCTCCTTGTCTGATCCAATCTTTACTGTGATAGTTGCGAAATGATGATTTTGCAGTTCCAATGATGATGAAAATGATGATTCTACCATTCTAATTTCCCCAGTAACCGACTCTTCCCATCTCCTGTTTATTTATTCGTCTATTTATTATTACCATGGACTCACGAGTTCCTATTTTTTCAATTGTTTATAACTCATTGCTGCACTTAATTATTTTGGTGCCTATATTGCCCTAGTTTTCATCAGTAAGCATCCCTTCAAGCTGGGGCCCATGTCCTTATGATGTTCCCATCATTTCTTTCAGCACTTACTTTCTAACTTAACAAAATGTTCCAGGCTTATTTTGTACCAACTCTTCCTAAAACTGACAATTTTTTTGAGGAGCCTTGGTTCCTTTTAGTGGAGACATTAGACTCCACTAAAAGGACATATAGACTAAAGGGACATAAGATATTAGAGACTAAGATCTGGGCAGGAGTAATATACTACTATTGGAATAGCTTTGCTTCTTGGAATTGTGGTAGATTTAAAACACTGATATTCATTAATGGTTTTATAAAAATACAACATAGGGCCGGGCGCGGCGGCTCAAGCCTGTAATCCCAGCACTTTGGAGGTCTGAGGCGGGTGGATCATTTGAGGTCAGGCGTTTGAGACCAGCCTGGCAAACATGGCAAAACCCTGTCTCTACTAATAATACAAAAAAAAAAAAAAAATTAGCTGGGTGCTGTGGCACAGGCCTGTAGTTCCAGCTACTCGGGAGGCTGAGGCAGGAGAATAGCTTGGACCCAGGGGTTGGAGGTTGCAGTGAGCTGAGATCGTGCCACTACACTCCAGCCTGGGTGACAGAGTGAAACTGTGTCTCAAAGAAAAAAGAAGCATAGTAGAATGGTGCTATCTGCAAGAGAATGATGGGATTTATAAAACTGTATTATTTCATAGTACATGGTTGTTCTGTGCTGGGACACTGAAG
>NW_012103109.1:1342054-1370850 GCF_000951045.1 Mandrillus leucophaeus | reverse complement strand
CCTTGGTTCCTTTTAGTGGAGACATTAGACTCCACTAAAAGGACATATAGACTAAAGGGACATAAGATATTAGAGACTAAGATCTGGGCAGGAGTAATATACTACTATTGGAATAGCTTTGCTTCTTGGAATTGTGGTAGATTTAAAACACTGATATGCATTAATGGTTTTATAAAAATACAACATAGGGCCGGGCGCGGCGGCTCAAGCCTGTAATCCCAGCACTTTGGAGGTCTGAGGCGGGTGGATCATTTGAGGTCAGGCGTTTGAGACCAGCCTGGCAAACATGGCAAAACCCTGTCTCTACTAATAATACAAAAAAAAAAAAAAAATTAGCTGGGTGCTGTGGCACAGGCCTGTAGTTCCAGCTACTCGGGAGGCTGAGGCAGGAGAATAGCTTGGACCCAGGGGTTGGAGGTTGCAGTGAGCTGAGATCGTGCCACTACACTCCAGCCTGGGTGACAGAGTGAAACTGTGTCTCAAAGAAAAAAGAAGCATAGTAGAATGGTGCTATCTGCAAGAGAATGATGGGATTTATAAAACTGTATTATTTCATAGTACATGGTTGTTCTGTGCTGGGACACTGAAGTTGAGTAAAGGTTGTTCTTTTCTATCCATCCTGGCAGTAGGAATCTGTGACTGTAGGAAAGGCTCACTGGGGAGAATTTCAAGAGTGTGAGTTTGAAGCACTTTGTGAATGCAAAGTCTAAGCCAAATGCCCTTCTGTGCTGCACCCCTTTGCTCCATTCCAGCCACTACCTGTTAACAGGCTAGTATTTGAATAGCATTGGTTGCAAAAGTACTTCTACTGCAAATACCTCATATTGTTCAAGAACAAGCTGCCCCCATAACCTTGTTGCCTTGGCCTAGAGCTGACCAGAGACAGAGAGGCTGACCTTCTGCTAGGCACCTCAGTCCATCTCACCTCCAACAATGTATCTTTCTCTGGCTCCCTTGCAATTCTCCTTTTTTCTGTAAACAGTTGTAAAACATGTTGTTCCTCCTGGCCGGGTACAGTGGCTCATGCTGTAATCCCAGCACTTTGGGAGGCCGAGGCAGGTGGATCACCTGAGGTCAGGAGTTTGAGACCAGCCTGGCCAGCATGGCGAAACCCCTGTCTCTACTGAAAATACAAAAATTAGCAGGGTGTGGTAGTGGGTGCCTACTACTTGGGAAGCTGAGGTGGGAGAATTACTTGAACCCGGTAGGCAGAGAGGTTGCAGTGAACCGAGATTGCACCATTGCACTCCAGCCTGGGTGACAGAATGAGACTCTGTCTCAAAAAACAAACAAACAAACAAAAATTCATGTTGTCCCTCTTGAGCTAAGCTAAGTGTTCCAGTGAACATCAGAGAAGAGCTCAGATTGGCTTTGATGTCAAAGATGACCGAGGTCTTGTGTTTTGAGAAAAAAACATAAATGTTTAATATTATTATTATAGCCTCTCCCATTTTTAACACTGTGGTCTCACTTCCTGACTCTCAGTGCCCTGGGCTGCTGAGCTGCAAGTTTTCTGTAGCTTACCCAAGGGGAAGTGGGGCTACTGTACCCCAGGCCACCCTGCAGCCTCACCCTATTGGAAGAGGTTGGATATCGGGCCTGAGGAGCTCAGGAAGAAGGGACTTAAGCAGCCTCTTACAAGAAACATCTTCAGCTTAATCTAACAGGCCTTTATTGAGCTGCACTCCAGTGCAAGGGCCTATTCTGGGTGCAGTGGGGAGGCAAGGGTAGGACCAATGCCTGCCTTAAGGAGCCTTCAGTTTAGTGGAGAAACAGATTCAACCATCTGGAATCTGATAGGCTGTGGCTTCTGCTTTTAGGAGAGAGAACAATTGCTATGTTAATCCAAAGAATTGAGACATTCCATCAACTCCTGGAGGGGGTGGCATGAGAGCAGGATCCTGAAGGGCTGAGGATGAGGATGAGGTGAGGGGAAGTTGGAGGGAAGCAAGCCTTACTTCCACAGACGTGGCTCCCCTTCCAAAGTCACCCTGGCTGGCTTTGGCTGAGGCTGCAAAGGCTTATATGAAATGGAGAGTACATGGGATAGGGAAGCCAGATGGCTCTGGGACCAGGAACCCTCTTCTTTGTGGGTCCTTACTGGTACCTGGGATGGGGCCTAGGTTCCAGTGTGTCCACTGCCCAAGGCAGTGTCTTTGGGGGTAAACCTAAGGCTGAAATTGGGAGCTTCAGAAAGCAACTGCCACCACTAACCTCTGTAGGGCAGGCATCAGGAGGAGAGACTATGACAAGGGTGCAGTGAGGTGGAATCAGGACAGCAAGGACATTCCCACTGTATACAAAGCCAGACAACTCGGGAAAGGAAAAAATCGATCAGTCTGAAAACGGGAGCTGCTCTTATTTAAAACAACTTCTTGTTGTTACTCCTGGGCTTTATAACTTAATTCATAGTTTACCTTTAGAACATGAGGAAAGAATAGAAAATTAAGTCCAGGAAGAAAAGCTAAAGGACTTGGCGTATTTAACAGGGAGAAACAAAAGCTCGAAAGCCACTGAGCCACCAGTTCTTAAAAATTTGTGTCACCTAGAGTTACAAGCATCAAAGCGAAGCTCCCATATGTCACAGATATGCCTTAATTAAATTCATTACATAGCGGTGCACTAAATAATCCAAAGAGCTCCTCCAGCTGTGGTAATAGTGAGGAAAGAAAAACGCAGAAGTCCCATATATCTGAGGATCATAATTGAAGGCATGCTATTGGGGTCAATTATAAGCCATTGGGAAAGCCATCTTATTCTCATTCTGTTTTACTGACTGGCTGCATTTATAGACCTTCTCATTCCCTCTGCAAAACATACTGATGGAGGCCCTAGCAATCTGAAATACTCTCAGCTACTGTCTAGAATGCCTGTCTACTTCTGCTCTTATCTATTGAGTTTTCTTGTTGTTCTTGTTGTTGAACAAGAGTCAGTTGTGATCATTTCCCAATTTATTTATGCCAGTCATACTTATTATCGTAATGAAATAATTGAAACAAACATATGATACAATGAAATACATATAAGAAAATAAATGCAGTTGTTTCTGAAAATTAAATTTATTGCTTTGGAAAAACACAATAAAGGCAAGTCACTAAAGAAAAAACAACAACAACAACAAAAACAACTGCTTGTCTTCAGTCTGATTTAAGAGCAGGTCTGCCTGGGACCAGATTCTGTGAATATAAGTCTGTTTCTTCCTAGCCATGCTCTCACTTCAGAACCTTTGCACCTGCTAGATCTGCTTCTTGGATCCCCCTTCCACTGAATACGTGCATGCCTCACTCTTTTACTCTCCAGAAGTCCTTGCTCATCTGCTACCTTCTCAGTGGGGCCTTCCCTGACCTCCTCATGTAAGACTGCAGCCCATTCCACAAGCTGGCATTTCCTCTCCTTTCCTCTATTTTCCTCCATTGCACTACTGACACTTGACATGCTACATATTTTACTTACTCGTTTTGTTAACTGTTGGTCTTCCTCTTCCTTCTCCCCTTACACACACTAGAATGTAAGCTCCATGAGGGCAGAAATACTTGTCTGTTTTGTCCACCACTGTATGCCTAGTGTCTAGATCAGTATTTGGCCCATAATAGGTCCTCAATAAATAGTTGTTGATAGACACAGTATCTTTTTTTCGGCAAAAGGGCCAGGCTGGCCTGTCTGAGCACTACATTCAGCAGTAGCTTCTGGGTGACAATGTGATCTGGGGAGTGTGGGTGACCCCATCATCCTTGGTGAAGGACCTTAGGAGAAAACACAGAAGAAAGGCTCTTTCCTGGTGGTTGATGCTTAACACTCAGAGGAAATTTCCACCTTGGACAGTGAGAGCTGTTTGCAAATAAAGCTGTGCTCTGAGGCATCCTTAATCCTCCATGGCTGATGGTGGGTGTGGGAGCTTCGGCTGGTGCCACACTTCTTATCACAGACATTCTCCCAAGTGAGCTCTGTCTCCTACAGAACATGGGCCCTGGAGGTCTTGGCATGGTCGTGGTGGGCACCTGGACGTGGATGAAAGCAGGGAGGCATGAGGTTGGCTGAGGGACCTACGCTAGGTGAGGGCCACATGCAGTAATGAGTTGGTTTGGGAGGTGAACATGGAGGAGCAATCTAGGGCCAGTTAAGTGAGAAGGGTGCTGAGTCCAGTGGTTAGGACTTAAAATACCTGTTGCAACTTTTTCACCACAAGGAAAGAGAGTCACGATCATTTGGAAGGGAGGGCATTTTAATTCTCACTTTATACTCAATGGTATATTCTATTCCTTCCTGGACCTCTTGCATGTACTATGCAGTACCAAGTGATTTCTATCTTGAGTTCTCCAATTGTTTGATGCATCTTGATAATGCTAGTAATAATAATAATAATAATAATTTATTTCACTTTTATAGCATGCTAAAGTCTCATACAATTCATTTATATACCTTTCATTTAATACACCCTACGACCAGTGAGTTAGTGCCATGTGCCCATTCTACAGATGAAAGACCCTGAAGCTTAGACCATTTGAGAGACCTGGGCAAAGTCTCTCAGCTGGTAAGTGGGGGAGCTGAACTTGAGACCAGACCTTGTGACCTTATGCATCCTGGGTTCTGCCCACTGCAGTACGGTTATCTCCTGTTTGAGTTGAGAGTCACTTAAAAACAGGATCATATTTCATACTTTCAAAATCCTGTTGTTCAGAATAATTAGTACAAATTTCAGTTCACAAAATCCAGTGTACAAAAAAATGTTACTTGATCTTACGGTGACTTACCTCTGCTCCAAGTCCTGTTTCCATTGCACGGTGGGAAATATTCATATCTCAGTCAACCCAGGGTGCCTCCTTCTTTTTCCTGGAGTTGTGCCAAGGGTTTGGGGCTGGGGCTGTGGGTTACTCCTATACCATTCTTGTCTCCACAGGAGAGGGTCCTTCAGGTTGGATAACTCTCCTTGTCCTCCAGGGCCACCCTTGCACACATGGGTGCCTCCCTGTTCTGCTGGGCCACGGAAGCTTAGTGAGGGTGCTTAGGCCTGTCTGCCTGAACACCCCACTCAGACATCTCTACCTGAGCTTGTTGTCATCTCCTCATTACTCTCAGATCTCAGATTTTATGAACCTTTTTGTTACCTCCATCCTGACCAGGGGTGGGGACAGAAAGAGGCTCCACTTCCCCTGGACACACCAGCATCTCCACTCTCTGGGTCTCTTACCCATAATCAGGGGCCTCTTTTCTGGCCTCGGGGCTCCAAGCCTGTTCTTTCACTGCTTATTCTTCGCAAGCCTTTGCTAAAGTCTTCTCATTGCCTCTAGGGCTTCAACCCAGAAGCCAGGAGAAGTCTCATTTTTTTTCTGTCATTCTGCCTCATTATCCCTCCTCTGAGGCAAAAGATGCCACATGCCAGATCTGCTGGAATGCAGAAAGGGCCACAAGATACACAACAAAACCCAAGTTAACATTTCAAAATATCATCTCAGCACAGTGGTGGTATGTTCATCCCATAGTAGATGCCCAAAAATTTCTTGATCTTATTGAGGACAAATAGCTCCAGCATGTGTTGGATAAACCAGGCTGGAGGCAAAAAGCGTGAGTTTGCCTGGCTCCACCACTTACTCGCTGTGTGACCTTGTGCAAGTTACCTGCCCTTTCTGTGCTTCACCTTCCTCATATGTGAAATGGATATAGTAACAACTTTACAGAGTTGTTATGAGGGCTAAATTAAAAAGATATGGAAAACACAGAACAGCATGTGGCACAAAATAAGTGCTCAATACACATTAAGCATTATTATGGGGTATTAATGAGGTCTTTAGGCTCCGTTAGAACCTTGAAAATCTACTCAGGAGCATGATTAAAAGTTTGCTCAAGGTTTGGGACCATGTCCTGACACTGTCTGGTGTATCGCCTGCTCTGTACTCTGTATTAATCTCTAATGGCTGTCAGCAGGAGATTAAAGCTGTCACTTTTTTGGGTCATATAACAGGCATTGTGGTTTGGTACAGAAAACAAGGTCCCTCTGGGGACATATAACTTCATATTTACCAGCATTTATATAAAAGAAGATGAAATATTTATAATAAGAAATCAAATTGTTTGCTAGCCAAATGCATAAACCATAGAATACCAAATAGAATGAATATGAACAGAAAGAATCCATATCCTAGAGCTGGACTATGCCTTAGAGGCGATCTCCTCACTTCTGTTTTGGAAAATCTGAGTCTCCCATGGGGGCAGGGGAGGAGCATGCCCAGCATCACTCTGGTGGATGGCAGAGCTGTATCTAGAACCAGGTGATCTCATTCTAGAGATCACATAGTCTAAGCTTCAGGGTCCTTCATCCATAAAATGGGCACATGGTACTAACTCCCAGTTATGGTTCTGCTTTCTTCCGGCCACCCCGCTTCTCCAGAACACATCAGCAAAGGCATGCCCTCTTCTTGCGCACACCATTTTCTCTGAATCTCTTGGTGCTTCCTTCTTCTGACAAATTGGGTGTGAAGAAACTCCAAGGCCCAGTGATTTTCCTCACTCTCTCAGAGCCTATGCCAGTCTCAGCAGAATACAGTGACCATGGGCTCTGGGGCAACTCACTCAACTTCTGTAAGTATTAAATCATTTCCTTTTTGAAAATGCATAATGCAACCTGACCTACTGACTTCAAAGTGTAGTGAGGATCAGAATGTGATAATGTATGCCAAAGTGTCTGGCGTTTACGTGGACCTAAATAAGAAGCAGAATGGTTTGAACCCTACCTCGGACAGTTTGTCTCTGCCATGCATTTGAGATTGTAGCCATCAATATATACCAGGACAGCTGGAGCCTGTTATAACAGCCTTGAGGACATGTATCTGGGACACCCAAGTCACTAAATCCACAGTTTCTGACTCTGTTGGAAGAGCAATCAATGGCAGTAACCAAAGATCATGCTTTGGGGGCCTCTGCACAACTGCCTTCCAGAGTGTTCCTGTCCAATTGTGTGCTTCAATATCAGTGTCTCTTAACTGGTGACCCCGAAATGAGGGAAGAATCCTATCCAGAAGATTTCTAGTTAGTCTCTTTGGAAGTGGGCCCTGGCTCGTTTCTAAAAATCTATGTGCTGTTTTTGAATACCGCTTCTTGGTCCCCTCAGGCCCACAAGGCCAGCACTCTCAAAGAGACCCTCAAGCTGCAACTAGCTCTCTCTCCATTAGACCGACTTCCAAATTGTATTTCAGTTGCTTGTTTAGAGTTTGGGGCTGTGAAATTAGAGCACGGTAGTAGGTTCAAGCATTTCCTCAAGGGTAACCTTGAAGTCCCCTGAACTCCTGAGTCTAAGGTGTCACCATAGAGAGAGTGATGCTGGTTATGACTGGGGGCTCGTTGTGGGTGTAGATATTGATTGGCACTCATTTAAAAAGGCATTAAAAAGCACAGAAGTAACAGATGCCCTGTGATGGTTAATATCCAGTGTCAACTTGATTGGATTGAAGGATGCAAAGTATTGTTCCTGGGTGTGTCTGTGAGGGTGTTGCCAAAGGAGATTAACATTTGAGTCAGTGGACTGGGAGAGGCAGACCCACTCTCAATCTGAGTGGGCACCATTTAATCAACTGCTAGCAAAGCTGGGATAAAAGCAGGCAGAGGACCGTGGAAGGACTAGAATGGCTGAGTCTTCTGGCTTTCATCTTTCTCCTGTGCTGGATGCTTTCTGCCCTCAAACACTGGACTCCAAGCTCTTCGGCTTTTGGACTCTTTGACCTATACCAGTGGTTTGCCAGGAGCCCTTGGGCCTTCGGCCACAGACTGAAGGCTGCACTGTCAGCTTCCCTACTTTTGAGGTTTTGGGACCGGGGCTGGCTTCCTTGCTCCTCAGCTTGCAGATGGCCTATTGTGGGACTTCACCTTGCAATCATGTGAGTCAATTCTCCTTAATAACCCCCTTTCATATATGTATCTGTCCTATTAGCCCTGTCTCTCTAGAGAACCTTGACTAATACATGCTCATTATGAAAATCTTGAAAAATACAAGAAAGGACAAAGCTGAAAAGTAAAAATCATCCATAATCTCACACAGATCATCACTTTCTGATATTTTCTTAGAGTTCGTTTATGTTTAAAGCATGTGATATGGTTTGGATCTGTGTCCCTGCCCAAATCTCATGCTGAATTGTAATCCCCAGGGTTGGAGGTGGGGCCTGGTAGGAGGTGATTGGATCATGGGGGTGGTCCTTCATGAATGATTTAGCACCATCTCTTGATACTGTTCTCCTGATAGTGAGTGAGTTATTGTAAGATCTGGTTGTTTAAAAGTGTGTAGCACTGGGCTGGGCGGGGTAGTTCATGCTTGTAATCCCAGCACTTTGGGAGGCTGAGGCGGGTGAATCATGAGGTCAAGAGTTTGAGACCAGCCTGGCCAACATGGTGAAACCCCATCTCTACTAAGAATACAAAAACTAGCTGCACGTGGTGGCACGTGCCTGTAGTCCCAGCTACTCGGGAGGATGAGGCAGAAGAATTGCCTGAACCCAGGAGGCAGAGGTTGCAACGAGCCAAGATCACGCCACTGCACTCCAGCCTGGGAAACAGAGCAAGACTCCGTCTCTGGGGGAAAAAAAGTGTGTAGTACCTCCCCTACTCTCTCTTGCTCCGGCTCCTGCCCCTGCCATGTAAGATGTGTCTGCTCCTCCTTCACCTTCTGCCATGATTGTAAGTTTCCTGAGCCCACCCTAGAAGCTGAGCAAGATGCAAGCATCATGCTTTCCGTACAGCCTGTGTACGGGACTGTGAGCCAATTAAACCTCTTTTCTTTGTGAATTACCCAGTCTCAGGTATTTCTTTATAGCAATGTAAGAATGGACTAATCTAGCACATATGTGTATATACATTTTATATATATCAGTAGTGTGCTGTTAAATCAGCTCTTTTAAAAAAGTCCCTGGTTTATAGCACTTGCTGGTGTCTGTGTTGTACATACTCTCACCATGGTGAATTTCAAGCAACCAACAGTTTAACACCTGACTTTCAAAATTCCTCAAGAATTAACAGTTGGTTTTTGAGGACCAGTAAGAATCAGCTCCAAACACCAATGGTTGACATTGTATGGTCTGTAGCTTTGTGCCCTAGTTTTTTTTTCATTTAATATTATGTTATAAGCTGTTTTGTAACCATTGTTGTAATAAATGATTCAGGAAAGGGTCATCAGTGGATGCACTGGGGGAAGGTTGTTGGGGAAAAGATATTCACACCATTTCAAAGTGTCATCCTACAGCTAAGTTGTGAATTTCAACGAGTTAAAAGTGCCTTACATTGGAGAGGTCTGACAAAAGTCACTTTATGTGATGGATACAATATATCATCATTAATAATGGAACAACTGGACATTATGGATGTCTTCATGTAATACAAGGGAAAGAACACAATATTGCCTAGGTGTTCTTTTTGCTAAAAACGTTTAACCCAAACATAGTTATAAAGAGACAATCAGATACCCAGATTTTGAGACTTTTGACAAAATGAGCCTGAACTGAAAAAAAAAAAAAAAAGGCTGGGGACTACTCTAGATTAAGGTGACTAAATAGATATGACAACCAAATGCAATACATCATCCTTAAATGGATGCTGGATTTCTTGTTTTAAAAAAGAAAAAGCCACATAAACAATTTGGGGATAACTGGAGAAAGTTGAATATGGACTTCGTATTAGATTATATTATTACATCAATATTGATGTCTGGAGTGTGAAATGGTAATACAGTTACTGTAGGCTAAGGTGTTCCTTCTCAGGAAATGAGACATGTTTGCAGTGCTTAGAGGCGAAGTAACACAGTGTCTACAGTTTACTTTCAAATGATCCCTCAAAAACAAAACAAAACCCAGCAACAACAAAACATACATTCAAATATCAATGAGAGGGGAGTGAGCAAGCATGTAGCAAATGTTAACAGTAAGTGAATCTAGGGGAAGGATATATTGGTATTCACATATGTATGATTCAACTTTCCTGTCAGTTTGAGGTTGTTTATTAATACTAAAAAGGGAAATTATTATGACAATTTTATTTTAAAATATGGTTATTATAATGATGCATATTATTCTACCATAAAAATGTGCTACAATTTATTTAACCAAGTCTATTGCTGGATTATAGATTTTTACTTTTATGAACTGTGAACATCCTCATAATTAAACCTTAGCGCTCATTCATAATTGTTTCCTGTGTTGAACTTATTGTGCAGAAAGAAAAATTTTTTTAAATTTTTAAATTAAGGCTCTGATGAAATGAATTCCCATGCTTTAAACTTTACAAGAGACTGACTGATCAACTACATGCCAAGCTATCAGTGTGACAGAAGAAGACATCTTCATGGCCTTCTTTAGAGGGTTCGGTGAAGAGTAAAGATGTATGTCAGAGAAATTAAGATGTTCTACACAAGGAAATTTGGAGAACTGTGGTTCTGGTGGCACCTTAGAAGTCCCGGGGTAGCTTGGAAACAGTAATAGGCCTGGATCTTACCCCAGGATAGTTGAATCAGTGTCTCTGGGGGTGAGGCTCTGCACTGGTTTACTTTGTAAACTCCCCAGGGGATCATGAGATACAGCCAGTGTTGAGAACAGCTGGTGTACTAAGATTCAGAAAAAAATTATCCGACAGGTGGGAGGAAGCCAGGGTGATGGGAGGGAGACCAGAGAAGAGGCTAGGCAGCCCTAAAAAGAGACTGGAGAGAGAAAAAAGACATGATCAGGAGGGACCTGACAATGTTATTTTGGGTGGGATATGATGTGACTGCCTTCTACTTCCCCTAGGGACCTGTAGTAAATTTATAATTACTCTTCAATGCTTTTGTAGTTGGGATTTTTGGCGGGGTGGGGGCGGAGGGGTGCTATTTAGACTTATCTCAAGGTGGGGACTGGGAGGGAGCAGGGGTAATCTAAGGAGGATTTGGCACCTTCCAGTTACATCAGTTCCCTGTGGGAGGAGGAGTTCACAGGGCTGCACACAGCCCTTTGGGCTGCCTGCCCTTTGGGGCGCAAGTCCACCTAGTTGGCTCTCCTGGGTCATTCGCTCTCTTCTGGGCCGACCCATTGTCGAGGTCACAGAATTATAATAATTCTACTATTTTATTTTAGATTTAAGAGATGCTCCTCTCTTGATTTGATTACAACACACCATGATTTCCAAGGTTATATTGATTCAAAACCAATAAAGGTAACTCAAACTACAACAGAAATCTCTCTTCAGGAGGGCTTATTTCAATCTTTTTTTCTCTACTCAAAGGGCACACTTGCTCACTGTGATGTTCTCCACCCTACAGTGTAAAAGGCAGATAGGCTTCACATTCAGAAGATATACCAGGGAATTTTTTTTCTGTAACCTCACATTAGAAGTGAAATACCTGGGAATGTTAAGCAGTGATTTGTTTTGATAGTTTTTCACCTTCATTTTGCATCTACATCAAAAAGCTAAAGAATATCTTCTTTCTCCGTAAGTGTCTGCTAAGGCAGTTACTGAGAGGTAAGAAATAGGGGTTTACTTGTAAGTTCTCTATCTATCTATCTATCTATTTATCTATCTATCTATCTATCATCTATCTATCTATCTGTCTATCATCTATCTATCTCTCTTCTTTTACCACAATTTCCTTTTTAGGACATCAGCCAAAAATAAGACATGTGAACTTCTTCAATGAAAGCATCATGTGTCTTTTATTTTCTTCCATAAAAAGGTTATGATTCTTTCTTAAGAACAACATGTAGATGAAAGCTGAAATATATGGTTTTTAAAAATAAAAGACCATTTCAGCTAGTGCAACTTAAGAAAAAAAATACTGTATTATGTGGACAACTTAGTCTTCCTTTTCTTTTTCTTCTTTTTGTGACAAGGTCTTGCTCTGTCACCCAGGCTAGAGTGCAGTGGCATGATGGCTCACTGCAGCCTCAATCTCCTGGGCTCAATGATCCTCCTGCCTCAGCCTCCTGAGTAGCTTGGACCATAAGCATGGTCTCAGATTCCTGACCTCATGCAATCCTCTTGCCTTGCCTCCTAAAGTGCTGGGATTACAGGTGTGAGCCACCGTCCTCAGCCTCAGTCTTCCTTTTCTTGTTTGTTCAGAGATTAAAAGGGAAAGCTGAGATGCATTTTCTACCTTATCAATTCTTAGGCAATTTATCATTTTATAATTAATTAGAACAAAGATAAAATACTATTTTAAAAATATATAGAAGATATTTCTACTCTAAAAGGATTTTGAAGGCTGCTTGCAACTATAATTCATTGAATCTGGGTCAGGGTCACACACTGAAATGCCCACGGGGACTGTGCAAGAAAAACAACTGAGCAAGTTTGACATTAAATGACCTCTGGAACTCTTGGTGCTAGAGGTGCAATAGAGGGTGCTGGAGACTGTGGAAAACTGGGAGTGATTAGCTGTGTCTAAAGGGGAAGTCACTTCTCAACTTCAACATAGCGTTTTGTTTTGTTTTATTTTAGTAAGAGGCCAGAATTTTGTATTTTTATGTGAAGTCTCTGAATCCGCAATTGTTGGTCTATAATTCAATAGTATGTGGGTCAAGAAAAACTGGTTTGGGGCAACGTTTGGTTCTCAGGTTGCCAGTCTGATATACCTTATCAGGTAGGAAAAGTTGAAGTAGAGTGTTGGCAGAAGGGGGCGAATGCACAGGGCATTCTGGAAGAATATCTGGAGGGCTTGGTAATGGACGAGATGCAAAGGGAAGAAGAGCCTGAAGGCCTGGGAGGACTTAGGATTGTGGAGAACTTGCTTTGGTGAAAGGAGTGCGTGTGTGTGTGTGTGTGTTGGGAGGGGATGTGTAGCCAGAGCAGGCAGGGAACCAGAAGAAAGTGAGTTCAATTTTAACAAGTCGCACTTGAGAGGTGATGACTGGGAGTATACAGGAGGAAAGAACAAGGAGAATGTAATTAACCTTGAACTGAATATGTGCCTACAGCATTACGGAGCTGCATGTGATATATGATCAGATTTGGTGACTGCATTATCAAGGAGGCATTTGTCTGTACTCTGTCCTGCTCTCTGCACTCATCAGTGGATTGTGCTCTATTCTGGATATCACTTTTAAAAAATGCCCTTTTTTCTTAAATTACAGAAGCAATATGTGCATCATTGCAGAAAATTAAGAAAATGCTGAAAATTGAGAGGAGGAAAATTGCCTGTAATCCTAGCTCCTATAATAACTATTGATGGCTTCCTATATATCCTTCTAGTCTTTTTTCCTATACATATATACTTAAATAGTTCACAAAATTGGAATTGTATTATAAATACTACATTACAATCTGCTTTTTCCACTAACATGTTTTGGACATTTTCCCATATCAATAAAATAATCTGCCACAACTTGATTTTTCATGGTTATTTTAGCATTTATTCCATTTGATGGAAATATCAAAATTTATACCTAATAGCCTACTGTTGGACACATGCTGCTTCTCCATCATAAACGATGTCATCTCTAATGCTAAATTTTTGCACATATGCCTGGTTGTTTTCTTAGGATAAACTCCCAGAAAAGACCATTGTTAGGGATATCAAAGGAAGAGGGCACTAGTGAAAACTTGAAACAAAAAGCAGGATTTACTGTTTGTAAAGTAAGAGAAAATTGTGCTTTGAGACAGTTTTTCTGAACAAAGTTTGGAGAAAGCATGGAATTCAAGGATTAATAGAATTTCAGGAGTGAGAATTAAGGGATTGGCTGACCTTAAATTGAGGAGGTGTGGTTATTAGAGTGCAGCTATTGCTGATTGGATGGCAGAAGCATGCATCTATCTTTGATCGGCTGACTTTCAGAATCATGTGCCATTTATGATTGGCTGATTTAGGAGTGTGGATTTCAGTGTGAGACTGAAGACAAGTTAGTAGGTCAGGTTTTAAATCCTTTGTGCTGCTTAGTTGTTACTATGGCTGAAGAACAAATAGCCTTTTCTTAGAAAAGAGGGACTTTTAATTTTCAAGTCAAAGGGCCATATTGCCAAACTGTTGGCACAATATTTGAAGCAATATGTGCACAGACTCAAAAAAAAAAAGCCTCTGGAAGAGATTGATACTGGTGGGAAGACTGGAGGCCTTCTATAGGAGGGAAAGTGTGAGGAAGGTGGTGGTTACTAGCTTGGAGTAGAGAAGACCAGGGTGGGCATGATTACCGACTTCAAAGCCTGTCACTACGGAAAGTCGCACTGGGCTTTCCTTTTCCTTTTCCTTTTCTTTTCTTTTCTCTTCTATTCTCTTCTTCTTCTTCTTCTTTTTTTTTTTGACAGAATCTCGCTCTGTCGCCCAGGCTGGAGTGCAATGGCGCGGTCTCTGCTCACTGCAACTTCTGCTTCCCAGGTTCAAGCCATTCTCCTTTCTCAACCTCCCGAGTAGCTGGGATTACAGGCATGCACCACCACGCC
Organism: Mandrillus leucophaeus; assembly: GCF_000951045.1. NCBI lineage: Eukaryota > Metazoa > Chordata > Mammalia > Primates > Cercopithecidae > Mandrillus > Mandrillus leucophaeus. The sequence goes on along the minus strand of NW_012103109.1, from coordinate 1,356,474 downwards.
TGGCTAATTTTTTGTATTTTTAGTAGAGACGGGAGTTTCACCATGTTGGTCAGGCTGGTCTCGAACTCCTGACCTCAAGTGATCCACCTGTCTTGGCCTCCCAAAGTGCTGGGACTGTAGGCGTGAGCCACTGCGCCTGGCCCACACTGTACATTTTTCTAGCAGTGGAAGCTCTCTAGCTTTGAAATAGAGGCATCATTAAAGACAGAGGCCTCTGTATTCAAAAAAAGATTCGTCATACAGGTTGGTTAGAAGTCTGGGGTTTGGATTCCGTGGAACTTTGAATCCTTGCTGGGCCACTTGTCATCTCTGTGACCTGGGACAGGTTATAAAAGCTTTCTGAACCTGAATTTTTTTCTTATCATGGGAGAAAAATAACAGAATCTCTCTCATTATGTGATCTAGGCATTGCATGGTAAGTCACAATTCTGAAGATTTGGTGTGTTCTTTGCTCTTTGGTGACTTGGAATTTTAGTGAATAGTATTGAGAGCACACAGCAATGTGCCAGTTGCTGTGCCCTCCAGGGAATTACAGGGAGACAAAGATGTGATCCCTGTCCACAAGGGGACAATGGAGAGGCAAGAGGGAAGGTGCTGCACATAGCACAGAGATGAGGCGGTTGGTGGGGGGATTTGCTACAAAGTAAACAAGGGGGCACAAAAATGTACATAAACTAACAAATATATGTACAAATGGACAACAATAACAGAAAGAAAGAATGAAAGAAAGGAAGAAAGACACAAAAATGCTTACAATTGTTTGGAAACTTTTCTTTTTGTTTTCTAATTTTTATGCACTATTAATGCAGCTATGTGAAGAAATTTTATTCTCTGGCCACTGCTAAAGAGAACATAGGAAAGAAGAAAGAATGAGGAGGGACAAAGGGACCATTAGCATTTGGGTTACATTATATTTAAAAATAACTTTATTTTTCAGTACTATTGAGAAACCCATATTTGGTGACATGAGTGGATCTTAAGGATAAATTTAGCATGCTACAATCTGCAAATAACTTTTAATCCGTTAGTTGCATCAGTATTTTTGTAGCCAGTGAGTGATGCTGATTTATGTATGCTTTTAAAGAAACCATTTAGAGAAATGTCATTTCCAGTCATTGAAACAACAAGCTTGAGAATTTTTAGATTCACAAAAAGCTATTTTCTGAGGGTGGTTAGATTTCTAAATGTAACTTTCATGCAAAAATATAGAAATGTTCCAAGTCACAAAATAAAGCGTATGGGTCAAAGACCACATTCAAATAAAGCTTTTAATAAATATTTTAGTAAATGAAAAATTACTCAGCAGATATTGATGGAGAATTGCGGTTGGCTGTGTCCCACGATGTGAGCTGGGGATACCCATGCTTGGTATCATTAGACTTTACACCCCCCTCTTTTTTCTGGAGGGATTTAAATAGAGTTCATTGTCACCAGATCTGCAAAATTTTAGAGGGCATTCCTGCTATGGGTGGGAACTTATACAACTGTGATTCTGTGACATGGCAGTTTTCGCTAATCTCAAGGCATGGCTTCGTTTACAGCCAGATGAGAAAGAAGCATGTATGTCTTGACTGGTTTTATTCTTACTCCTGAATTTCTTACTTGAGGAATAATGGAGTTGAGGCAGAATGCTATAGGTGTACCATGGCCAAGTTAAAGCAGTAGGCTTCTCAGCAGGATAGCATGACTGACATGTCCTCCAAGCTTGGTTCTTCCAAAGTTCTTTGTTTTCACTTTCTATCTTGATGAAAAAAATTAGCAATTTTTACCTATCCCAGAAAAAAAAATTTAGAATCATGAATTATGTTTTGCATTCATTGACATTTATGGGGGCTGGATAGCCTCTTGGAAATGATCTCAAATTGTATTTATACTTGGGGGTTCCGACATACAGGAATGGGGTGGGGAAGGCAACAGACACTTAATGGCGAAGGAAATGGATATCTGAGAACCTGGAAAAAGTCCACCATGGGGAAAGGAGGACTCAGCCATGGTGAGACTGACTCAGCAATAGGGCTGAGGGTTGAAAGGACCCATCATCTCATTAACCACAGGATTTTCCTTTGACTTGAACCTGCCCGAGCCTGGCCACCCTGGAAGTATGTAAGTGACTTGGGAAAGAAGGGGCTGTATGTGTCTACCTCCTGGGAACTGGAATAGCTGTAGCAGAGCGCACCATTCTTCAAGAGACAGGTGAGCACTGGCACCTAGAGGAACAGTAGAAAGGTCAGGCTGAGCATTGGGGTGTGGTCAGCAGCCAATGGGCCTGAAGATGAGTGGACAGAGTGAGTGGTGACACTGGAAGGGCCATGAGCTTGGTGTTGAAAACCTGGGGTGGGAACCTAGGCTTTCCTAGGTTTTATTTGCATTTTAAGCTCCATAGATTTTATTTGCATTTTCCCATCTCCAGTGAATTTGCTAGCCATTCTGCTTTCCTTTTCTGTAAATTGCATCTTCATACCTGTTAACCCAAAATATCCGACACAGATCTCAGGCAATTTAGAAAGTTTCTTTTGTCAAGGTTAAGGATGTGCCCTCAGCCTCAGGAGGTCCTGACGACATGTGCCCAAGGTGGTCAGGGCATAGCTTGGTTTTATACATTTTAGGGAGACCTCAGCCATCAATCAATGTACGTAAGATTAACAATCTTACAATCAGTATATGTAAGATTTGTTCCATCTGGAAAGGCAGGACAACTCCAAGCGGGGACGGGGCTTCTGGGTCATAGCTAGATAAGAGACAAATAGTTGCATTCTTCTGAGTTTCTGATTAGCCTTTCCAAAGGAAGCAATCAGATATGTATTTACCTCAGCTAGCAGAAGGATGACTTTGAAAAGAAGGGGAGGCAAGTTTGCCCTGAGCACTTCCCAGCTGGACTTTCCCCTTCAGCTTAGCAATTTTGGGGTCTCAAGATTTATTTTCCTTTCACATACCCTTTGCCCATTTTTCACTCTTGAGCTTGTCTTTTTACTGATGTTTAATAATTCTTTTATAAGTTCTGGAGACTAATCCATCATCAGTTAAATGCATTGCAACTATCTTCTCCCAGTCTGTGGCTTGTCTTTCTCTTTTGTTTATAGTAGCTTATCATGCAGGATGTTTTAATTTTAATATTGTCAGTTTTATCAATCTTTCCCATTATACTTTGCATGTCTTTTTAAAGACATTCTTTTTGTCCCCAAGGGCATAAATACTTCATCCTATATTTTCTTGAATATTTTTAGCAATGTGCATTCTTCTATCACTAGCTCACCATGATTTTGAAATTCATTTGTGGTCATGAGTGTAGCTGTGGTTAAACATTTTTACTAACCCAAAGTATTCCATTGTATGAATAGACCATGATTTATTTATCCATTCTATCAATAGACATTTCATTTGTTTATGTTTGATTTGATTTTTTTTGGCTACTATAACAATGCTGCTATCAGCATTCTTCTACTGTCTCTTGGGGCATGTGCAGAAGTTTCTGAGGGTGGAATTGTTGGGTCATAGGTGTGCATTTTATTTTATTTATTTATTTTTGAGATGGAGTTTTGCTCTTCTTGCCCAGGCTGGAGTGCAATGGTGCCATCTCAGCTCACTGCAACCTCTGCCTCCTGGGTTCAAGCAATTCTTCTGCCTCAGCCTCCCAAGTAGCTGGGATTATAGGTGTGCGCCACTACACCTGGCTAATTTTTTGTATTTTCAGTAGAGATGGGGTTTCACCATGTTGGCCAGGCTGGTCTCGAACTCCTGACCTCAGGTGATCTGCCTGCCTCAGCCTCCCAATAGGTGTGCATTTTAAACTTTACTAGATGAGAAAATTGTTTTCCAAATTGGTTATATCAAGTTTCACTCTCTCCAGAAGTGTGGAGGTATTTACATGACCTTATGTAGCTGCCAGCACTTATCTTTATTATTTCCTTCCTTCTGCTTTCATTAAGTTTACTCTGTTTTTCTTTCTCAAAGGTCTTGGGTACTTTGCTGATTAATTTTCAGTCTTCTTTTCTAATATAAGCATTTAAGGCTATAAATGTACCTTTTCTGATTTAGCAGCATCCTGTAAGTTTCACTTTGTTTTTAAATGCATTTTAAAATACAGTCTCCAACTTATAGAAAAGTTCAACATAGAGTACAGAATATTTCGCATGGAGTGCCAGAGACTAACTAGAGTAAGAAAGGTGTCTGTCTTTTTTGGAGGAGAGGCAGTAGCAGTGGTGAGCGGTATTGACAAGGGGGAATGAATAGAATGCATCCGTAGACTAAGGACAAGGAGAGCCAGGCTTCTCGCTGTTGGAGAAGGGAAGTTCACATATGGAAAGGGAGATACGTGAATGAACCCTGGGTATTGGATTGGAATTGTATTGGTGTGGCATTCATGGGTGTCCTCTTCACCCAGAGTGACATCTCCTGTCAGGTACACCCCGTATATGAATGCCATCCTCACCACATTTGGGCTTCTGCACCACTTACTGGGCTGCTTCCTTGCACAGCTGCCCTCTCTCCCAGCTCAGGCTCTGACTCCCCATGCTGAGCCGCCCCCCTGCAAGGACATGCTTCTCCCTCCTCTGAGGATGTGGTGCTGGTTCCAGGCCACCCCTCTGAGTGGGTACATATCAGTTACCTTGCTCTGTCCCTCCAATAGCTTAGCACTGAATGGATCAGGAACGGAAGAGACGGGAAAAGGCACCCACGCCATAAGTTTTGATACATAGGATTTTCATTGTCATCCAATTTTAAATGTTTTCCAACTTTTGATTTTTTTCTTTAACTCATAAATTATCTAGAAGTTTGTTTTAAAAGTGTTTCAAAATGTATGGCATTATATTTAGTTATCTCTCTGTTCTTGACGTCTATTTTAATTGCCCTGTTTTCAAATACAGGGTTTATAGGATACTGATTATAGTTTTTGTTATGATTTTCTTTATGCCTAGTACACAATAAGTTTTAGCAAATGTTTTATGTGTTCTTGAAAAGTATTTCTCTATGTGTTGGGTACATAGTTCTATATATGTCCAAAGATTAAGTGTAATTGTATTCTTCAAATAGTCTATGTCCTTACTAAATTTTTGTCTGCTTAATATATCAATTACTGAGAGACGTGTAATAAAACTCTTCCATTATGATTGAAGATTTAGAAATTTCTTCTTGTAACTCTATCGCTTTTTGCTTTATAAATTTGGATACCAAATTTATTATATGCCTACAAACTTATAATTCTTATAGCTTCCTGGTGAGTCTCTCCTTTTATAATTAAGTACTTCTTCATATTTGCAATAATGCTTTTTATCTTCAAGTTTAATACAGATACAGCAGCTTTTTGGGGGGTGAGAGGTTAATATTTCTAGGTATATCTTTTCCAGTCTTTTATTTGTAAGGTTTTCCTTTCTTGTTTTGACTATTTCTCTTACAAATATCACACACTATGGATGTGAATTTATAAATTTCTTATAATTCTATCACTTTTTGCTTTATGTACATATTTTTTAAACCAAGTCTGGCAAACATTTTAGGTGTTGAGTTTAGACTTTCAATATTTGGATTCATTACTGATTTCATTATTATTTTTGCCATCTTATGATAGGCTTTCTTTATCTCCCTTTTCCTCCACCTCTTTTACTTTCTTTCCTGCCTTCCATTGTCTTGATATAGTATTTTATTTTTTATTTCCCTCTACATCTTAAGCAGATGAAATAATTCTGGCTAGCATTATTTCATTTGATCATCGAGAAAACCCTGTGGCATTTGTTACTAGGCATGGGAAATCCTTGTTGCTCTTTAGTTTAGTTCTCAGCTTCTTACTCAGAGTACCGGCTTCCTTAAGATCTATTAAAGCTCTGAAACTGAAAATATGCTTTTTTTTTTTTTTTTTTTTCCAGGAAAGGTTTCGCTCTCTTGCCCAGGCTAGAGTGCAGTGGTGTGATCTTGGCTCACTGCAACCTCCGCTTCCCAGGTTCAAGTGATTCTCCTGCTTCAGTCTCCTGAGTAGCTGGGATTACAGGCCCGTGCCACCTTGCCCAGCTAATTTTTGTATTTTTAGTAGAGATGGGGTTTCACCATGTTGGTCAGGCTGGTCTCAAACTCCTGACCTCAAGTGATCTGCCCGCCTCAGCCTCCCAAAGTGCTGGGATTAACAGGTGTGAGCCACTGCGCCCAGCCCCGTACAGTTTTTACTTACATTTTTTCCACTTAATGATCTATTATGACAATTTTTCCCATATCCATTATTTGCAATGTCTACGTCATAGTTTGTGAACGTGTGGCCATGAACTTGTTCCAATTGCTTTGTTATTATCTGTAATGCTTTGTGCACTTTTACAATTCGTTTCTTAGGATAAATTCCTTGAAATAACTCATCAGAAGGAATAACCATTTTAAAGACCTTGCCAGGTGTTTCTAAGTTGCCCTCCTGAAAGGTCACGTCTTTGTATGGACATTCTCCAGCAGAGGGTGAGGATGACCAGAGAACAGTCCAACAGCTCCCTTCCCAAGATCAAATCGACTCCAGCAGTATCAGGCTTCTGGTAGAGCCACGGCAAGGTCCTGGGAGAGAGGCAGGGCGTCTGGTTTGTTGTGGCCATGGGTCTTGGGAGCACTGGGTGGCTTGGGACTGAAATCTTAGGGTGAGAACCCCAGAGACTCTCCTCAGGTTCCCATCAGCTTGTCCCTGCAGTGAGCTCAGCACACAGGTTCCCTGCTATAGCAAGACAGGCATAGCTCAGAGACGAGGAGAAGCGCAGGTGTCTCAGCCGTGCACGTCCCTCACTCCTGGGGGCCACAGGGAGACTGGGCGCTGGGGTTCTTGGGGAGGACCTTCACTCCCTGTATTAGAAGCACATTCCGCCCCTTTGGCGGTGGGCAGGGAGCAGCAAAGTGGGCCCCTGTGTTTGTCTTCCCAAAAAGCAAGTTTGTATCTATTCTGCCACAATCTGCTGATTCAGTGGGTGATTTGCATCCTTCGGAGGTCCAGGCACTTCGCGGGCTCTTCTCCTGGAGAAAGAGGGGAGGGCTAGGGCTGGGTCAGGGGCTGCCGCACTGCCAAGAAACAGGCCGCAGGAATCTGTTGGGCAGGGGCTGGGATCTGGGCCGGGTGAGGTGCGGGGGACTCGCAGTCCTGCCGCCGCCCGCGCACAAAGCCTGCCCTTATTCGACTGCCTCGGATGCGGGCCCTGGGTTCAGACCTCCCCGGTGTCCTGTGTGGCCCGCGCGTGGGGCCGCATGTCCTGGCCACGCCGAGAAGGGATGTGCTGCCCTCCGCGGACCCCTGGACCACGGGAGGGGCACGCTCTGCCCAGGACTTGGGCCCTGCCTTGGGCTCTGCTCCGGCATGGAGGGCCAGGCCCAGACGCTGACGGCTTGGCCCCCACCGATGGGTTTCTCGAGCTGAGGGTCACGGGCGTCCGCCACCTGAGAAGGCAGTAAAGGTGTTGCCTTTGTCATGGTCACTCTGCAGTGGGGGCCGGGGGAAGGGTGAGGGGCATGCAGGAGTGCTGGGGTGGGGCTGAGGTGGCAATGGGAGCCTGGCCCCTTCCCGTGTGCTGTTTTGATGTCATGCCCCATCTGGGCCGCCGCTGGGCATGCCAACCAGACTCATTCTCAGACAGAGGTTGTAGATGCCAGGGGTTTTAGTCCCGGTGGATACTAGATCGGCCAACCACACGTTCCTACCTGTTCCTCCCTCCAATACCTGCTCATTAACCATCCCCCACCACCTCCCCTTTCACCACAAGGAGTCCTGTGCCACATTCTAGAGCAGGGCAGATGCCACCCAGGCACTCCTGAGGGGGAGGTCCCCAGCCCTGCGTGGTGTTTCTTGGACTTTCACATGCTTACAATGGTGGGCAAATCCATCCTTCCACAGGTTTCTCCACTAGCATCCATTTACTGAGAGCCTGCTGCGTGCCAGGCACATTTCCAAGTGTGGGGAGTTCATCAGAGAGCAAAGCAGACCAGTCCCTACCCTTACACACACCATGGCCCAGGTCCAGAGCCTATGCCCTCTGCTGTGGTGACATTGCTTTTATCATATCTCTCCCTACAGATTAAAACATAACAGGTACAGACTGCCAGACTCGTGTCTGGATTTGCCAAGGATCCTCTTATCGGAGATTGGCAAAGAGCACTGCAGAGAAAAAAAAGATTGAAATTCTAGTAAAGTGAGAAGAAACATATGTGAAAATGGCACTCACACTAAATCAGCATTAAATAAAACCGGGGCCTGCTTAGAAACCAGTGCAGACCTGCTATTTCTCGCTGAGTCCTGTTATTTTAACTCAGCAAATTCAAGCAAGATTTCACATTCCCATTAGAGGGCAGGAAAGAAGAAAACTGTGATTCTCAAGGGCAAGGCTGAAGCTGTTTGCTGAGTAGGCTGGGGTTGGAGGGTGGCAGCGGTGACATTAGGGTTGGGGTAATCTGAACACAAGGACATGGGTGATAAGACCACAGACTAAATTCTCTGTCCACAAACTCCATTCTCATCTTGTTCCCTGATTCTGTCTCAGTTCACATTTCTCCCTTGGTCACAAACCTTCAATGGCTCCCCATGACCACTGAATTAAGTATAAACATCCTACAGCCCTCCACAGTGTGATCTCCAAACTCTCTTTTCAGTTTGCATGATGTTTCACACCTGTGGCTGCAGCCGAAGAGGATAACTCGTAAGATTGCTGCCTGTGCACCCTTCTGCTTTTGCACTTGGTAATCATGGTAGCCAATATTTGCTCAGTGCTCACTGTGCTGGGTCCTGAGCTTCCCTTATCCCAATTCTACAAGAAAGGATATAGTGTTACCTGCCTTTTTACAGATGTGTTCCTCAGAAGAGTTCCTGACCTATCCAATGGGAATTTGAATACAGGCCTCTCAGTCCCCACAACCTAAACCCTTGACTATGATGTAGACCTTTGGTGGAATCATGGTGCTGTGTCCTGTGTTGTCTCTATTAAATGACTTTATGAAAATTCTAGAAGTTTGGGGCAAGGTGCTGAAAGTAAGAGATGAGACCAGCTGGTCTGGATCTCTCAGGAGGTCCCAGACTCTCCTGTTAGATCTTCCCCTTTTCTCAACATGGGCTCATAACCCCGATCCATCCCTATTCTGCTCCATTATGTCTCACCTTCTCCACTAGTCACCCCCAGCTGGCTCAATGGACCACAAGGTTCTGGGTCAGTGACCTTCCCTTCCCAAGCTCCCCATTTTGCAGAGACAGAGCCATGATTCAGGGGGAAGGTGTATTGTGCTCTCTCTGGCTCTCCAGAAATCCTCGCATTGGTCAAACAGTACTTCTGTTACAATTTAAGATAACTGACTCTTCATGACCCCATGCAGTGATGGAGGGAGAGGGAGAGAAGGGTGATGGCCCAGATGTTGTAGCCACAGGAAGAAGCCCCCCAACTTCTTAGGGACACTCATTCCCCATGCAGCTGGAAAGAGGGAAAGGTTGCAGCCTTCTTGGTTTTTTCACGGTCTTGGGAAGTCCAAGAGAGTAGAGTGGGTCATGGGCTGATGGAAGGCCACTTGTCACAGGCCTTTCCTGGGCTTTGCCCACTGCCTCTTAGACCCACAGGTCAAGTGAGGCAGTTGAGAAAAAAAATCCTCATTGTGAAGTGTCTGCGGCCCTGCTCAGATGAGAGAATGGCCCCCTTTCAGCAGCCCCACTTGGAGCCAGGACAGTATTCCCAGAAGGCCAGATCGGTGAATGGTCATCTGTCTTCCCAGATGGACTGAGGCCTGGCCTGCCAGGGAGGAGACGCAGGTTCTGGTTTCTGTTTGTGAGTTCAGGGGCTCTGGAATACTTCAATAAATAAACACCTATTTATTGAGCTCCTACTGTGTGCAGGGCACTGTAGGGAACACAAAGAGGCACTGACTTGAAAACCACCGATCAGAATTTATCCATGCAAATGAGCTTGCTCCCTAGGGAGGCTGGATACTCGCAGATCCAGTGAGGCCGCCACTATTCGAGGAACCAACCCCTACCCATCCCTACTCCAAACTATTTTGAGTTTTCTCAGTGGAGATGGTTGATGTTTTAAAATTAAAAATAGCTAATAGTCATTAGCTTATTCATTCTTTGCCTATGAGCCAGGCATGGTTCTTGCTGCTTGGAGATGAGAATATCCTGACAGTGTTCAGTCTGCTAGGGGTGATCAGCAGGTCAGCCAGGCCAATGACCAGCTGGGATTGACAGTGATCCCCTCCAAGCGACCCCTGGCTCATCTGCTGTGAGAGTGACCGCAGGCCTTGAGAGTGCAAGAACATGGCTCATGCCGGGTATAAAGTAGCAGGCAGGTGATGCCGATGCCCAGGAGGTAAGTGCACGGCAGGCATCCTGAGATATGTGGGAGCAGAGAGGAGGGGACCCTCACCTCACATGGAGAGCACAGTAAATCAGCCAGGGCTTGCCTGGAGAGGATCACAATTGCCAATGTTTACTAAGCACTCTTTATATACTAGGCATGGTGCTAAGTACTCTAAGTGGATTAATTATCTTGCGTTATCATTACAACCTTTCAAGAGAGATACAATAAACCCCCGTTGCCCACATTTTACATGTGAGGAAACTGAGGCATAGCAAGGTTAAGTAACTTGTCCAAGATCACACAGCAGGGAAGCAGATTCAAACCCAGTTGATCTGACACCCAAGTCTCCCTGTTTAACAGCCACACTGCTGCTTCCAGAAGGAAGGGGAGAAGGCCAAGGGCTCATCAGTAAAGGACAACCCATATTGTTGAGACTAGTTTTTTTTGTTCTGAAGACAGTTCCCAAAGAGGATCTGTGAGCCACTGGAGGGACTACGTACAGAAACTTGGAGGAACCCAGCTTTTGGAGACAGACGAATTTGAGTTTGCATCTTGGCTCTTCCATTTCTTGCTGACTGACCTCAGGCAAGTTCCCTAAACTCTGAGCATTTATTTTCTCATCTCTAAAGTGGAGCTGTTGACACTAATTTGGCAGTGTTTTTGTTTTGTTTTGTTTTGTTTTTTTGTTTTGTTCTGTTTTTTTGACAGGGTCTTACTCTGTCCCTCAGACTGGAGTACAGTGGCTCAATCTCAGCTCACTGCAGCTTCAATCTCCCAGGCTTAAGTGATCCTCCCACCTTAGCCTCCCAAGTAGCTGGGACTACAGGTGTGTGCCACCACACCCAACTAATTTTTGTGTTTTTTGTAGAGATGGGATTTCACCATGTTGCCCAGGTGGGTCTTGAACTCTGTTGCTCAAACAATCTGCCCACCTTGGCCTCTAAAAGTGCTGGGATTACAGGTGCAAGCCACCATGCCTGACTGGCAGTGTTCTTATGAGGACTGTTCAGTCTGCTATTACAGAATACCATGGACTGGGCAACTCAACAACAAACATTTACTTCTCACAGTTCTGGAGGCTGGAAGTCCAAGATCAAAGTGCTGGCAGGTCCAGTGTCTGGTGAAGGCTTTCTTTCTGGTTTGCAGATGGTGGTCTCCCCTTTGTATCGTCACATGAACAAGAGAGAAATAATTTCTATCCTATCTCTTCTTTACAAGGGCACTAATCCCACTCATGAGGGCTCCAACCTCATGACCTCATCACCTCCCAAAGGCCCCACCTCCTAACGTCATCACATTAGGGGTTAGGATGAATTTTGGGGGACATAAGCATTCAGTCCATAACAAGGACTAAAAAGGATATTTTATGTAAAGCATTAGGTAGAGTAACCACTCAGTGCATATCAATTTCCCTTTCTCTTCTTAACAAAGTTATCTGGAGCTCTTCATTTCCGTTTTTTTTTTGTTTGTTTGTTTTTGTTTTTGTGAGACAGAGTCTTGTTCTGTCTCCCTTGTTGGAGTGCAGTGGCACAATCTCGGCTCACTGCAGCCTCTACCTCCTGGGCTCAAGCCATCCTCCCAGCTCAACTTCCTGAATAACTGGGACTACAGGTGCACGCCACCATACCTGGATCATTTTTGTATTTTCTGTAGAGGTGGGGTCTTGCCATGTTCTCAGGCTAGTCTTGAACTCCAGGGCTCAGCCTCCCAAAGTGCTGGGATTACAGACTTGAGCCCTAATGCTCGACCTCCTGGTTCTTGTTAATATCTGGCAGTGAGCGAGCTCTGGTCTGGGAGAAATTGCCAGACAGACAAGAAGAGAGAGGAGGTTAAAGGTGAACCTCATTTCTCTGAGCCTTAATTTCCTCAGAGAAGCATCTATCTTGTAAGATTGTTGTGAGAATGCAATGGGATGATACATAGAAAACACTTAGAACACTCCTGGTACATTTTGGATGGAGCCATATAAAATTGCTAATATTTGACCATTTTTGCCTCATAAAACAGAAATTCCATGTAGTTCAAACAATAAATTCTGAAACTCTGTAAATGCCGATATTTGTCAACATTTAACTATTAGCAGTTCTAATATTAGTTTTCATGTTTTGCACACACACAGAGTCCACCGAGGCAGCTGGGAGCTCTAACTTCCCTCTAGTACTAGAATTGGGATCTCTGGTGTTTCCCTTTCTTTACAGGTGTGGGAAGGCCCCATGGCCTGGGGTGAGTCAGCAAGGGTCCCACTCAGGACTGACCCCAGGTCCTGCCCTTCCCCTCCCATGACTGGCTTCCCTCATGCCCTGTTCTGGGTGGGGTCTGGAATGCTCTGCTCTCCCAGAGTCAAATGCCATGTCCTGCTGAGCTCAGGAGGAATTTCACAGCCTCTGTACAAACCCAGCCCATGAAGGGACCTGACCCCTGGCCTCTCTCTGAGGACTGCTCACCTTGTCTGCTGGATCCCATGAGCTCAGTGGTAGGAGGAGGGTTGCGGCCATCACGGCTCACAACAGTCTCCATGGCCCCTGGCTCCAGATTCCTGGATGTTTACTCATGTGATTGGGGCTGTTTTCTTGGGCTGAAATCCTGCCAAGGAAGCTTTAGCAGCTTTTGCCTCTTTCCTTCCTCCTTTTCCAAAGATAAACCCTGATACAGAACACACCAAAAACAAAGTCAAAGACAATTGGCACACTGCAGAGAAATGTTTGCAATCTGTATGACAAACAAAGGGTTCACATATAAAGAGCTCTTGGAAATAGAGAAGAAAAAGAGAGCAAAAACCTAAGGAAAAAATGAATAAAAGACATGAGCAGACATTTCATAGAAAAAAGAAAGGCATGTGGCTCTTCAACACAAAATTCTGTTCAGTCCCACATTTAGCGAAATGCATATTAAAATTTCATTAAACTACCATTTCTCATGTACCAAATTGGTAAAAATCCGAAAGCTTGACACTCACTCTATGTATCTGCTGTCACACACGTTACTAGTTTGAACGCGAAATGGAGAATTTGGCAATGTTTAACCAAAAGGCATATACAATTACCCTTGACCCAACAATCTCATTCCAGGAATCTACCCTGAAGATATAACTCCACCAATAAATGCGTGTTTATTCATCGTGGCATTATTTGTAAAAGCAAAAGATGACAAGCAACTCAAATGCACCTCAACCGGGGGACTGGTTGAATATATTGTGGTTCATTTGCATACTGAGTACTAGGCAGGCTGATAAAAGAATGAGGAAAGTCTCTATGAACATGACTTGTACAGTGATCTCTGGGGTACACTGTTAAATGAAAAAGCAAGATGCAAAGCAGGGTATATATGGTTATCTTTTGTGTAAGAAACAAATACAAATAATAATATTTATTTATTTGCTTAGTTTGCAAAATAGAAACTAAGGAAAATAATTGCATATTCAGTGGGGATGGGGTTCTGATGAGTAGAGTGGAGAAGATAAAGATGAAGGAAAACTTTTCTGAGTGCACATTTCATATAATTCTACTTTTTTTTCTTTTTGAGACAGGGTCATGCTCTACAGCCCAGGCTGGAGTGCAGTGGCACTACCTAAGTTCACTGTTACCTCTCCGCCTGGATTTAAGTGATTCTCATGCCTCAGCCTCTGGTATAGCTAGGATTACAGGGGCAGGCCACCACTTCTGGCTAACTTTTGTATTTTTAGTACAGATGGGGTTTCACTGTGTTGTCCAGGTTGGTCTCTAACTCCTGACCTCAAGTGATTTACCCATCTCCGCCTCCCAAAGTGCTAGGATTATAGGCTAATTCTAACTTTTGAGCTATGTAAATGTTTTAAATATTTGAAAATAAAATTTAAAAAAGAAGCAAAAAAGCAAACCCTTAAATTGAATACAAACAGAAATAAATGAACCTAACTCTATGCTAAACCAGAAATATTACCTCATGAAGTAAATAATTATTTCAAACAACTTTTTTCTTTTCTTTTTTTTTTGAGACGGAGTCTTGCTCTGTCGCCAGGCTGGAGTGCAGTGGCACGATCTCGGCTTACTGCAACACCTGCCTCCCAGTTTCAAGCAATTCTCCTGCCTCAGCCTCCTGAGTAGCTGGGACTACAGGCATGTGCAACCATGCCTGGCTAATTTTTATATTTTTGGTACA
>NW_012103109.1:1338942-1340504 GCF_000951045.1 Mandrillus leucophaeus | reverse complement strand
TTTGGGAAGGGACACAACCAAAACATATCACCATCTAAACCTAACTTCTCATTTATAAGACACATAGGGATTCAGGAACAAGTGACTAAACACAATGTGGAAACAATCAGACGAATTCAGAATGTAGGACATTCCACACTGCCTACACTCTTTTAAGAGCCAGTATCACAGTCAGGGCTGGCTACAGATTTTTTGCAGCCCAGTTTAAAGGAAAAAAGTGGGGTCCCTTGTTCAAAAAGCAAGAAAAAAAGTACTGTTAAAGATACTAAAAGACAAACCTTTCTTCCATGATCATTCTCTCTTGTTTCATCCTGGTGTTTCTTATTTACTATTTGATGTCATTTTAAGTAAAGAGAAATTAAAATTTTCAGTTATTAGCATAAAATTTACAGTCATCTTCATGGTATACAATGCCACTTTTAAATGCAAATGTAAGAGCATTTAACTCATGGTGGAATCGCCAAAATTACACAATTTGTTATTTCATAGTTCATACATGCACATGTATTTTATTCTTATCAGAGCAGTGAAAATGCCGCACAAAATTAACACAGCTGTTTTTATTTCACTTCTATTAATACGTGTGTGTATATATACACAAACAAGAGATATAACATGCATTATGGGTTCACTATATATATATATATTTTGAGACAGGGTCTCACTATGTAGTCCAGGCTGGGATGCAGTGGCACAAATATGGTTCACTGCAGCCTTGAGCTCCTAGGCTCAAGTGATCTTCCAGCCTCAGCTTCCTGAGTAGCTGGGATCACAGGTGCACACCACCATGCCCGATAATTTATTTTTTGTAGAGACAGGATCACACTATGTTGTCTAGGCTAGTCATGAACTCCTGGGCTCAAGTAATTCTCCCACCTTGGCCTCTCAAAGTGTTGGGATTACAGATGTAAGCCACCGGGCCTGGCCTATTTCTCTTCTTGATACACATTCTACCTACTCTCTACCTTCACATACTTATAAATAAAGAAGTACTGAAAAGACAAAAAAAATTGCTCTATCATTCGCTTTCCATATATGTCATCATTTTCAGTGGAAGTTAACAGGGTAGCATGCTACAGAGAACATATCACTCACTTTATAGAGAATTAAGAGGTGAGTAAGGAAGGTTATGATGGCTGAGTGCGGTAGCTCATACCTGTAATCCCAGCACTTTGGGAGGCCGAGGCGGGCAGATCATGAAGTCAAGAGTTTGAGACCAGCCTGACCAACATGGTGAAACCCCATTTCTACTAAAAATACAAAAATTAGCAAGGCATGGTGGTGTGCGCCTGTAATCTCAGCTACTCAGGAGAATCACTTGAACCTGGGAGGCGGAGGTTGCAGTGAGCTGAGATGGCACCACTGCACTCCAGCCTGGGTGACAGAGCAAGACTCCATCTCAAAAACAAACAAACAAACAAAAAGGATATGATAGGGTTCCTTGGTCATTTGTGTTTCTTAGACCACCATTGCCTTCTGTCTGCATTTGAAGCCAGTTCTGGTTTGACAGAAAGCTTCTGGTTTGAATAAAAGTGTCCCACTTACCCAGTCGTAGATGTAAC
>NW_012103109.1:1327236-1337057 GCF_000951045.1 Mandrillus leucophaeus | reverse complement strand
CCAGGCTGGAGTGCAGTGGCACGATCTCGGCTTACTGCAACACCTGCCTCCCAGTTTCAAGCAATTCTCCTGCCTCAGCCTCCTGAGTAGCTGGGACTACAGGCATGTGCAACCATGCCTGGCTAATTTTTATATTTTTGGTACAGACGGGGTTTCACCACATTGACCAGGCTGGTCTTGAACTCCTGACCTCAAGTGATTTGCCCACCTTGGCCTCCCAAAGTGCTGGGATTACAGGCGTGAGCCACTGCACCCGGCCTCAAACAACTTTTAACATAGTATTCTGACATGTGTTCTAAGGAGAGAAACAACTGCAGATGAATTTTAAATTCATTTAGTAGGTTTATTGTTAGAAGTAATCTTAGTATTGTAATTTTGAAACTACTTTATTTTTGTAGAATAAAGCAAATAAGTAAATGTATTAATTATATTAGGAGCTAAGATTTTCAGTGTAAAAGAAAAGAGATATAAAAATTTTGAAAACAAAACATGATACTAAATTTGAACTTAAAATTTAATATAAACACATATTTTTAAAAAGTTTATGTCCCATCCATGTCCTCTGAAAAGCATTAGAGGCATTGACACCTCAGCAGCAATTAGCACACCTAGAGCCCAAATGGTGGTTTCTAAACACAAAGGTCCTTGGAGCAATGACTGATGCCAGATCTGGAGCAGGAGAAGCACAAGATGAGCCTAAACACCTTTTGTGTCAAGAAACAAGGAGGTGCTCAAAGATGAATGTAAGCCATGTCAAAAGACGACAGGAAACAGCTTGAAGGGGCTTCCTCTAAGCAAATGTAGTCTAATTTGAGACAAATCACAAAGAACAATGATGATATTTAATCGTAATGTGATGAATAAAAGAAGAGTCCCTAGACATGTCCCCCAAAATAAACAGAGAGAGTGATGGAGAGAGAGAAGAGAGAGTGAGACAGAGAAAAAAGGGGGTAAAGGAAAGTTTTTTTCATTGAAAAAGGTCAACTTATACATGTAAAGGGAATAATAGCATGAGAAAAACATTTCACAACCTCCAGTGTAATAATTAATTTAGGAAAAGATCATCAACAGATGCTAAAATCATTAGGTTAAAGATGCCTGGGGAACTGCACAGTCAAAGTAACACTCCACAAAATTACTAATTATACCTTTGCCATAAAGAAGCCTGCAGGTCATCTCCTTAACCAGAAGATCAAATAGCATCACTCAGAGTGAGGCAACCTAATAGGAGACACCAAATGGTGTGATGCAATGTGAAAAATGCAAACTCATATATGAAATACTGTTACCAAAATTGGTTTACCCTGAATCTACTCAAGCATCTGTATTAGTCTATTCTCAGTCTAAGGACATACCCAAGACTGAGTAATTTATAAAGGAAAGAAGTTTAATGGAATCACAGTTCCACATGGTGGGGAGATCTCACAATCATGGTGGAAGGTGAAGGAGGAGCAAAGGCATGTCTTACATGGTGGCAGGCAAGAGGGTGTGTACCAGGGAACTGCCATTTATAAAACCATCAGATCTCGTGAGACTTACTAACACGAGAACAGTATGGAGGTAACCACCCCCATGCTTCAATTACCTCCCACCGGGTCCCTCCCATGACACATGGGGATTATGGGGACTATAATTCAAGATGAGATTTGGGAAGGGACACAACCAAAACATATCACCATCTAAACCTAACTTCTCATTTATAAGACACATAGGGATTCAGGAACAAGTGACTAAACACAATGTGGAAACAATCAGACGAATTCAGAATGTAGGACATTCCACACTGCCTACACTCTTTTAAGAGCCAGTATCACAGTCAGGGCTGGCTACAGATTTTTTGCAGCCCAGTTTAAAGGAAAAAAGTGGGGTCCCTTGTTCAAAAAGCAAGAAAAAAAGTACTGTTAAAGATACTAAAAGACAAACCTTTCTTCCATGATCATTCTCTCTTGTTTCATCCTGGTGTTTCTTATTTACTATTTGATGTCATTTTAAGTAAAGAGAAATTAAAATTTTCAGTTATTAGCATAAAATTTACAGTCATCTTCATGGTATACAATGCCACTTTTAAATGCAAATGTAAGAGCATTTAACTCATGGTGGAATCGCCAAAATTACACAATTTGTTATTTCATAGTTCATACATGCACATGTATTTTATTCTTATCAGAGCAGTGAAAATGCCGCACAAAATTAACACAGCTGTTTTTATTTCACTTCTATTAATACGTGTGTGTATATATACACAAACAAGAGATATAACATGCATTATGGGTTCACTATATATATATATATTTTGAGACAGGGTCTCACTATGTAGTCCAGGCTGGGATGCAGTGGCACAAATATGGTTCACTGCAGCCTTGAGCTCCTAGGCTCAAGTGATCTTCCAGCCTCAGCTTCCTGAGTAGCTGGGATCACAGGTGCACACCACCATGCCCGATAATTTATTTTTTGTAGAGACAGGATCACACTATGTTGTCTAGGCTAGTCATGAACTCCTGGGCTCAAGTAATTCTCCCACCTTGGCCTCTCAAAGTGTTGGGATTACAGATGTAAGCCACCGGGCCTGGCCTATTTCTCTTCTTGATACACATTCTACCTACTCTCTACCTTCACATACTTATAAATAAAGAAGTACTGAAAAGACAAAAAAAATTGCTCTATCATTCGCTTTCCATATATGTCATCATTTTCAGTGGAAGTTAACAGGGTAGCATGCTACAGAGAACATATCACTCACTTTATAGAGAATTAAGAGGTGAGTAAGGAAGGTTATGATGGCTGAGTGCGGTAGCTCATACCTGTAATCCCAGCACTTTGGGAGGCCGAGGCGGGCAGATCATGAAGTCAAGAGTTTGAGACCAGCCTGACCAACATGGTGAAACCCCATTTCTACTAAAAATACAAAAATTAGCAAGGCATGGTGGTGTGCGCCTGTAATCTCAGCTACTCAGGAGAATCACTTGAACCTGGGAGGCGGAGGTTGCAGTGAGCTGAGATGGCACCACTGCACTCCAGCCTGGGTGACAGAGCAAGACTCCATCTCAAAAACAAACAAACAAACAAAAAGGATATGATAGGGTTCCTTGGTCATTTGTGTTTCTTAGACCACCATTGCCTTCTGTCTGCATTTGAAGCCAGTTCTGGTTTGACAGAAAGCTTCTGGTTTGAATAAAAGTGTCCCACTTACCCAGTCGTAGATGTAACATGCATTATGGGTTCACTAGAATTCTGTGCTTATGGAATATCAGGAACGCTATCCACAGATGGGGTGGCAAGGAATGGCTGTGTACACAGATATTGGGCGTATCACCTCTGATCAGGCACACAATCCATTGTCCCATCAGACTTCATTTACAAAACCCAAGTTCAAAGATAAAAATATGAAGAATTTCAGGAGAGTGATGGCAGAACATCAAACCAAGCACCGGGTCCTTCAGAGCACACAGGGCCTTTGCACAGGTCACATGTCCATGAAGCTGGCCCTGGTCCTGTTGCAGTGGGTATGTGCAGAGAGCGTGCTAGATCAGAGGTGGGCAAATATGACCCACGGGACAGATCCACCTCACCCACCACTTTTTTTTTTTTTTTGTACAGTTGCCAACTAAGAATGGTTTTTATGTTTTTAAATGGTTGTTAATGTAAGTACCTAACTTATTTTGCTTCTTGGCCTGTAAAATCTAAAATATTTACTGTGTACTATCTGGCCCTTTATGGAATAAGTTTGTTGATCCTGTTCTAGATTAAAAGAGGCTAAAGAAAAAAAAGAGAAATTGAGAGACTAAAGAGCAAAACAATGAAATGCAATGAGAGAACTTTGATTGGATCCTTTGAATCTTTGGGAGAGAAATCAACTATAAAACCATGCTTGGGGCAATTGGGGGGAATACAAATATGTAATTGGTGAAGATACACATGTTCATTGCACTATTCTTCCAACTTTTCTGCACATTTGAATTTTTCATAATAAAAAAGTTGGGAAGATAATTGCAAAACTCAGGCCTAATGAATTTTGCAATTATTGTCATACATGTTAGACTTTTTTTTTTTTTGAGACTGAGTCTCACTCTGTTGCCCAGGCTGGAGGGCAGTGGCGTGATCTTGGCTTACTGCAACCTCTGCCGCCTAGGTTCAAGCGATTCTTGTGCCTCAACCTCCCGAGTAGCCACCACCCCGGCTACTTTTTGTATTTTCAGTAGAGATAGAGTTTCATCATCTTGGCCAGGCTGGTCTCGAACTCCTGACCTCAAGTAATCCGTCCGCCTTGGCCTCCCAAAGTGCTGAGATTACAGGTGTAAGCCACTGCGTTTGGCCAGGTTAGATTTTAAATATGCCATAAATGATGTTAGTATGCAAGGAATGCTTTGTGCCTGAGCCCAGCATCAGGACTGTCTGTACTTCTCATGGTGGAGCTCCTGGGGTACCCAGTGTGCTGTTACATGTTTAACAGCTGGATCTCCAGGAAAAGCAAAGCCAATGTGTAGCATTTGCCAGTCTCCATGGTGTAAATACTCCCATCATGGCTGATTTCAGACTACCTCCGTGATGTCACTCTAGTCTAAGCTGGGCAGACATTTACACAGTCAGCTCTCACAGGCTCACTAGAGTTAGCCACAGCAAATGACTGTGATCCAGCCTAACAAAGGGTTAGATCAGACCAAATGAATCCTGATTCCTCAGGAGCCACTGAATTAGGGTTAGGGTGGTGTTTGGAACCTGGACCCCAGGAAAGGAGGGGCAAATAAGCTCAAACTTAGGGTTAAGGGAGGCTCTCAATGTGAGTCAGCCACCTTCACTGCAGAAACCTGGCTCTTACCAGTGCACTTCTAGGGGACTCCACAGTCTGTCTCCGAGCTGAATGCCCCCCACCTCCCAGCAGACTGCTCACCACTTCCAGACGGCTCACAATACCACTTCCCTAACAGCCCATGCTGGCTTGAGACTCCGAAGGGTGTCTCCATTGTACCCGGAATGTGAACTCATCTGCTTCGACTTACTCCTCTTCTTTCTCCTCATTTCCCACACCAGTCCATGTTCATCCTCCCCTCCAGCCAGGGTGCTCTCCTCGCTGCCCACAAATACAACCAACTTATTCTTCCCGCCAAATTCTCACTAACATTTTGCTAGCTGCAGTGACCTGCTCTTATCCCCTCTACCTGAACTCTATGAGTTTATCAATTCTGGTTCAAGGCTCAAACATTCCAGCAATCCCTCCCTGCCTGCTCTAGCTCACCTTGACTTCCTTTTTCTTTACTCACTGCCTCCACTGCAACCACTGCCTCTTTTATCATCACCTTCACCACTACCTCCAGTGCCTTCATCTCCTTCATCACCTCCACTATCACTGTTCTTTTTTTGTTTTGTTTTGTTTTTTGGTTTTTGGTTTTTGTTTGTTTGTTTGAGATGGAGTCTTGCTCTGTTGCCCAGGCTAGAGTGCAATGGCATGATTTTGGCTCACTGCAACCCCTGCCTCCCAGGTTCAAGCGATTCTCCCACCTTAGCCTGCCAAGTAGCTGGGATTACAGACACCCGCCACCACGCCTGGCTAATTTTTGTATTTTTAGTAGAAACAGAGTTTCACCATGTTGGCCAGGCTGGTCTTGGACTCCTGACATCAGGTGACCTGCCCACCTTGGCCTCCCAAGATGCTGGAATGACAGGCATGAGGCACCGTGCCCAGCCCCATCACTGTTTCGTTACCTTCACTACTGCCATCACTCCCACCACCACCATGGTCAGCCCCTCCAGCTTTTCTGTATTCATTTCTTCTCCTACATCATCTCCACTATGACTGGTCCACTACTTCCACTACCACTTGCGTCATTACTTCTTCTTTTTTGTTTTTGAGACAGGATATCACTTTGTTGCCCAGGGTGGAGTGTGGTGGCCAGATCACAGCTCACTACAGCCTCCACCTTCTGGGATCAAGCCATCCTCCTACCTCAGCCTCCCAAATAGCTGGGACTACAGGTGTGTGCCACTATGCCTGGCTAATTTTTATATTTTATGTAGAGATTGGGTTTTGCCATGTTGCCCAGGCTGGTCTCAAACTCCTGAGTTCAAGCTATCTGCCTGCCTTGGCCTTCCAAAGTGCTGGGGTTACAGAAGTGAGCTACCGTGCCCGGCCAGCCTCATCACTTCTACCATCACTGCTCCATGACCTTCCTTGTTATTTTCTTAATCATTATCTCCATCACTTCCAATGTTACCTCCACTGATGAGCCCACTCTATCTCCTCATCACCTCCACCACTCCACCATGATCTTCCCTACCACATACACTATCACCACCTTCATCCCTATCATCCTACCCCATCTTTGCTACCTTTATTTCCCTGGCTTAATCTCAGCTATCAACTCCACCATCATTACCACCACTATTTGTGCTATTATCACTATTGCTATTTCTTTGTCCTCTATTCTTAGCCTCCTCTTTCCCCTCATTATTATCAGATTTTCCTGTCTCCATGTCCCTGACACTGAGCATAGTAACTTTATGTCTAGTCCTTGCCTGTAGGTGACATCCATGTAAAAATGAGATAGACACCTGTATGAAGAAAGTAACTTCAGATATTGCTCAGAGCCCATAGACCAGAGCATTCGCAACCTTTCTCAGGCACTGAAGTGATTGGTACACTTGAGCGTGGTGGGGGAAGAGAAGATAGGGGCTGGCTATAGGGTGACTCTACAGGCTGGACAGCTCCCAGCTCTGAGTCCTGCTTCCTCATCATTATCACAACTGGGCTCACCTGGGCTTGAGGCCAGCACCACAGGAAGCTCCAGTGGTGCCCAACTGGGCTGGACGAGTGGTCATTCCATCCCAGCCCTTGGTCTGCCCTGTCTGCGAGGCTTGGTGGGAAAGCACGCTGCTGTACAAGACTCCAACCTCAAATGGTCGGGCACCCATCCCAAACAGCCCCAGCTTCCCTTAATCATCACTCTGACTCTCCCATCCCCGAAATTATCAAAAACGCTCCTTGAGCCTATTTTTGTTTGCCTCCCTACCATCTCTAGGATGGATTAATTCCAGATGTTTGCAGCTTCCTGGGTAAAGCATTGCTTCCCATTATTATTATTATTATTATTATTATTTTTGAGATGGAGTCTCGTTCTGTTGCCCAGGCTGGAATGCAGTGGTGCGATCTTGCAAGCTCCGCCTCCTGGGTTCACGCCATTCTCCTGCTTCAGCCTCCTGAGTAGCTGGGACTACAGGTGCCCGCCACCGCGCCCAGCTAATTTTTTATGTTTTTAGTAGAGAAGGGGTTTCACTGTGTTAGCCAGGATGGTCTCGATCTCCTGACCTTGTGATCTTCCCACCTCAGTCTCCCAAAGTGTTGGGACTACAGGTGTGAGCCACCACATCCGGCCCCAAAACATCCTTTTTTAAACTTCTTGGGGGTATTTCGTTTCCACCACAAGGTTCAAGTGCTGAAGTTTCTCCATACTCTTCATGCCATCACACTTGGTGCACTTTCTCTCTTCTTTCCCTCTAGAGAATGAATAAAACAAACATTTAAATCTATTGTCAGTGTAAATCCCTGCATGCTTTGCTAGGTGTAATTGCTCTTTCCCAAACCTCCCTTTGTGTAGCAATGCCTTTCTCATGGTGAATGGGACATAAGTCATGACAACATGAAAACCATGCCATCAGTTATGCCTTCAGAGGAGAATTCAAAGAAGAGCAGGGCATAAAAGTCTCCTTTAGATCTGGCATTTGCCTTCTGCTCTGGCCTCTCTCTTGGCACCATGCTTCTTTCCCGCATGCCCCCTGCCATGTGCTAAGCCCTCAAGTAAGTTTTCAAGGCACTGTTCTCTTTACCTTTGGACACGGGGCTTCCACCACCTGGAATGTCCTTCCTTTTCATCTGTCTCAAGACCCAGCTGAGGTCCCTAGAAACCTTCCCTGATGCTCCCAATGCCCCTGTATCCCCTTAATCAGAGCATTTCACCCACTTGCCTGTCACTGTCCATTTAGGATTCCCCATCAGGCTGCATTATTGCCCCGCTGTCCTCACCGTCCTCTGTGATCTTCACAATGGAGGGACTGTGGCATCATTGCTGACTTGAAATAACTTGTATTATTGGTTTGGGATGTCTCATGTAAAGAGTTCCTGGAGTCATGTTTCTTACCTATAAACCATGTCAAGAAGGGCCATTAAAAAAAAGGCATAAGGGTGGGAGAATTCAGTGCTTCTACGAGAGGAACTTCTGTTTCAGAATACACACAGAAGGAAAATGTTGGGAACTTGGACAACCAGGTGGTGGTGGAGGTGCACTGCGGTGGCCCTGCCCAGCAATGCTAATAGCAGGGCCAGGCTTAACTCCCTGGCTGGGCTGGGGGCTACCAGCTACCTCTCTGCTGGGGCCCCTTGGTTCTGTGCTTGCTTGGACCCACTTTCCAATTTTGAAAAGACACCTTTTCTTTTACAATGACTTGTAGTTTCATCAGCTGAGCTACACAGGTTCATTTTTTAGGAGCCACTTCTTTGGAGCCATAGCTCACATCTTTCCTGGACTTTCAATATGGGATTTTAAAATAGTCTTGTGGCTTCCTGTGAACTGTTTACTTGTAAAACAGGAACAAATTCTATTAATTTCTATTTTTTCTGAACAGTATTTTTCTATAGTTCCTCTTACTAAAAATGACAGGTTTTTGTTTTTGTTTTTGTTTTAGTTCTTCCCCTATCACCAGGAGGTAAAGTTTAATGAAGTTGTTGTGTGTTGAGTTGGCAGGTTTATCCAAATATCTCTCCTGTGGAAGACCCAGGTCACTACACAGGACCAAGTTTCGTGTGTGTGCCTTCCCTGTGGGTTCTAAACCACAGTGCCTGCACTGGGCCTTGCTTGTTTATCTTCTTGTCAAACAGCCCTTCCATTCTGTGTTTGAATGTGGTTCTTGCTGCTTTCATATCGGGCATGCAGTGTCATGCACGACCAACGTGGGTAGACATGGAGCTGCCTGTCCAGAACCGCATCAGCACAGTCCTTCCCTGGCAGTATTTGTGGGAAGAGAAGAGCTGCAGCATGGTTGAGCAGTGGGCAGCTGAAGATCCAGTTCGCTGGAAGCAGAATCAGCTCCACTGTGGTTTGGGACCAGTGAGCTACAGCCAGTGTGCAAGCGTCTCACTGAATAGTAGGTGCCCACTTGGGACCCTAAAGAGGGAGTTGTTCCCCTCAAAGACCTTGCTCTCCCTGGCTTCTCTGGCAGATCCCTTTCTCTCCCTTGTCCTTTCCAACAGGGCACATCCACTCTGTTTACGCATGCAAGAGGTAATTGCACAGCACCATTAGTGGGTCATTGCTCTCACACTCAAATGTAACTTGAGAAGACTTAATTAGGTAGCTTGGACCAGGACCTCCCACCTTCACCTCCAGGTTAATCAGATAAGCAGTGCCCTTCCAGGGACCACCTGCTTTTGTTTCACTTTTATCTGTCTCCCTCCTGAACTGAGGCGGGTAGCCCTCTGCATGGCCCTTTCGGGGCTCTTCTCCTTTCAAACCTGTAGCTAAACTCTTCTTAGAAGATTACAGGCCAGGCGCAGTGGCTCACATCTGCAATCCTAGCACTTTGGGAGGCCAAGGTGGGCGGATCACCTGAGGTCAGGAATTCGAGACCAGCCTGCCCAACATGGTGAAACCATGTCTCTACTAAAAATACAAAAATTAGCTGGGTGTGGTGGTGGGTGCCTGTGGTCCCAGCTACTTTGGAGGCTGAGGCAGGAGAATCCTTGAACCCAGGAGGCGGTGGTTGCAGTGAGCCAAGATCACACCACTGGACTCCACCTTGGGTGACAGAGTGAGACTCTGCCTCAAAAAAAAAAA
>NW_012103109.1:1275441-1327186 GCF_000951045.1 Mandrillus leucophaeus | reverse complement strand
ATATTTGTGCATGTCTCTTTGGTGAATATTTGGAGACTCTGTCTACAAAAAAAAAAAAAAAAAAAAGACTCTGCCTCAAAAAAAAAAAAAAAAAAAAAAATTACATTATTATTTTATCTGGACTAAAGTATGCTGGGTATTATGAATAAAGCTGCTACAGACATATTTGTGCATGTCTCTTTGGTGAATATTTGGACTCCTTTCTGTTGGCTGTGTACCCAGAGGTGGAATTTCTGGGTCATACAGTGCTGTTCACCTTTAGGAGATCCGACCAAACATTTTTCCAAAGTGCTTGAACCAATTTACCCTCCCACCAACCATAGATGAGAGTTCCAGTTGCTCTGAGCCCTCCCCAACACTTGGCATTGTCAGTCTTTGATTTCACTTTTTCTGATGGGTTTGTAGTAATGTCTCATTATGGCTTCAGTTTGTGTTTCACTGATGAATGATGACGTTTGTGTGTTTTTTTTTTTTTTTTTCTAAGACAGAGTCTCACTCTGTCCCCCAGGCTGGAGTGCAGTGGCAAAATCTCGGCTCACTGCAAGCTCCACCTCCTGGGGTCACACCATTCTCCTGCCTCAGACTTACGAGTAGCTGGAACTACAGGCGCCCGCCACCACTCCCAACTAGTTTTTGTATTTTTAGTAGAGGTGTTGGCCAGGATGGTCTTAATCTCCTCACCTCGTGATCTGCCTGCCTCAGCCTCCCAAACTGCTGGGATTACAGGCATGAGCCACTGTGCCTGGCCTGATATTGGGTATTTTTTTTACAAGTGTAATAGACATTTGGATAGCATGTGTTAAGTTCATATTCAAATCTTTTGCCTATTTTTTAATTGTTATTTCTTTTTATTGACTTGCGGAGTTTCAAAAATAAATATTTTAAACATGACTACTTTGTCAGGTATCTGTATTACAAACATCTCCCAGTCTGTGGCTTATCTATTCTTTTTCTTAGTGATGTCTTTGGATAAAGGACATAAATAAAGTTCATTTTTTTCTTTAGTGATTAATGCATTTATGTCCTGTTTATAAATTCTTGCTCTCCCCAAGGTCATGAAGATATTCTCCTATGTTTTCTTGTGGAAGACTGACTGTTTTACCCTCCAAACTTAGGCCTGTAATCCATTTTGAATTAATTTTTGCATGAAGTATAAGTTAGGGGTAAGAGTTAATTTTTTCCAAATAGATATCCAATTGCTCTAATATCATTTATTGCAAGACAGTTTTCCCTCACAAATAGCAACGGAATGTTTGTTGAAAAACATAGCAGCTTTATTCATAATAGCCCCAAACTGAAAACAACCCGATGTCCCTGAATGGGTAAACAAATTGTGGCACATCTGCTTAATGGAATACTTCTCAGCAATCAGAAGAATGAATCATTCTTGAATGAAGAATGAATAGATTATTGATATGCATGACAATACGAAAGAATCTCAAAAACATTATGTTGAGGAAAGAGAGACAGAGATAAAAGAATGCATAGTGTTTGGTCCCATTTATATGAGGAAAAGCTAATGTGTGGTGATAAAAGTCAGAATAGGCCAGGCAGGTGGCTCATGCCTGTAATCCCATCACTTTGGGAGACTGAGGCAGGCAGATCACAAAGTCGGGAGTTCGAGACCAGCCCGGCTGATACAGTGAAACACTGTCTCTACTAAAAATAACAAAAAATTAGCCAGGCACGGTGATGCACACCTGTAATCCCAGCTACTTGGGAGGCAGAGGCAGGAGAATTTCTTGAAACCAGGAGGTAGAGGTTGCAGTGAGCTGAGATTGTACCACTGCACTCAAGTCTGGTGACAGAGAGATTCCGTCTCAAGAAAAAAAAAATGTCAGAACAGTGGGTCACCACGGGGAGGGGCAGGGAGGATGTTCACTGGGTAGGGCACTTTCAAGGCACTGTTCCTGTGCCAGGCACTATCACCTGGCTGTGAAGGTCAAGAGAGAGAGAAGGTGGCATCAATTTGGAGGCTGTTAAGAACGCAGAGTAATGCTACCTGTTTACATCTCTGCTGGCTTATTGCCATTTCTTCTCTGAGCAGCCTTGGGGGCAATTGGACCTTTCCAGGACTGTGTCAGGGCGTTAGTTCCTTTCTGTAGAATGCCAGAATGTGCAAACTCCTAGAGTCCTAATCATTAGCTCTGAAAGCTGTCTTAAGACTTATTGGGCTGAGCCTTCTCGTTTTTGTAGATAAGACACCTGGAGCTGACAAGAAAGGGAACATTTCTAGGAGCTAAAAGAATTCCATTGTCATCATCATCTTTGTCCTCACGGCTACTAAGATTTTGAAGACTTACAATGACTTACTACATGTGAAGCACTGTGCCAAGGCTTCTGATTAATTCTCCCAACAAGCCTGTGAGGAGTGTTAGTGTTAGCTCTCAGTATAGAGGAGGAGTTTGGAGCTTGAAGAGGCCCAGTTCCTAGCTCCCATGGCCACGGGTGCTAGCCTCAGGCTGCGCTGAGTCTACGTCATCTGCCACTCTGGGCCCCTCCAGGTCTTCCATTTCTCAAGCACGTGATTGCTGTAGTCTCAATGCTTAGATGGTTTTGAGTGGTCCTGGCCCTCTGTTCTGGGATGGTCTGGAGCCACTCATGGCACCCTCACGGGTCCTCCCCTGTCTGCTCTAGCCCTGAGGCTGCATTCATAGAGGAGCTTCTTCTGGAAGTGCAGGTGTGCTGGGCCTGTCTCAGAGCTGGTTCCATTGAGGTGGCCTGCATCTTCTCTCTCTTCTTGGCTTTGTCCGCATAGTGTTGGGCCAATCCCATTTGGGCTCCCCTTATGAACCCAGCCTTGAGGGGTAGTGTGAGGCTCCTTTTTGTATGGGCCTGTAGAAGACTCATGAGCAAGTGTGAATGATGGATGATTCATCTTCACACAAACCTACAGTTCCCCCTCAACCCCAGAGTCCCAGATTTTCTCAATCTTTCCCCATTGGGTGGGGACTTTACAGATAGAAGTGACACACAGAGAAGAAACCCTAAACCAACTTGAGACTTCTTTCCTACCTTGTAAACCATAAGGCCATATCTGTACGTGCATGTATGCACACACACACACCTTCACGGGGGTCAGAGCCATGGGTTTCCAGATTGGGGCTATCTTTAACAGGAGAGGCAGATCTGTGCAGCAGGATTTAAGGGGGGGTGCTGGACATTTACTTTCTTCTTGACTCATCTGGCCACTACCTAGTGTCCCCTTCCTTTTGTGTAGGTTATGGGACCCTGCTGGGATTCCCTGTCCTCCACTAGATCTGAATCTGGCTGCCTGAAGCTGCATTGAGACCAGGAGAAATAACCCTGGGGGGGTCTCAGCCAAGTGCAGTGGGATGTCATGTCCACTGGGACATCTGCCACGGGCATGGGAGAGCTGGGGATGGACAGCTCAGGGACCTTTGCCCCTCTGCTCTCAGGAACCAAAGACAACCCTTAGCAGCCTCCTGGCTACCCCATTTTCCCTGGGGAGAGGAAGGGAAAGTGAGGGACAGAAAAGAGAGGAATAAGAAGGAAAAAAAGGAGGAGGAACCCCTTTCACTGTCTCAACCGTGCGCCCATCATGCCCTTTTGGATCAGGGTGGGGGACCAGCAGGTCCTCCTCCCTAAATAAATGACTGTGATTTAGGGGTTACTTCCAGGCAAGGCCTCAGAGGTGTCTGTTTTTAAATATAATCACAGACTTGGCTTCAAATGTTTTCAGGCCAGGCATGGTGACTCATGCCTGTAATCCCAGTACTTTGGGAGGCTGAGGTGGGTGGACCACCTGAGGTCAGGAGTTTGATACCAGCCTGGCCAACATGGTGAAACCCCATCTCTACTAAAAATACAAAAAATTAGTTGGGCATGGTGGTGGGTGCCTGTAGTCCCAGCTACTTTGGAGGCTGAGGCAGGAGAATCGCTTGAACCTGGGAGGCAGAAGTTACGGTGAGCCAAGGTTGTACCGTTGCACTCCAGTCTGGGCAACAAAAATGAAACTCCATCTCAAAATGAAAGTATTCTCAGAGTATATTGGGGCCAAAAGTTGGGTCCTGTACAATCAGAAATATGGGACACCGATCTGTGCATTTACTGTTCCAGTCAACAAATCTACAGAGTCCCTACTGTGCTAGGTGCTGATACAGTGACGAGAGCACAGTCATGATCCCTGCTCTTTGCTCTTCCATTTGGAGGGGAAGGTTTCCAGTGGATCTAGGTGAGAACTGATGATACTCAGGGAGAGGAGAGAGATTTGCCCAGGGAGAAAGAGCCACGGTAGGGAGACAGGCAGAGTTAAGTAATTGTGACAGACACTGTGTAGACGCAAAACCTAACCTATTTAGTATTTGGCTCTAAAGTGTACAGTCCCTGATCTAGGCTACAGACTACTTGAGGACAGGATCCCCATCCAATGCATTTTTTGGAGCCCACAAAGTCCATAGCACAGAGCCTGGCATGCGCTTGCTGGTTGGTAAGTGTTTGTTGTATGAGCAAGGGTGAGGATGAGGTGGGCTAACGATGGGGTGTGGCGGAGAGGAGCCAGAAGGAAAAAAAGAAGGAAGGGAGAAGATGAGGGACTTAGGGTCAATTCTCCTTCTTTGTGAATTTGCCTCCTTGCTGAGATTTATTTGTAAGTTCCAAATCAACACTTGTGGCCCTGTTACAGTCATTCACAGGTAAGTGCAGAGCAGTGAAAAGGTTGAGTCACCAAATACACATTCTCCCACTGAGGCTGAACAAGGGTACATTCTGCCTTCTTTCAGTGCTTGTCTATAAGCAAGTGTCCTTTTCACGGTCTGTTTAGTTCCACGCTATTTTGCATTTTTGTGCTTTACAGTGGTGGTTTTGCTGTTTAACATGGCCTGCAGGTGTTGTGCTGAAATGTGGCCTAGTGTTCCTGGGTTCAAGGCTGTGATGTGCCTTATGGAGAAAATATGTGTGTTAGATAGGCTTTGCTCAGGCGTGAGTTACAGCGCTGTTGGCTGTGAGTTCAATGTTAATGAGTCAATGACCTGTATTAAGTCTAGTGTCTTTAAATAGAGACGTACATAATACAAGGTTATGTATTGGTTGGTTGAAGATGATGTGACCAACAGCTTTCATGCAACTAACCCTCTATTTCCCTTAGGAACAGGGTTCTGGATTTACCAACTTAGTGTTCAAGGCAACTTTGTAGGACGTAACTACCACGAATAAGGAGAATTTTTTATTTTTTAAATTTTTTTTATTTTTTTTTGAGGCAGGATCTGGCTCTGTCACCTGGGCTAGAGTGCAGTGGCACAATCATGGCTCACTGCAGCTTTGATCTTCCGAGCTCAAGCGATCCTCTTACCTCAGCCTCCCCAGTAGCTGGGACTAAAGTGTATGCCACAACGCCCAGAAAATTTTTTAGAAAATTTTTCACAGACAAGCCGTTTCACCATATTGCCCAGGTTGGTCTCCAACTCCTGGGTTCAAGTGATCCTCCTGCTTTTTTGGCCTCCCAAATCTCTGGGATTACTGGTATGAGCCATCTCACCCCCTCAAAAGAAAGAGAATTGGCTGTAGATCAAGGAAGTGGTGTGGAACAGACCAGGTCTGTTAGAATTAACCAAGAGAGGAGAGGGGCAGTGTGAAATGATGTGGCTGCTGGGGGGCGGGTGGGTAGTGGCCAAGTGCTGAGATTTCTTTGGGCCATGTCAGGGCCAGCAGCTGTGAGGAGGACAACTGGGATGTTAGTGCTTTCAGGCAGAGGCCACAGCACAGAGCAGGGAACCTCACAGCAAAGGACCTGAGCCCCCCAGGCACCCAAGGGGAGGTAAGGAAAGGTGACCGAGCTGGGATGCAGGGCAGGGCAGAGGGTTGAACACACCTGGAAGGGAAGCTCTGTGACTAGAAGCGCACTCCCGGGTACAGTGAGGAACTGAGCCTTGAGGATAGGGGCCGTCTCTTTCCTCCATGGTGTGGGAGACAGAGCGGACACGACTTCTTAGCCTGCACTGGGTTTCCTGAGCCTCAGGTTTGGGCGCTTGTGAGGGCACAAGCCATCAGTGTGCCCTGAATTGCCCCCAGGGCAGAGGAGCGCTGTGCTGGGCACCAGGCTTGGCTCTCGGGCCTGCTGGCCATGGGTGAGGTCAGGGGCAGGGGGTGCCTTATAGAGCAGAGAGAGGGGAAGAAGGCCAGGGCATTCATGGGGGATATTTGCCCCATCCCTTATGTTCCTGAAAGGCGTAGTGGACGTTGAACTGTAGAGACCCCTCCCCAGGGAGGCACCCCCTCCCTGCCCCTGCCCAAGTAAGACTGGCTGATTTAGAACTGCGTTAATCCTTGCCACGAGTCTGAAAGTCACCAGGGAGGAAACTGCTGCCCACCCCATGCCACTCCAGGCACACCTTGTTATGCCAATGTTATGTTTTCACACAAATAACCTTTTATTGGTGTTGTTTAAGAAAACTATTAAGTCATCGATTTTCAAAGTGGAAAGTACCTAAAGATGTCTAGTTTCTTAGCAAGAAGCAAGTAAAATATTATCATCCCCATGCTGCAGATGAGGAACAGGGCCCAGGGCCCCCAAGCCAACGGAGCGGAAGGGGAAGATGGGGGCTTGGACGCAGGTCTCTTCTCCCGATAAAGGTTTCCCCTACACTGGTTCTCTCTTCTTTTCCCACCTGGATTTGGACCTGAATTTCCCCTCTTCAACCCTTGTTTCCCTCCAGAAAGTGCCAGTGTAAGGATGCCACATGTCAGCTGTGAATCGGTCCATCTCTTCCTGCTCCTGCTCGCTTTGGTCACCCCGTGTCCCTCGTGCCCTCTGTCCCAGTCCCTCTCTGTTTGTAACCCACTGTTCACAGCTGTTCTCTGTGGCTCCACGAGGGGTGCAGGCAGGGGTGGGCTCCTGGCTGGAGCAGGGTTCTGTGACTCGTCCCAAACAAGCCTTGCTCTGTGTGCCGTGCTGCTGAGGCCAGCTGCTGGGAGAAAGCAAACGAAAGAAAATCTGTTTTAAAAAAGCCCAGGTGAAGGCAGCCAAGACAAATACACCCAGCCAAGGGAGCAGGAGGGCTGGAAGATTCCAGATGCAGAGGCCTCCCTCCATTGCCATGGTCTGATCAAGGGGCTGGGCAGGGCGAGGCGGGGGAGGGAAAGTGCTCAGGGTAGGGGGCTCTTTACCTGCTTCCTTCTGAGCCCAGGCAAGAGACGTTTTCCTGAGGACGGGCCATGATTGGGGTTGGGGGAAGGGGAGTGGTGGCGCGAGGAGGAGTCAACACAACCCAAGCTTGGCTGGAAACCCAAGGGCCCACCATGGTCAGCTGGGGCGGGGGCATGTGGACAACACCAGGCTTTGTCCCAGTTTAAGACCAGCTAAGGGACTCTGCCCTCCTGCTCTCTGTCCCATTCCCAGGCCCCCACCTCACTCACTCTTCTGCCATGCTGCCCTCTGTCAACACCAGCCCGAGCGAGGGGGGCTGGGGGAATATGTGGTTTTATCCTTTATTGCTGTTCTGGGAATCAAACCTGGGCCTCATGGAAATGTACCCACCAAAAGGACAGCCATGGTCTCCCAGCACGGGACGTTTACCCAGGGCGGGCCCTGGTGAGTCGGGGGGGCACTCGTCCTGGGAGAGAGTGCCTGCCGGCGGGTTGCAAGCATAAACAGTAAGGGCATTTTGCTGCTGCTTCACTCTTCACCAACACAGAGAGAGAGACAGGGAGAGAGAGCAGAACTTGCTGCAAAGTTGGCGCGAGAGGGAGGACCACATGGGGCTAGAGCCAGTCCCCGGACCTGGTTTGGGCAAATGCCCATGGAGCTGGGTCACTAGGCAGAGGCTTTGGGGTCTGCAAACTGAGACTCCCCTAGAGTGCTGGAAGCAGACACATGTTGGCCTAATGCCAGGGCAGACACATGGGGCAGGCCCAGAGCGGGCAGAACAGTGGGACAGGAGCCTCCATGGGCGGCGCGCCGTGTATCTGAGGCCTCCTGGCCAAGACCCCGAGTGTCTTTCCAAATTTGTGGAGGGCAAGCCTCTGAAGAGAGGAATGATGTGCTATAGGGCCCCAGCAAGGAGCTGGGACAATGGACCATAGAACCTGGAGACAGAATTAGACTCTAATAAGGGAGAACTTATTAGGAATTGGGAAGTCTCTCTGAGGACAGATGATGTGTTTTAGAAGCTAATGAGTTAAAATGAGTTATCTGCCATTAAAAGCATTCAAAAAGAAGGTATGGTAGCCACTTAGGAGGGGAGTCACAAATTAAATGAATGGCTGCGACACACATCCTTAAAGGGCTCGTCCTATCCTGAGAGTCTTTCAGTCCTAGAAATTGTGTAACACGCATGGTGGCAAATGCCCTAATCTCACTGAATATCAGTTTCCTCCTCTGAAAAATGGAAATGTTGCTGCTTACCCTTTTTTAGGTCACATCACAGTGAAGGCCAAATGAGCTTTGAAACCCTCAAGACTATAGTGACATGTAACATGTGGCCAGTAGAAGTTCTCAGTAAATATATGTGGCCATTAAATCATCAAGATCAGTAATTGAAGGTGCCAACGTCAAGACCCCACTATCTACTGAAGGCCCTCAAGTCTCCACGTCAAGCCACGCCTCATTATTTCCTCTATCAACAGACAGACTACACACACACACACACACACACACACACACTTTCTCCCTTCCCTAAAGAATCTTTCCATTTAGTTGGGGAACAGGTCTGTCTCCTCCATCTGTAACTTGCACTTTTTCTTTTTAAAGATTGAACTCAAAAATCATCTCTTCTAAGTTCTTTATCCCCTACTCGCTCTATTTGGGCTAGACTAGGTGCCCCTTCTTGCCTGAGCTAGTATTTACCATAGCGCTTCCATTACTCCTTGTTTTCTTGCTTATCTTTCCCACCAGGCTGGGGTCCCTGAGGGCAGGGATGGCATTTAATGCATCACCATGACAGGATAGCTTAGCTGTAAAAGGCGTGCGCTTTGGAATTGAATACCCCTGTATTAGACTCCCAGTTGGCTCTTGGCCAAGTGTAGGAACTTGGTCTCCCAGAGTCTCCGCTTTATCATCTATTTAATGGGGACCCTAAAGTGGGGCTAAGAACACTCAGAGTTGTTGTGAGGATTAAAGAAATAAACACTATATGTGGAGTGCTTAGCATTGGGTCAGAGACGCAGTAAATGTCCAGTAGATTTAGCCATCGTGACTATGACAGAGCTAGGGCCTAACACACAGCAGGAGCTTAAAGTGTGGGTGACTTGCAGATGGAGAAAAGACTGAACAAATAGATGTTTGCCAGTCCCTGGCTAACAAAGCTGGACTCATAATGACTTTTTGTGGGCCCCAAGGACTGGTCTCCATGTGCTGAAAATGGCACTGCCGGGAGTCAAGAAGAAAGGTGAGACTCTCAATGGCAGGGAACTGAGAGAAACCAAGGAGCCAGAGCTGTTCTAGGATCCTTCAGCAGAGGCCGGGGAGGGTGGTCACTGGCTCGCTCCCCCTTGTTGGGAAGTGTCCCTGGTGCCAAAGCCTGGGTTCCATCCACTCTTACAGCAGCCTCGCTCCAGGCTGACCACTGCTTCTGGAGTTCATTGAAGGAAAGTGGCGGGAGGTGCACGTGCACTGGAGCCACTAGTTGTCCAGCTAGGGCTGTGCAAGCAGACACACAACAAAGCAGCCCATTGAAGGCTGGTAAACAGCCTGCAGAAGGGACACTGTGTTCCACATTGACAGACATGCACCAGGCTCTATTTAAAGACCCACACACTGGGATTAGCACAGGTACGTTTATTTCTAATTGTCCACGTGGCCCTCTGTGATTCTCTCGGAAGAGTGACCTCACTTCCTGGTTGACCCAAAATAACCTCTCCCCACTATCCCAAGACATTTTTGTTGTTCTGGGTCTTGTCATTCAAACAAACAACCTAGTCTATTAGGTCTTTTATTTTTCTCTTTTTCTGAAACGTGGTGCAGCCAGGTCCCTCTTAGAGGGCTGAGCTTTGGCCAAACATGGATGCTTGAAATGTAATTACTTTGATGTCACCAAGTAGCAAAGAAACCAGGTTTTTGGCGGGCGGGGTGAGGAGCACCAGGTGAAATATGGGGCACCTGCAAACTTGGAGCCCACAACTGTTGCTCTCTGGCTGGCTGAAAATAATTTTTGAGAGGGCAAAGAGAGAAAAATGACTCCTGGGTCAAAACTACCCCCTTCCTCTCCAGCCACTCATGGGGAAGGAACCAACAATGTCAGGGGCAGGTGGGGAGAGGGTGGGCTTCTTACTTGCCTGTGCCTCAGTTTCTCCACCTACAAAAACCAACTCATAAGGTTGCAGCAAGGGTTAAATAAGGTGACACTTGCAAATCAGTCAGAGCAGTGCCTGCATCATGGTAGATCATCTCTTATTACTATTCCCACTTTAGAGATGAGGGACTGAGGCTTGCAGACTTGCCCAAGGTCACACAGCAAGTCGATGGTGGAAATAGGATTCAGATCAGGGTCAGTCTCATCCAGAACTGGTGAGCTTTGGAGCTGAAGGGACTGAGGGGCACCTTGCCTTCCTTCCCCTCACTCACACAGTGAGGGGGCTCAGTGAAATAATGTGGGACCTAGAATTCTGGGAGCCCGAGTATGTGGACAGGATTATCACAATAGCTAGCATTTAGTCACACTTCTTCCCGCTAATGTTAAATGCTTATACAGCTTTCATTATGTGCCAGCACTGCTCCAAGCACCTTATGTGCATTCACTCATTTAATTCCTGTAATAATCCCCTGTGAGTTGGCTACCATTATTATAATCCCCATTTTACAGATGAGGAAACTGAGGCACAGAGAGGTTAAATAACTTGTCAAAGCCACATGGCTGGTGCATGCTGGGATTCAAACACATGTCTAGCTCTGGCATCCATGCTCTTAGTCATCATATACACATACACGTCACACTGCAACTTGCACCTCAGCACCCTTCATTCTTCATTCCCTTCATTCTTCATCACTTTTTCTTCTTTCCACAGAATTTGTCACTCTCTAACTTGCTGTATTCATTACTTATTGTGTCTCTCATTGACTGTCTTCTCCTGCCCTTAATGAATGTAAGCACCAGGAGAAAGCAGCTTATTTGGTGCACTGATATGTCCCAGGCACCTAGAATTACATCTGCACACAGTAGGCACTTAATACATACTGAATGAATGAATGACTCACTAGATGAAGAGGCAGAGCGTTCACTGGGGTTGAGTTGTATTAAGTTTGTTCATTAATTTGTTCAAATGTTCATTTGGTTGAGTGATAAGTCAGGGACTCAAACTCAGATTTGACTCCAAATGCTCTACTTAATCATGTTTTGCTGAAGCTGAACTTTCCAGGTGCCCTTTTGAGAAACCAAAAAGAAGCAGCAAATGTTTCGAAAATAAGCAGGGCTGGGTGGAAAATTTGAAAGTTGCTATGGACCTAAAAGAATATGCCCCCATATGGAAATCAACATGAAAGCCACACTAAACCAGTAAAGGCATGAGGGCGTCCAGTAAAATTCTGATTTTTCCCACTTTGATGCTTTCCTTAGAAATAATCACAATTCCAACATTTTGGCCAGGTGCAGTGACTCGTGCCTGTAATGCCAGCCCTTTAGGAGGCTGAGGCCAAAGGATTGCTTGAGCCCAGGAG
The DNA here is from genome assembly GCF_000951045.1 of Mandrillus leucophaeus. Lineage (NCBI taxonomy): Eukaryota > Metazoa > Chordata > Mammalia > Primates > Cercopithecidae > Mandrillus > Mandrillus leucophaeus. The sequence continues at coordinate 1,315,578 of NW_012103109.1, read as the reverse complement.
TTCGAGACCAGTCTGGGCAACATAGCAAGACCCTATTTCTACAAAAAGTAAAATAAAAATTAATCAGATTTGGCGGTGCGTGTCTGTAGTTCCAGCTATTTGAGAGGCTGAGTCCAGGAGGTCCAGGTTGCAGTGAGCCATGATGATGCTAATGCACTCCAGTCTGAGCAACAGAGCAAGATGCTGTCTGTATGTAAAACGAAACAAAATAAAATAAAATAACATGTTTTAAAAGACATTTGTGTGTATGGATCTCTGCTGTACTGACGGCCCAGCGCAAGCTCAGCTGCCTATTGGGTGATCCAGGTTTGTGCACAAGAAGCGAATGTGATTCAGCACTGTTGGAGGGGTCGCTGTGTGTCACCGGTTGAGCTGGGCACAGAGAAGACACAGTCCCTGTCCTCCAGGAGCACAGTCCAGTAGAAAACACCAGAACTCAGCACTCACCAGACTGGTGAGTGATATGTAGGAGCTTAAGGACAAGGCATGTGGGGAACACAAGGGTTTGGAGTCCACACAAAGCTTCAGGGAAGTCACCCAGAAGAGGGAAGGGGACATTTGAACCAGGTCCTCCCACTATTCATGGTCCCTGAGGTTTGTCCATTTGGCAACCAGCTTTCAGAAGCCCTGGCAAGGACTGAGAGTTGATGAGGTCTCCTCCTGAGGAAGGCTGTGTCCGGATGGAGGTGGGGATGCCACGAGGGGGCACAGGGCTACTCACCTCTGATGGGGATCCTGTAGAATCACATGGCGTGGGATGATGTCGGCTGCATGAGAGCCTTCTGGGAAACTGGCGCCACCTCCAGGCAGCCTTCCCTGAATTCCACTACCTTTTCTGCCTTAACATAGCTGTCCCTCCACTAGACTCCGTCTCAGTCTCCAGGCCCTACTGGACTGTGCACCCCTTGGGGTAGGCTCTACCTTACCCACCCCCATAGTGCCCCACCTCACCCCAGCACTGTGCCCAACGCACTGCATTCGGATGAGGATGCTCCCAAGATTTCAGCTGGACAGGCTGTGTTTGTCCTGATTCAACCCCAGAAGGATTGGTGAATTTCCTAACAGCTAACATTCGCTGAGCACTGGACCCATGCCCACGCTGTGCTAAGCACTTTGCTGCTCTATCTTAATTCTCACATCTCCCTGCGCACGCAGGTGCTGGCATTATTTCCATTTTACAGATGAAGTCAAAGAAGCAGAGAAATCAGCAACTTGCCCAAGTCACACAGATTACAAGGGACACCAGAACTTGATGGCAGACAGTTGACTCTGGATCAGCCAGGCCAGTTACACTCTCTAATATGAGGCCAAGAGGGCCCTGGGGGTGTGAGGATGGGACTTGGGAGGGGCAGACATGAGGACATCCTAGCCATGTCTCCACTGCTTCAACTTGTGTTCACTGTGGAACCAGAGTGTGGGCATGTGCCAGTAGGGTCTTTCTGCTCCCATCCTTGGTGGGGGGGGGGTCCAGGCAGGCCCCTCGCACCAACCCTGCCCCTCACCCCCAGCTCTCCTGGGTCCCTCCATCAAACTGATCTCCATCAGATTTGTCCTTCTAACCATCTGGCCCATGCTCCACACCTTTCTTGAACCATCCTCCACCTCTTCCGAACAGCCAGGGATTCTCTGGCAAGGTCCTCACAGCACAGTAATGCATTCAAGACATCTGTTCTTCTTCCCTAGGTTGGGGCTTACAAAAATGTTGCATTAAGACAGAGATGAGAGCTGGGCACGATGGGCTCACACCTGTAATCCCAGCACTCTGGGAGGCCGAGGCGGGCAGATCATTTGAGGTCAGGAGTTTGAGACCAGTCTGGCCAATATGGCAAAACCCTACCTCTACTAAAAGTACAAAAATTAGACAAGCATGGTTGTGGACACCTGTAATAGCTACTTGGGAGGCTGAGGCAGGAGAATTGCTTGAACCCAGGAGGTGGAGGTTGCAGTGAACTGAGATCGTGCCACTGCACTCCAGCATGGGTGATGGAGTGAGACTCCGACTCAGAAAAAAAAAGACAGAGATATGAGGTTGGACATGGTGGCTCACACCTGTAATTCCAGCACTTTCAAAGGCCAAGGTGGTGGGAGGATTGCTTGAGCCCAGGAGTTTGAGACCAGCCTAAGCAACACAGTGAGAACACAGTGAGACCCTGTCTTTAAAAAAAAAAGACAGAGCTGAGAATGTTAGTGATGAATATTTTTGGTGGAAATAAAATTTTAGTGGGGTCTTTTTCCAACCCCGCCCTCCTCCCCAAGCCAACTTAAAGCACCTAAACAGAGCTGTGTCCTCCAGGGCTTTTGATGTTTCTGTGCTGGTCTCCTGGTCCTCCCACCATTTTCCTCCTGGAGCGGTGTTGGCTCGGACTGATGCGGCAGCCACGTTCTGAGGGCTCAGCACCGGCTTCCACGCCTGGCCCTAGGGGAGCTGCCTGATTTAGGAAAAGATTTCAACGTGGGACCAGCTCCTGTTGCCTCAGAAGCCCCAGGCCTCTAGGAACCCACGGGACCGAGCTTAAACTTTCTTTTCCAAAACTTGAAGATTCTGGCAATCTCAGGAAAGGATTTTATATTTTGTCTCCTGCTTTTCTTAATAACGAATGATGGAAAATGCTGAAAACCCAGTGCTCAGCAAAACCTCCCTCTATAGGAAATAGCAGAAAACCGCTTTCTGGGATGAACACCAGGCCAGCTTAGGTGTTTCTTGGAGCCTCTGCTTGGTTACATAATGCCTGATGGCCCAACCCAGGCGAGCTGACACCCTGGAGCTCACAAGACCCCTGCCCTAAGCTGGTCAGGCCCCTGGCAAGACACTGGCTTTTGCTGTGTTTCACATTCGTCTAGTTAATGCCTACTTCTCCCTGTGCCCCTTTCCCCCTGCCCTGGGTCCTTTTTTCATGGAACAACAACAGTTTCCATAATGAGCTCAGTAGTGAGGCAGAAACGGAACCTGTCTGGGCCTTCACTTCCCCATTGGATGGGTGTGGATTAAGTGACCTGTGGCTTTCACTTGGAGCCAACATTCCATGATTCTATGGTTGGAGGAGAGCTTCTCCTTGTTGTCGAGGCTGCAGACCGTGGCTGAGGAGAAAGGTTTCCAGGCAGAGCAATCAGGCCTCCTCCTAGATGGCTGTGACTGACTAATCCTATCCTCTCCCCAGCCCAGCAATGGCACACACATGCACACGGGGTATCAAACAAGCATCTGGGTTTTCTTCTTCCTTTCATTCATCTGCCCATCCATTCATCCACCTGTCCATTCATTCACTTGTACACTCATTTGTTCTATGAACATTCATTGAGCACCCACTAGGTCCTGGAGACACGGAAGTGGTGGGATCCCCTCCTTGAACTCACAGACTAGAATGGGAGCGCAGCCTGTAGATCAAACGGGAGAGTGCTGAGTATTAAGGTCTAGGGCAGTGGTACATCAGGGGGCCGTGAGGATAAGAAGTTTCCACAACATCTGATGTTCCTCAACTGACGCTCACTCGCTCTGGACCCAGAGTATAGGCATATCTCTGGGGTGTACCTTAAGCACTTTAGAGATGATCTCTTCACTCCTGAGCTAAGGTAAGTCAGCCAAGGTCATGAAGAGCAAGCAAGTGGGGAAACTGGAACCAAACCCAGAGACCTTAAGTGTTATCAGGTTGGTGATTCTTACCTTGACAACAACACACAAAGTTAGTAAGGCTCAGGACTCTAAAATAAGATGGTGTGAGACAAGCACTTGGGCCTTATTGTAGAATTCTAGTGCCAATATCATTGTCTATTTCAACCTCCTTTTGGCAGGCAAGGAAACTAAGGCATAGCCTGTTCAAGTCAGTTGCCCAGGGTTTCTCAGCAAGGAAGAGGCTGAGCTAAGAGAGTGCCCAGGTCTCCTGACTCCAGTCTAGTAACTGGGAGGCTCTGGTTCAAGCACAGTGTTGTTACTGCATACATCTCCACTTCCTAGAACTTTTCCTGGGAGGTCTTCAGCCAGACTGCCTGGCTGCAGAAAATGCTGCTGTGCTAGCAGACGGGGGTGAGCTCATCCCCTGAGGTGACGTGGCAAGAACGTGGTGGCAGCCAGGGCTTCAGCTCCCGTCTGAAATCATGGATGAAAATAGCTTGCCTGCGGTCTATTGATACCCAATACTCTATCATCAGATTGAGGAAGTCAATTAAGTGTCTGGTTTTCCTCCAGGGGCCTGAGAATTGCACAAAGGCCAGAGAACAGTGGACAACAGAAACAGGGTTTTGGTTTCCCATTCACAACTCCCCCAAAATCAAAGGCTGCCGGCTGCACTTGCCGGTCTGCAGGCAGCATTAGATGGCTCCCTGGGACTGGTGACAAGAAGCCAGCTCTCCAGTTTGAAGAACAGGCTCAGACTCAGATTGCAGAAACATCTGGCCCTCCTGGAGAAAGCACAGGAAACAGCTCAGGATGGGAGGGTCCTGGGATTGCCCTGGAACTTCCTGTGGGGAAAGGAGCAGAGGCCAGAGGACCAGGCTGGTATGAGTCGGGAGTGACTGTGGCTGATGCCAAATGAGACCTCAGGGACATTGGTTAATGTTCAGACCAGGGCAGAGGTAGGAGTGCCCAGGGAAATGCAGACTCCTCTCCTGCCACATATGAAAGGCAAGAATATGGACCATCTCCTCCCCAGCTCAATGCTGACCCAGGTCAACCAGCAAGAGACAGAATGCCTGGTGCTCCAAGCCTCCAGCCCTACCCTGCCTGCAGTCAAACTGTGCCCCTGTCCATGGAGAGCCTGGCCCTCTGTGGACTTATGTCTCATGCAGGCCACCTCATTACTCAGCCAGCTCTCCTTTCACCTTTGCCCCCATTGTCCTTTGGGGACCTAATTTTCTGGGCTGCGTGGTGATAACTGTGATAGCTCAGGCACAATATGCTGGGCCAGAAGTTTTCCATCTTGAGAATCCAACATCAGAATCACCCGGATGGCTTTTAAAATGGCCAACTAACATGAAAAAATGCTCAACATCATGAATCATCAGGGAAATGCAAATTAAAACCACAATGAGATATCATCTTATCCCAGCCAGAATGGTCAATATTAAAAACTCAGAAAACAATAGATGTTGGCATGGATGTGGTGAAAAGGGCACATCTATGCACCGCAGGTAGGAATTAAATTAGTACAAACCCTTTGAAAAACAGTATGGAGGATTCTTAAAGAACTAAAAGTGGACCTACCATTTGATCCAGCAATCCCACCACTGGGTACCTACCCAAAGGAAAAGAAGTCATTATATCCAAAAGACACCTGCACACATATGTTTATTGCAGCACAATTCACAATTGCAAATATATGGAACCAACATAAGTGCCCATCAACCAATAAGTGGGTAAAGAAAATGGTATTCCATGGTATATATACACCATGGAATGCTATTCAGTCACGAAAAGGAATGAAATAATGTCTTTTGCAGCAACTCGGATGGAGCTGGAGGCCATTATCCTAAGCGAGGTAATTCAGGAACGGAAAACTGAATACCGTGTGTTCTCACAAGTGGGAGCCAAGCTATGGGTATGCAAAGGCATACAGAATGGCATAACGGACTTTAGAGATTCAGAAGAGGGAGGGTGGTAGGGGACGTGGGATAAAAAAAACTATATACTGTCCATTTTGGGTGTGTTGTACAAATTTTTTTTTAAAAAACACTACATATTGGGTACAAGGTATACTATTTGGGTGAAGGGTGGACTAAAATCTCAGACTTCACCACTATGAAGTCCATCCATGTAACAAAAACCACATGGACCCCAAATGCTATTGACATTTTTTTAAATTAAAAAATAAAAATAGGCTGGGTGCAGTGGCTCACGCCTGTAATCCTAGCACTTTGGGAGGCTGAGGTGGCCAGATCATCTGAGGTCAGGAGTTTGAGACCAGCCTGGCCAACATGGTGAAACCCTGTCTCTACTAAAAATGCAAAATTAGCCAGGCGTGGTGGTGCATGCCTGTAATCCCAGCTACTCAGGAGGCTGAGGCAGGGAATGGTTTGAACCTGAGAGGCGGAGATTGCAGTGAGCTGAGATCCACGCCACTGCCCTCCAGCCTGGATGACAAGAGCAAAACTCCATCTGAAAAATAAATACATATAAGTAAATAAATAAATAAAAGGGCTCCACCCCCATAGTTTCTGACTTGGTAAGTCTGCCCTGGGGCCTGAGTATCTGAATTTCTACTAAATCCTTGGGAGATGCAGATGCTGCTTGTTCAAGTAACTGAACTCTGAGACCCATGTGTAGGCATGACTGGATGAGGCAGGGACAGCCGCCGCTAGCAGCCAGAAATGGCCTCCCTGAGGAGGCAACATTCAGCTCAGGCCTGAACGACAAGAAGGAGCCAGCCGTGCAAACATCAGGGAGTTCCTAAACTTTTCTGGGCCTGGGGTGCCAGGGCAGTCTGGTGAAGCCTATGCATCCCTTCCCAGAAGGATGTTTGTAATTGCATTAAATTAATATACATGGGGTTACACAGGAAAATCATTATCTTGAAACCCAGCTCAATCCATGGAACACGTGGTTTAAAAAAAAACAAAAACAAAAACAAAAACAAAACAAAACCAAACCCTGGGAAAAGAGTATTTGAGGAAGAGGGAACCGTAAGTGCGAAGTCCCTGGGGTGGGTGAATTCAGCAGGTTGGTGGAAAAGATGCTGAGGGCTGAGCTCAATGCGTGGAGGGAATGAAGCAGAGGCTAGATCCTGTGGTGCCTGTGCTTTGGTGATGGCTGTAGTCTGTATTCCCAGTGTGCTGAACACCAACAAGGCTTTCAAATTTGCTTACCACGCCATCGGGGCAGGGTGGCGAGCAGATTCCTATTCTAAACCATCACTGTGGCTGCTGGATGGAGAGTGGGATGTTAGGGGGACAAGAAGGGAGGCAGGAGACCCTTGGGAGCTACTGCAGGCCTCCAGGGCATACACATAGGACCAGACTTTTGACGCAGGGCAGGGAGAGGAGCCTTCGGGGTCAAGGGGGACCTTGGAGGTATAACTGAGTGAAGCACCTATATACTGGACACAGGCAAGGAAGGACAAGTATTTGGGGTTAGTGTCTACTGCTGACTCTGTTACTAATTCACCACGTGTCCTAGGCTTAATCGCTCCCCGTCTCCGCGTCTCAGGCTTTAGTGGGTAAAAGGGGGGCTTGGACTAAGCTCCACAGTCAGAGTGCAGAGGCTTCAGTGCAGGCCCCGCGAACCCTCTGGCTGGAAGTGCTGTTTGCCCGGGAAGGGCGATGATGCCCACCGCCGTGGGCGCCCGAGTGGCTGCCCAGTCGGGTCTGCAGGCCTCGTCGACTGCGGAGGGGGCGGCGTGGGGACCCGGCGGCCGCAGCGAGGCGGCAAGGCGCCTGGGTCCCGCTACCAGCGGCCGGGGTAAATGAGAGCCCGAGGGAGCCCGGGCGGCCCGCGGCGGGCGGGATTGGCGCCGGATCGGGTCCATTCCTTCCCCTCACCTCCCCTCCTCCTCCTGTCTCCTCTCCTCCCCAGCCTTGCCCTCCTCTCCCCTCCCACCCCTCCTTTCCCCTCCCGACTCCTCCTCTCCCCTCCCTTTTCCTCCCCTCCGCCTTCCTCATCTCTTACCCCGCACTCGGCTCCTCTTGGCAAAACTGCTGGAAAAAAGGGCCGGGCAGAGGGGCAGACGGCGGCGGGCCGGCTCCGCGCCGCCAGCCCGGGCAGCGAACACTCTGGAGGAAAAGCTGCGGCCCCGTCACCCTCCCCGCCCCTGCTCGCGGGGTCCAGGGCTCCGACACCCGGTGGAGGGGGCTCCCCACACCCATTGGACACCTGTTGGCCCCCTGCAGGGAAAATGCTTTTTCCCTCTTCACTTCCACCGACCCTCAATCATGCTGACCTCCCTGAAATGGCAGACTAGCGAGGGCCTCTGAGAGGTTTCGTTATGTAATCAACAAAGTGTATTGAAAAACTGCTCCTCGCTGGCCCTATACTGGGTGGGCCCTGGGGGCGACACCAGTTCGGACCCTGTTCCTGTCCTGGAAGAGTACCCAGTCTAGTGGTGGAGACAGATATATAGGAGCATGAAATAAGCACCCACTGTTTGCCAGATCTTTGAAACACATGATCTATAATCCTTATGCTAAAGCCTCAAGTAGTAGTAACTCCATTTTACAGGTGAGGAGACAAAGACTATGGACTAAGATAATAGATGGATGAAATTTATATTCACAACATGTAAAACCCACAAGAGATGACTGTTTTAAAATACACGAGGATTCCTGTAAAACCACCAAAATGGCTACAGTTTAAAAGACTGAAAATATCAAGTATTAATGAGGATGAGGAGCAACTGGAATTTTCATACGCTGCTGGTAGGAGTGTAAATTGGTGCAACCACTTTAGAAGAATGTTCAGTAGTGGAGATTAAAGGCAAACATTCAAAATTCCCATGATGAACCAATTCCACTACCAACAGAATTGAGTGCTTATAGCCCCCAAAAGACACGTTCAAACATGTCCATAGAAACTTTATTCATAATAACACCAAACTGGAAACAACCCAAATGTCCATCAACAAGAAAAAGGGTAAATAAATTCTGCATAGGCATACAATGGATTATTACATAGCAATGGAAAAGAATGATTTAACATACAACCACCTAGATAAATCCGAAAGATGCCAGATACAAAAGAGAACTTACTGCATGATTCTGTTTATATACAGATTTTTAAGAGTGAAACCAATCTAAGGTGTAAAGGTCAAAATAGTAGTTGCCTTGAAAGGTAAATGGAGGGGACACAAGAGCCTTTGAGGAGCTGGAAAGCTCTAAATCTTAACCTGGGTGGAGGTTACACAGGTATGTCCACGTGTAAAAATGAATCAAGCTCCACAGTTAATATCTTGTGCATCATGTGTAGATTATACCTTAATTCAAACAAAGCGAAACCAAGAGCTCCTTCCACTCAACAAGGAAATGATAGGAAATACAAATGTTTAATTGGCAAAGGACACACATTGGCAATTTACGGAAAGAAAAGTCCTAATAGGTAGCGGGTATGTGAAAAGATGCTCAATCTCATTAGTAACTGGCAAATACACATTGAAACAAAATACTACTTGACACCCATCAGGTTAGTAAAGCAGCTGGTACCATGTGTTGACCAGGGGATGTAGGAGATGGCGGCTGGAGCACAGATGGGTGCTGGAAGCAGTTGGGCTAGCAGCCCCTGGTGATAAAGTGAGTGCACACCTTGGGACTCAGTTCCAACTCTCTGTGCTTGTGCTGGTGAGCAAGGGGACCAGTACAAGGATACGTTCACTTGGTATTATTTATGGGAGTGCTGAGTTGAAGACAACCTTGATGTTAATCTGGGGAGGATTCAGTGAAATGTGGGAGGGTCACACTATGGGATGCTGTGCAGCAGTCAGAAGCAACAAATTTCTAATGACATATGTGCATAGATGGATCTCTAAAACACAGAGACATGGCTGGGCTCAGTGGCTCCTGCCTATAATCCCAGCACTCTAGGAGGCCAAGGCAGGAGGATTGCTTGAGCCCAGGAATTGGAGACCAGCCTGGGAAATATGGTGAGACCCTCATCTCTACCAAAAAAAAATATATATATGTTTTTAAAAATTAGGTGGGCATGGTGATGTGCCTGTAGTCCCAGCTACTCAGGAGGCTGAAGCAAGGGAATCACTTGAACCTGGGAGGTCGAGGCTGCAGTGAGCTGTGATTGCATCACTGCACTACAGCCAGTGTGACAGCGTGAGATGCTGTTACACACCCACACACACACCACCACCACCATAGAAACGTGGAACAAGTAAGTAACAGAACTAAACTGACAGCATAGTACATATATGTAAGTTACCCCATCACATACACACACAAGTTCTGTACATTTTATAAAGATATGTATATATGCAAAGGTATACATTAAACATCTGAATGTGTGCTTAAGAGAGGGAGATTGGAGATGAAGGAGAAAAATAAGGTAAAACAAAATATGATCCCATCATTCTACTTCAAGAGAGAAATGAAAATATATGTCTACACCTAGATTTGTATTTGGATGTTCAAAGCAGTTTTATTTTTAATGGTTAAAAACTGGAAACAACTCAAATGTCCCTCAACAGATAAATGGATGAATTAATTACAGTATAACTGTACCACAGAGTGGCACTCCGTAATGAAAGGGAAAAACAACTGATACATGCAACAATGTAGATAACTTTCCAAGTAATTACAGTTGAATGAAGAATCTAGATTGTATGATTTCATTTTTAGAAACCTGTAGGAAATGCAAACTAATCTATAATGACAGAAAGCAGATGAGTAGTTACCTCTGGAGTAGGGAGGGGCAGGAGGGAGGAATTATCAAGTAGAAGGAAACCTTTATATGAATGCTACATTCATTACCGTGATTATGGTGATGGTTTCTCAGGTGTAAAACTCATCAAACTGCAGCCTTTAAATATGTGCAGTTTATTTATTGTATGTTAGGTAAATCCATAAAAAAAAGAAAATAAGAGGAGGGCTTTGCATAACTAATGATTATAACATACCTGAACTGAAGGGTATAATGAACCCTTTCTAAGGATAGGATATAATTATATCAAAAGGATATAATTAACTTTCTGTACCTGAAAATTAATAACTAACCAAAAACAAAAACAAAAAAAGCCCAAGCAAATAAAGCAAAAATCAAGGCTTAGATGGTGAAGTGACTTGCCCAGGCTTCACAGCTGAGATACTGGCTTCTAGAACATGGTTCTAGGAGCCTCTGCAAGACTCAGGGCTTGCATTCATTTAAGGTGCTCTACAGGCAACAACATGAGAGAAATTACCTGTACTTAGTGGGGGCAGAGATGACCACATTCACCTAATCCTTACGGGCTGTCCCTGCAAAAACACCAAGGACTCAGAGATTGTGGGGGGGCAAGTTCTCTCTAGGTCCTCTGCATTCAGTCTTGAAGAGAGACACCTGGACAGATAGTCACAAGGCTGGGTGAAATCAGGGAAAGCTTCCTGTAAGAAGTGATACACAAGTTCACACATGTGTTTGGCCCAGAGCAAGCCTTCCCTAAATTTTATCTATTTATTATAACTGTGCCCTCACAATATTAGAGAGAGAGGAGTGGAAAGGAACCAGGTGTTCCCGCCAGAGGGAGCTGTACCATCAAAGGCAGGGGGTTATGGTGGAGAGTCACAGATGCTTTGGCTTGGCTGTGACGGCAGTGGGGCAAAGTAGAGGGTAAGTCCTGTCAGGGCTGGTTGACATTCTCCTGAACGCAAACCTCCCAGGTGACACAGGGGCATAGGACATTTTAGGACAGGGGTGATAGAGGAGTCAGAGAGTGCTGGGAAGCTCCCCCAACTATGCAGTTGACCTAGAGTCTGGACCTTGCCAAGTCTAATCTGCAGATGGCTTTAATCCATCAAAGTTTGTCCTCAATGGGTCTCTTGGCTTGCCTGACACATAGTAGGAGGCTGATATTAGATTTATCTCTTGCTTCCGCCTTTCCCAGGACACTTACAGGCTCTGCCCAATACCCACCCACAGGGCCACTGTCCATACCGAGCCATGACCAAAAAAGTGGGCAGGCAGGGCTGGGCTGGGTCAAGTGGACCCTGAGTCCTAGGAAGGAGCCAGCCAGGGACAGGCACCCCCTGGGCCAGGTGGAGGGAGGAGGCTGCTCCTGATGCCCGCCCATGAAGAAGCCACATTGTAGGGTCTTTGGGGGAGAATATATTTATTTTGTTTCCTGAACTGTGTGAACAGTGCATGGTGCCGCCTGGATTCAGTGGGCTCCATGTGGCTGGGGAGGGATTACATCCCCTCCCAGGTGGTGTGATATAAAAAGGCCCCATTCAGCACTGGCCTGGAGGCCCACAGGCAGCCCTAGGCTCCTGTACCTTCCCTGAGAGCAGCCTGGCTCCCCCCATCTCCCTGAGGCACAGGGCCTGGGGCTGTGTGTGGGGGACATAGTCACCCTGTCTGCTTGCCTATACCTCTTCGGGTGGCGGATGCAGGGACAGCTGTTTGAGACCTGTTCTCTGAGGGTCGCTGCTCACCTTCAAGTGGGATTCCTCAGGCTGCACACTCAGGAAAGGAACCAGCCAAGGGGGTGGGCATGGGACACAAGAGAGCCACTTTGTCCCAGACTCTCATTCTCAAAGGGTCTCACATTTAAACTGTGATGTTATCTCTGAGGGAGGTTTCACATCCAGCCACAGAGACTGGCTGAAGGAGACCTTCATCAGACAACTTTAAATTCATGTTCATTGCTAGGCCACATCGCCTGCGGGGTCTCTGAATTAATATTTATACAATTCCTATGATGATTTTGTGAATAGCACAGTTATGTTTCCTTATGTTTTGTGTGAGTGAGTGGGAGTGTGTGCATTTGTGTGTGTGCAGAATATTAATGTATTCATGGGAAATATTTTAAAGGTACCCTGATTTTTGTAACCCTGTTTTGACATTTCCTTATTTGTCAGTGCTCTGGGATTTTCTGGACCTCCAAGGGCCCTTGGCCAAGACTTCCTGCATCCTCAGCATGTCTGGACCCAATAGGTATAGGCAAGCAGGCAGGGTGGCTGTGTCCCTGGCAGCCATGAGCAGGCGGTGGGACTGCATCCTGGCCAGGCATCCCCGGAGTCGGCAGAGAGGCCAGGAAGGGGTCCTTTCTCAAAACTGGCTGGCTTCCCAGATGATCAGGTCCCTGGTAGGGAACATGAAGTCAAGTTCTTTCTGGGCTATTCCTTGCCTCTCCTGTGTGTCAGGCCCCCAGCGCCAAGCATGGGCGGCCTCTCACTGGATTTGCTACACCCTCTCAGCCCTTCCTTCCCCACCTTCAGAGCAGAGCTTCTCTGAATCCAATTTGGAGGGGTTGGGAAGCCCCAGAAACCCTGGCTGCCATGGGGTCTTGGTCTCGGTGGGAGTGAGCTCACTGCAGCTATCCCAGCCCGTGGTTGGCCCTCTGCCTTCTAGTTCAGCGCTGCCTCTGCCTCCCTGAGTCACCTTGAGAAATCACTGAACCTTGGCTCTCCTATCTGCACAATGGTAGATTGCATTGGTTGGTTTTTGAGGGTCTTCTCAGTTCAGACTTTCTGGAAAATCCAGGAACCTGGATGCAGATATTAATATAACTGAGTTCAGACTGACAAACTTGACACCGGCACGTGATTATGCTGGGATGCTGGTCACTCCACATGCCCCAATGCTGTCTGAAAGGAGTTTTCTCCTGGGCATTTGCATCCATCCTCCTCGGGAGGCGAACAATGTTGGGCTGATCTATAGCCCCCTCATCCCTTCCCCTCTTTGAAAAGAACCGTAGAGGAGGCCTTGGTGCCAACATTTGGGGTAGAGGTAGGGGGTGGGGAGGTGAGGCTAAGGAGGAAGGAGTTGGGAATGGATTGCATGGGCAGGGGGTGGAGGGTGCTCAGCTCTGGAGAGCCCTGAGCTCCCAGTTGTCCATTGTAAAACTGGATCTGATTTCAGGTTATGGCTCAATGTGTCACAGGAGAGAGAGGACCCATCCTGGAGGAGAAAGAGTGCCATTTGCTCCCCAGCAAGGGGAGAGCTCTTTGTGTGCCAGCATGGCCCAGCACTTGCTGTTGGTCATGATCTTGTACTTACTGGTGAAAGAAGGGTGGGCAAGGAGTGGGGGGTGGTCTTTGAGAGGCCTGGAACACCCAGGCTGGGCATGGCTGCCTGTGCCAGCAAGCTTAGCTGAGATGTGATCTTATTCTGGGCTTGAGAACGGGGCTCTGGCTTCCCTGGAACATGACCTACTCATCCCAGAGTAAGGTGGAGTGTTCTGGAAAGGATGGAAGGAGGGATGGAAGGATAAAATTAAACTGATCTGAGGGAAGAATCCCTAGTGACTTTTTCTAGATGACTAACTTATATAGTCATCTATATATAAGGTGTTACCCTCAAATCTTGTGGAGCTCAAAGGGAAGGAAAATGGAAAAAAGCAAACTGGACTTGCTGTCTGGTGAATCCCAGGAGAGAATTTTGGTAAACTGTTGACAAGGGAAAGTCATGATTGAAGGGACTAAGGAAGGATTGTCTATGTTCCCTCTAGATTGTTGAGGCATCTTGCTTTGCACGGGTGAAACATTGATTCTATCCAGCCATCACATTTGCCACTTATAGTCACGTAGCCTGAAATGTCTAAATAGAGAAATAGAGCACGGGTTCTATCATGTACCATGTATCACTTACTAGTGATAGTAGGAAAGAATTGTGTGCTATATGTTAGAAGATCTAGTTTCTGGTTCTTGCTCTGGTGCTAACCAGCTGGATCACTCAACCAGAGCTCTTTATCCAACATTAGTGAGTTACTTACCACTCCTTATCTTGTAGTGCTGTTTCCATTGGACTCTCCCTAACTCAACATTATCTTATACATAGTAGCTGCTCAATAAACACATTTGCTGAGAGGATGGACAGATGAATGGCTAAGTGGATGAATGACAGGTTCTGGAGTTCAGTTGCCCACCTATAAACTAAGGGATATGAAGTCAAGCTTCCATACATTTCCTCCCACCTCAAATCATCTGTGGCTATGCTGTTTCGATCTAAGCAGACTTCTTCCAAAGTTGCTTAGAACCTGCACACCTGGGCCAATCAGGCTTTTGTAGGTTATTGAATGCAATATCCTTCCGAGTCATTGTCACATCTCCATGGCCTTTCCTTTATGATTGGTGAGACGATCTTAGAAGATTAATACTAAGTATTTGTTGAATGAGGAAGAAATCATTTCCAATTATAATCTGACACATTTAAGGATCTGTGGCATGTGGGTCTCATGGTAGACAACACGCCACAGTGTTTGCCAGCTGTTTGAAGATTATCCTCCACAACGGGGCAGGATGTATTCCCATAGCCAGTTTCTGGTGTGACATCTGAATGTGGCTTTGCAGCTTTGGGCTTGGGCGTGTCCTTACATCAGTCAGGCCATCAACACAGCACTCGGAAGCGTCATGTCTGGGCCCCTGCCACAGTGTAAGAGAGAAGCTGACAATTTGGAACATGCCCAGAGGCAAGTGGCCAGGATGGTGAAGGGTCTGGAAATGTCACAGGGGAGGAGTGGGAAAAGAACCAAGGGAATTTGCCAGAAGAGAGAGACACATGATAGCTGCCTGCAAAGACCTGAAGGGTTGTAACAAAGGGTGTGTCCAAGCTAACCTAGACTAGGGTTTGGCTTTTTCCCTACATGGGCCTCCTGAGAACAGACCTGCCAGTGGAGGATATAAGTTACAGAGAGGCCAATTTCAGCTCAGTCTAAGAACTTAAGAAGATTTTTTTCAACTGAGTTATAACAACATAGAATTGAAGGAGAGAATGGATGAGTATTGCCAGGACTGAAGGAAAGGAGATCTCATTGAATGGGTAGTTGGTCTAGATGAATTTTCAGAGCTCTTGCAGTGTGGAGCCTCCAGAATTCTAAATAATTTAGCACATTAGTGTAAAGAGAAAGCTCCTTGCTTTGTCAATTTAGAAATCGTCTGCTGGTCTTCACTGTGGTTCATCTAATTCCTGGTTGGTCTCCTCTAAACACATTTCTCTATTCAGTGGTTTCGGCTTCCCAACTGAAATGACTGTAAGCCTCTCTCTTCTGTGTGTTTAACAAAAAAAATATATTTTTAATTCTTTTTTTTCAAATAAAGAGCTTAGGAGGTCTCAGGAAGACTGTACCCAAATGGAGAAATTCCATAAGAAACAAACAAACAAACAAATAAGCCTCCAAGCCAAAATTATATGGCCGTAAAAGCCAAACCCCCCCAAGATTCAGTTTGCCTGGCTGTCCAGAAAATAGAACTTTGTCTGCCTCCAAGATCTCTTCAGGGACGATGGATTTGCCTCACCCATGACTGGACCCATTAAATTTAAATCTGGGGGCAGGGTAGGTGGGAAACCCTGCGAAGCTCACACCTCCTGAAGGTGGATGGAGAGGGAGAAACATCGTCTCCACAACAACCAGGGACCCCACCGTAACAACCTCCCTTATACCTGGAGCCAAGTCTTCCCATAGCGACTGGGCCTGAGGGTTGCACGTCTGGGACCTCCTATCTGGTGGTTGGTGATGTCAGTGGAGCCTCTGATACAGTGATTTTCTTGGAATTATGCAGAAAGTATGGCCCATAAAATAGAAATTAATCTATCAGCTGCAAGGCTTAAAATAAAAACTGATTCACAACCGCTTTATTTGTGACCACACCACTGCCAACCAGAAGTAGCCCTCAGCTCCCACACCCAGGGCTCCATCGGTCTTTCTTTTCACAGTGGCATAAACCGTCAGAGCCAGAATGGCTCTCTGGGATCGTCCAACCCCCTCATTTTACAGATGAGGTTTCGTTTGAAGCTTAGTTCCAAGTGGACTTGGCGTCCAACAGGAAAGCGTTAACATTTTCCAGAAGCAGGCCTCGCCTCTCAGCTGAAGGCTGCTTTAACATGAAAGTCCACGTCTTGTTTGAATTAGCGCGGGTGCTCTGGGCATGATTACCGGAAAGGGGGTGAGCTGCGGGCGGCGGGGCGGGCAGTGATGTCACTGGAGACCCCAGGTAAAAGCCGTGGGACATGACGACAGTCACAAGCAGAGCCCTGTCTTGCTTAGGCAGACATTGGAGGGAGAAATGGGGCAGCTTCTTCTGGAGCCGCTGGTTCTAGGTGGCAGCCACGGCCATCAGAGGCTACACCAGAGAGGCCCCTTGGTGAGGGGCTCAGGTAGACATAGGAGCATGTCTCCACCATGTTGGGTGACAGACACAAGGGCGCTGCCTACTGGCCCTGGAGGCCAAGGGCGCTCTCTCCATCCAATGTGGGCAAAGAACTATGTCTGGCATAATTTGGGGGGCCACTTTTGCAGGGACTTGAGCCCTTTGAGGAGGAACTTCTTCTCCAGCCACATCCCCAACTCCAACAACACTGGCTCCACCACCTGCTGCATCTTGTAGGGAAACTGGAACCTACCACACAGAATAGGTGTCTAGAGGAAGGGCTCAAATTCCCTGGGATCCTGGGCTCTCTATAAACCCACAGAAGACCTCACCCGCTCAGGTTTCTTTTCTAACACTGCGCGCGTGCATGGTGTTAGGGGAAGGGAGGGGGGAATGAGGGAAGTTGTGCTGACAATTGCAAGTCTGTTCTGGAGCCCAGAGGAAAAACTTAGTACAGACCTAAGTAAGAGAAAGAAAATTTCAGGGTTTCCAAGAATACTTAAATAATTGCTGCTATTCCGGCCCTCAGATTGGTGGTTTGTTTGAGTAATAGCTCTGGCATGAACCCTTTATACCACACTTTGTCCTGGAGGCCAGGCTGGCTCTGTCATGTCTGCAAGGGATACCCCAGGGTGCACCATATTCTGGGGGCACTCTACAGTGAGGCAAAGGAACAAAACATTGGGCCATAAGGCAAGGTGGTGAAGATGGCATTTCGCTGTCAAGGGATGTGCTCATGGACTTACAGAGATACAGAGGCCTTCCATGGGATCTTCTCTGAGGTGTGAATTCTCTACCATACAAATGCCTGACCTATCTTATTACCCCATCAGATCTCAGTGCATATAAAGAGGGTATATATGTCATTATTTGGGGGCACTCTCACCTCGCATTAAATTTCCCAGGGCTGAGCTGGATGCCGGCTGCTTGCAGGATCCTTGTGTATTTCTTCTGCCCATTGTATCTTCAGTGTGCACTGTCTTTGCATGTGTGGTTAGGTTGTCCTATGTTAGCCGTGATCTGCTCAGGCACCTCTTTCCTACCCTAGCAGAGGGAAAGATCTTTTCCAGGGTTCTCATAGGTGCAAAAGTAGGAGGAGTTCTGGGTTCTGGAGGTCAGGTTCTGGTCCTGGCTTTGCTTGGCAGTATGCTCTTGAGCAAGTCACCTAATCCCGCCAAAAAAGATGAGAGCAGGACTCAGCTTGTGTCATGAAACATTGCAGATTGTGGCCCATTAGCCAGGGGCTGTGCAATCAATTTGGGCAGAGCAAATGCTCAGAGATATCTCAGGCAACCAGCATCCAGCTCAGCCCAGTGAAATCTAATGCAAGGTGAGAGTGTCCCCAAATATTAAGGACATTTGTCGCTTCTTGCAACTCTTACTCAATGTGGGACCCATTCTTGGTTTAGGCACCTCAAGGGACAGGGAGCTCACTACTTAACAGGAAAGATGTTTTCCTTGCAATAAAATAACAACTATGACTACGACGATGACGATGGCTAGCGAATATTAAGGTTTTGCTTAGTGGCAGGCATGATGCCGTTATTCATCTGTGAGACTTCATTTAATCCTCACAACAATTCTTCCTATGAGATAAGTACTATTATTATTATCTCATTTTATAAATAAAGAGACTGAGATTCAGATAGGTTACGAATGCCCCAATTCCCACAGTCAGGATTTGAACCTGGGCACATTTGACCCCAGAGCCTAGACTTGTAAACTCCACATGATTCTGCCCTTTTCTTACTGGGAGAGGGTCTTTCTGCCTCCTCCTGGTAGTCACACACCTGCGGAACCCTGTCACCTTCAGCATGGGCTGTATTTAGCAAATGCTTCTAACACATAGAAGGTGCCTGAAATGAAGGGATGTCACTCCAGAGATGAGGTTACAAAAGATTGGCTTCCTATTCTCTCTCTCACACTCGCGCTCTCTCCGGAAGCAAGCAGCCCTACGGAGAGCCCACAAGGCCAACAGCCATGAGAGTGAGCGTAGGAACCATTAAGCCTTAAGATGGCGGCAGCCCCAGCCGACACCTCAATTGTGATCTCATAGCAGATGGCATCCAACTAAACTGCACCCCAATTCCTGATTCATAGAAATTCTGAAATAACAAACACTGTTTGAAGCCATTGAATTTTAGAGTAATTTGTTACCCTGCAATAGATGGCTTAGCCACCTCCCGTAACATCCATCCTGGTGCCACCATTCTGAGAAACACAGACTATATTGACCTCCTCTCCTTCTTCACATGCCCTCTTGGAATGTTTTCTTTTCCAGTTTCTCATGTGTCCCTCAAGGATACCAGATGGTTTCTAGGATCTCCACCTTCTCTGGCAAATATGAGCATGTTAACATTCTCCTTAGGTGGGGCCAGACCGGTACCAGTAGTGGCGGCACCGTCACCCCCCGGCTTCGCTATTCCTGTTTGAAGATTCCTCCACTCGCCAGCTGTGTGACTTCGTGTAACTTCTTAAGCTTATCTAGGCTTCCATTTCCTCATCTGTGAAATTAGGATAAGATATTCCCTCTCTCACAGGGCTACTGTGAGTGAGGATTAAAAGAGATAATGTAGGCTGAGTGCTTAAAATAGTGCCCAGCATGTAGTGGGTGCTTAATAAATGCAGCTGCCACATCATTGGGTAGCATTGAGCCCCTCTCTGTTCTGTTCAAACTACTACAACAAATGTGCAAGGACAGTTGGGGTCACAGAAGAGGGAAAAGGCACTCCCTGTTTGCTGCTCCTTATTCTGCAGAAAACTCCACGTTTCTCACCCATCTACAGGGGCCATTTCTCCACCTCACACAAGGATTATGGCGCCTCGTCTCCTCTGCCTCACAGTCATTGTGAAGTTAAAATGGGCAACTCATTTCTTAGGTTGGACCTACTGACAACAGACATATGACCTGGTTACAGTAGAAGTGTGTTTGCTACCGCAGTGAGTGACTAGAGATAAAAAATTATAAAAAGAAAAGAAAAAAAAAGTGTTGGAGTTCAAGTTCCCCCTCTCCCTTTCTGGAACACCCCTGATTGGAATCTGCCACTTTCCCATACTGGGAGAAACTCTTGTTACTTTCCTGATTACAACTCAACAATGGCTTCCCACTAAGTCCCAGATGCTTACTGCAGTGTACCGGGCTGGGATGCCCTGTCCCTGCCGGATTCTGTGCCTTGATGGCTCCCGCTCTCTGTCTACACAGACATGACTCACTTCTCCCTGTCCCTTGCTGCTTGTTGTGGCAAGTTAGCCCCACCCTCCAGCAGGCCCTGGGTCAGGAAGGAACCTCTCACTTCTTCAGGGTGCACACACCAGATCACAGTCAACTCTCTGGAAAGGGTTTTAATCTGCATATTGGAGAATACAATAGCAATCCACCTTCCCAAAGGTTTCAATAGTCACTTTCCATGCAGGGTCATACAGTGGGGTTCCCAAACTACTTGAGTCATATAAACAAAAGGGGACCATGATGATGAATGTTGGGTGTCACTGTTGGGACTCAGACTTGTCAGCCATGCCCCAAGGGAATCCTCTTTCCTTTTAGAAGCCTCTGGTACTGGGGCAGTACTGCACATGTAAGCCCTGAGAGTGAGATAAGTTTACTCACCTGTTTACCTACACCTAAGATGTATGTTTTGCAGGTAATTTTCTCCAGTCTCTGGCTTGTTTATTCATCTTCTTAGAAGTGTATTTTGCCCGGGCGCTGTGGCTCATGCCTATAATTCCAGCACTTTGGGAGGCCGAGGCGGACAGATCACTTGAGGTCGGGAGTTCAAGACCAGCCTGACCAGCATGGCAAAACCCTGTCTCTACTAAAAATACAAAAATTAGCCGGGCGTGGTGGCGTGCACCTGTAATCCCAGCTACTCAAGAGGCTGAGGTGGGAGGATGACTTGGGCCAGGAGGCAGAGGTTGCAGTGAGTTGAGATCACGCCACTGTACTCCAGCCTGGGCAATAGAGCAAGACTCTGTCTTAACTTTTTTTTTTTTAAACTGCCTTTTTATGAGCAGAAGCTTTTAATTTTAATGAAATGTAATGTATCTTTTTTTCTGTTAGGGTTATTGCTGTCTGTGTCCTCTGCCTACTCTCGAATCATTAATATATTCTTGTGTATTTCTTCTGGAAATTTTACAATTTTAACATTTACATTTAGGGCTATAATCCATCTTGAACTAATTTGTGTGCATGGTATGTGGTATGGGTCAAGGTTTATTTTTTCGCCATGTGGATATTCAGTTCCAGCAACATTTGTTGAAAAGACTCCTCTTTCCTCACTGGATTGCATGGACAACTTTGTTGAAAATCAGTCGACCAAAAAAAAAAAAAAAAAAAAAAAAAATCAGCCGACCACATAAGTGTGAGTCCTATCCAATACTATTGTTTCATTATGATTGCAGAATGACAGAAAGATATGACTGTAATAGCGATTCTCTATAGCAACTGTCTAAACACACACTTTCAATGGACAATATGTACAGTTTTGTAATTATTTTGTTTGTTCGTGTTATTTTTGTTTTGGTTTTATTTACTGAAATGTAATTTTTTTTTGTGACAGGGTCTCACTCTGTCACCCAGCTGGAGTGCAGTGGCATGATCATAGCTCACTGCAGCCTCAACCTCCCAGGCTCAGGGATCTGTACTTTTGGTAGAAACAGGGTTTCACCATGTTGCCCAGGCTGGTCTCAAATTCCTGGGCCCAAGGAATCTGCCCACCTCAGCCTCCCAAAGTTCTGGGATATCAGGCATCAGCCACCGTACCCAGCCAGAAATGTATTTCTTATGTTCATTAAATCTAATAAAAATCTGGATTTGTATTTCAGGTCTTTATTTTTCCTAGTAATTCATTTTTGTCTTATTTTAAGAAAGTATAGGTTTATGACAGATGAAAAACAAACAAAACCCTGATCCTTCACCACAGACAGTTTGAGAAGCTCTGCTCTGTATCATACAAGGCCTACAGGATATTTAGATATTAATAAGCATTAGGTATAAAGGAATTCCATAGAAAAATACTTCTGAGAAACATTGGGCTAAAAAGTTAAGCAGGTTTTTGTATTGCAGGACTCTCTGGGATCTCAAATGCATTATCAAATTACCAAAAGGAGAATATAGCAGGATGTGTTTCTCAGACCTATATGATCAGGGAACTCTTTCTTCATGAAGCCTCTTGAGAGACCAGTGTTCCATGGAACAACCTTTGAGAACCATCAGTCCACAACATCCCTCATGAATGGTCACCAGAGTAAGCTTGGAAGCCTCCAACAACATTACCTTGCATGGCAGCCCATCTCGTTTTCAGGCAACTTTCATCCCTGGGGGTGCTCCTTCTCTCTGGAGTGGCACAGAAGCAAACCCAATCTGTTTTACACCAGAGAGTCCTCTGCAGAGCTTGGGTCTCCTCCTCTCACATTCTCTAGACTAAGTGTGTCTGCATTAAGCTGGGTGCTCCTTAAGAGCGGGAGCTGGGCTTGGTTTGTTGAGTCTCTAATGCTTGGCACACAGTAAGCCCTTGGTAAATGGTTGTTTAATCAATGAATAAATAAAGCCTCCTTCGGTTCATACCTCAAATTTGCCTCCATCTCCAGACCTTTCACTGTCTTGGTTGCCTATCACTGGTGAACCATGGAGCCACACATATTGGGCTCACTCACTTCCTGTCACATTTGATCATCGATACTCATTGTTTCCTTGGACACACTTAGCTCTCCGAATCCCACAGCTCTCTTCCACATGGCCAGCTCATTCCCTCCTCAAAGCTTTTGCACAAGCTGTTCCCTCTGCTTGGGAAATAGCCACCTCTTTCTTACCCTTCTGTTCTCAGCTGAAATGTCACCTCTACAGAGGGCCCTTCCAAAGTAACAGCCTCCTACCACTCTCCATCCCAAGACCCTGTTTTGTTTCCCCTGTAGTGCTTATCACCACCCAAAGTCACCTTGCTATGGTGCTTGTTGATGTGTTTGTCATCTGGCACCTGGTTTCTGCACTCATCACTGGGTCTCTAGGGCTAGAACAGTCCCTGGCAGAGCATGGACACAACAGAGTTGGTTGAATGTATAACTTAAATCAGTAATTATGGAAGGGGGAATCTGTCACTCAAGACAACACAGATTCCCCTGCCATGTGTCATCATCCTATATGCTGCTGCCTCTGTTCAATCAGATGCCCTGGGGCAGAGCAAAGCTTCAAGCGACTGACCTTCGAACATAGGCTGATTCATGGAGAGCTCCCTCCAGCAGCCCAGCCTGCTCAGTGCAGCTGGGGCCTGTGAAAGAAGCCCTTGTCACCTTTCACTGTGTGGTCATTCACCGGGATTGGCTCGCCTGTCAGAGAATTTTAATTTTTTGAAAAAATTCAAACCATCTTGAAACATACAAGCCAAGCACCCAGGCACAGGTAGGAGAAGGATGAATACATTTATTTGAGGAGGCCCCTCCAGGAGACCGCAGAAAGCGGGAGCCAAGTCCTCCTCTCTGAAGCCTCAGCTTGTGTAGCCTTTCTTAGACTTCCTGCCCAAAGCACTCAGTGTATCGGTGCTCCGAGGGTAAATGAGGAGGGGTTGGGGGTGCTGGGAGCACCCAGGAGGGGCCCTGAGGATGGTTAAGGGAGCAGGAGAGAGAAGTAAGGCTGCGGTTGCTCTTGGGAGGTTCGAATGTCTGGCATTCTTGGCCCCTCCACACCATCAAGACTTTTGGATGTTTGCTTCCTGAGGATTTCATAAATCTGCCCCCACCCTCCATCCCCGAACTGCCATTGCTCAAGGCCCACCATCACACACCTGGATTGTAAAACTGCCCCCAAACTGGCCACCCAGGTTCTTGGCTGTTTTCCTGTTTTCCAGCAGGCAGAATGACAGTTCAAAAGTGAACATCTGATGGAATGACCCTCCACATCCCAATCTTAAATAACTTCAATGAAGCAGCTTCACCCACAGCAGAAATCTGACTTCTTCCCTGGCATTCAGGCCCTGCAAGTTGACCCTATCTGCTGCTCCTTATTGCCTCCCTTTCTCCTTGCCTCACTTTTATTCTTGGGAAGATCGAGGAGCTTGTGGTATCCTGGCCACACCATGCCAATCAACGGCAGGGTAAAGGATCAGAAGTGTGAGTCTGGAAGCAATGGGAGATGGAGCTGGTGGAATCTGGGAAGGCTTCCTGGAGGATGTGATATTGGAGTTATCACCTTAAAGGAAAAGTTAGAGTTAACAAAGCAAAAAAAAGAGGAAGGAGCTTTTGGATTAAATTATTTACTCAAGGATCCCATAGATTATAAATGGCAGAGTTGATGTTACTGATGCTTGGGTAAGGTGTGAGGGGGACAGGTGGGAGGGAGAACTGAGCCTGGCATTCTAGAGGTGAGGTCTTTATGCCCACGTGGGTCAGGAAATGTGGCTTCAGGATGGCATGAAGCAAGAAGCTGGAGCAGAGACACTTCTGTAAAGCCAGGACCACAGGAGTCTGCAGCCTCAGAGCAAAGCTAGATGAAGAAAAATCAGGCCTATCAGCAATAGGAGATGACAGGGCTGCGTATTCATCCTCACATGATCTTTGGATTAAAAACAACAACAACACAAGTCTCCACAGGAGAAATCAAAATCCTAGGACTGCTCTTTCAAAATGTACATAAAATCTGAGGTCCAACAATCCCCAGCTTGATGTAGAGAATCGGTTAGAGTAGTAGAAGAAGCTATAGGGAAAGGAGCAGGCCTTCTGAAAGGTCGGAAGGCTCTGCGAAGCTTCGGGGGAGAATAAGCTGAAGGCAGCTGTTCTCTTACCCTGAGGCAGAGGGTGAGGAGTAGGTACAAGGGAGTGGGGGTATTTATCTAAATAGGCTTGTTTACTCATGTTCCAGAAACCCACTTTTGACCATTGGTGTGTGACTGCTCCCTGTAAGGGGGAAAAGTAATGTTAATTACCCACAGATTGTATTGGCTCCAGGCTTTTGGTATTATGTCTATACTGAATAAAAGCAAGCAGCTTTAGCTTATCGGGACTGCTCACTCTTTGGCAGTCCCCTAGCCACTCTTACACTGCATACCTGTGTCTGAGTACTCCTTTCATCTGTCGCTCGGCCAGGGTCTGCGAGATGGACCCAGCAACTAATAAAATGAGTACCCAACAGGTGATTGGCCCGGAGTGCCCTGCAATGGGAGGAGATGCAAACGTACTCTGGATGGATGCTCCAAAAACCCAGGCAGCAAGGAATTCTCATGGGAAAGAGGAGTTCTGCTAAAACTGAATGACACTACCCATGAGGAAGTGGTCCACTGAGTGAGGGTCGGAGGACGAGAGCTAAAGACCGCTGATGAACAGAACGCCAATCTCTGAGAGACAGCAAAACCAAAGCCAAAAAAACTTAATATGATTAAACATACTAGAATAAGACACCACAAAAAAAAAAAAAAAAAAAAAAAAACAGATTTGAAAGGGGGAACTATAGTGGGTTGAATAGTGTGCCCCCAAAATTGATGTCTACTGAGAAACTCAGAATGTGGCCTTATTTACTGTCTTTGCAGATGTTATAAGTTAAGGATCTCAAGATGAAATCATCCTGGATTTAAGGTCCACCCTAAATTCAAGAATCAATGTCTTTATAAAAGAAAAGAGAGAGCGATTAAGAGATAAGAGATTTGGACACACAGAAATGAAGAAAAGAAGGCCATGTGAAGAAGGAGGCAGAGACTAGAATTACACAGCCACAGGGCAAAGAGTTTCTAGAAGCTAAAAGAGGCAGAAAGAATTCTCCCCTAGATCCTGAGAGAGAGAGAGCATGGCCCTGCCAACACCTTGATTTCAGACTTCTGGCCTCCAGAATTAAGAGAGAACAAATTTCTGTGGTGTTGTGTTTTTTTTTTGTTTTGTTTTGTTTTTTTTTTTAGACAAAGAGTCTTGCTTTGTCACCCAGGCTGGAGTGCAATGGTGCAATCTCGGCTCACTGCAACCTCTGCCTCCCAGGTTCAAGTGATTCTCCTGCCTCAGCCTCCCAAGTAGCTGGAATTACAGGCGTGTGCCACCACCCCAGCTAATTTTTCTATTTTTTTTTTCTTTCTTTACTAGAGATGGGGGTTTCGCTATGTTGGCCAGGCTGGTCTCGAACTCCTGACCTCAAGTGATCCACTCACCTCGGCCTCCCAAAGTGCACAGAAACAGGTGTGAACCACCGTGCCTGGCCATAAATTTCTGTTGCAGCATCCCTAGGAAACCAAGATGAATTTCTAGAAGTGAAAAATATAGTCTTTTTATTTTTTATTTTGAGACAGGGTCTTCCTCTGTCACCCAGGCTGGAGTGCAGTGGCAAGATCATAGCTCATTGTAGCCTTGACCTCCCGGACTCAAGTGATCTTCCTGTCGCAGTCTCCTGAGTTGCCTGGGGTCACCCAGCTAGTAAGCGATGGAGCTGGATCAAACTCAGAGCTGCCTCCCTTCAAAGCTTTCCTCCATGCCCCTGGCTTCCTTGTAACACTAAGCTTTCCACTTCACCTCCTCCTTCTCTGCCCATCTCGTACCTCTTCCGTCTTTTCTTTTCCCCTTCTTTATCATCCGGCTCGTGTATCCTGAGTCCAACATGCAAAGTTGCTGGGCAGGTAGGACTCATCCACATCTGGGATGTACTTTAATGGGAATATCATTTATATGTTCACATATTAAAATGGAAAACGGACTATTAGAGAAGCCCAGGGAACCCTCCTGCTTTAGTTAGGAAATACAGGCGCAGAGGCTGGGAGCGGTGGCTCACACCTGTAATCCCAGCACTTTCAGAGGCTGAGACGGGCAGATCACTTGAGGTCAGGGGTTCAAGACCAGTCTGATCAACATGGTGAAACCTTGTCTCTACTACTAGTAAAAATACAAAGGTTAGCTGGGTGTGGTGGTGTATGCCTGTAATCCCAGCTACTCGGGAGGCTGAGACAGGAGAATCACTTGAACCTAGATGGCGGAGGTTGCAGTGAGCCAAGATTGTATCATTACATTCCAGCCTAGACGACAGAGCAAGACTGTCAAAAAAAAAAAAAAAAAGTGAAGGCCCTGAGAGTGTACATGCCTTGCGCAGAATCACCCAGCTGAAATTCCCATGCCTCTCCTCCAGACCCCTTCTCTGTGGCATTAACTGGATCCCAAGTTGTCTTTTAGCCTTATCTGGAAATCACAGGGTGAGGTCAGGGAAGTTGTAGGGAACAAACTGGGAGATGGACAGTGTGACACCCCCAAACCTCTGTCATAACCAGTGTCCTGCACCCCACGCCCTGGCAGTGGCCACTGGGAGGCCAGGCAGCTCCAGGGCTGCAGCCACAATGGGAAGCTGATGGAGCCTTACGAGTTCCTGGCCTTGGGACTTGCTGTGTGTTTCTCTTTCCAGCCACACTTCCCAAGGTTATTATTAGGAAAAGGGACAAAGCCCTTAATGACTGGAGGCTGGCCCAGGCTCAGGAAGCTGACCCTTAAGCTCTGTGGGTGCCTCTCCACAAACAGTTCCTCTAAACAGGGCAGATCAACCTGAGGAGGGGGCAGGCTAAGGGAGGTGCTATTGTCCTCCACCCCCACTTTTGGGACCCCTTGAGGAGGTCTGGCCCTAACTGTACCCCTCAATGGTGAACTGTCTTGGGCAAGGGACCTGGGATATTCTGTGAGTTCCAAAGGAAGGTCTCTGTCAGTCTTGTTGTGATGTCCTCTGCTACAACTTCGAAACCCCTTCATAAAGGACCCTGGTTCTTCCTCTCTCTGTTACATTCCAGGCCCTCCCCATAGCATGGGGAAGGTGGGCTACACTCCCACATCCCTCCTGGATCACAAGATGCTGGTGGGCTGCCTTGGGGCCTCTCTGACTGATTCCCCACCAACCATCTCCACTCTGCTGCCCCTGACCCCACCCCCGTCCTGGGTGCATCCTCAGGGTTGCTGCTTCCCAGAGATCCTGCTATAGGTGCCCTCCTCTTTCATATCCTGCCCTTAAAACGGGGCCCATCATCCCTCCATGCCCCTGCCCCTGGGATGCAAAGATAGTTTCTCACATCGGCATCCAGCCACAGCTCCACTGTTCATTTCCAACTTCCTTTACCTCCCCAGCCCAGAAGCTACTAACCACTCACCCTGTCCAGAAAAATCCCCACCCAGGTAGCAGCGCTGCTCCTAGATCTTTCCAGATTTGCACTAGGATGACAGCTTTGAAACTTAAAAGCCAAACTTTATCCTGATTTATTCTGTGGACCGTCCATGATGCTATACCTTGGAGCAATGATGGGTCCCTGTCTCCCTTCCCAAATGAAGTAGGGTCTTATGTTAAGGCCAAATTGGGGTTTGTGGAGGTGGCTGCTCCCTCTCTCCCTGCCCGAGGGGGATTAAGGGTTATTTGTCACAAACCCAAAGCCCAGGTCCAGTCCCCTCACTTTGGAGCTCAAAAGAAAGTTTAAAAACCTCACTGAGGGCCGGGCGCGGTGGCTCAAGCCTGTAATTCCAGCACTTTGGGAGGCCAAGGCGGGCGGATCATGAAGTCAGGAGATCGAGACCATCCTGGTTAACACGGTGAAACCACGTCTCTACTAAAAATACAAAAAATTAGCCAGGCGAGGTGGCGGGCACCTGTAGTCCCAGCTACTCGGGAGGCTGGGGCAGGAGAATGGCCTGAACCCAGGAGGCGGAGCTTGCAGTGAGCCGAGATGCCACTGCACTCCAGCCTGGGAGACAGAGCAAGACTCTGTCAAAAAAAAAAAAAAAAAAAAAAAAAAAACCTCACTGAGTCCAATCCACTCACTATAGAGAAAGTGAAGCTGGACGCCAGGAAGGTGGCATGCCTTGTCCAGAGTCACCCTGTGTGCGGCAGAGTCAAAGTTGGGACCCAGGTTTCCTGGTTCCCAGGCTAGCTGTGCTTCCACTGTGGACCCCTGCTTATTACAAGGTTGGAATCAGCATCCTCGGGGCTGGGATTACATCATATCCATCCTGAATCTACTGCAAACCTGCCTCGTTACCCCAAGGAGGTCACTTTACCACTGGTGGGTCAGATTCCTCATCTACAAGTTGCGAGTAGGTGGTGGTGGAGACCCCCAGTTCCCCCAAAGCCCCATATTCCTTGTGTCCCTGGACTATGCCAGTCTTGGAGATTCTGTCTTTCAGATGCAAATTGGCCCCGCTTCTTCTCTCTGCTTGTTTACCTCTTGGCCTGCTGAGATCCTGTTTATTGGTTAAATCCTTCCGAATTAGACAGGCTCTCCCTCTGCCCCAGCCTTTGCCTGGCGGAAAACATATTTCTCTTTCATAAAATGTATTTCCTCAGTAACTCAGTCACTTACCAGTTGTAAAACTCCCCAGTGATTCTTTTTTTTATTTTTTAATTTTTTTATTGATACATGATAGGTGTGTATATGTTCAGGGTCTCTAGTAATTCTTCTCACAAACAGATTGCTTACACGTGTCTCCAAAGTCTGAGGTCTCTTGGACTTTATTATCCCTACACATTCTTGACTTTCCATTTCCTAAGAGTCCAGCTCAGCAGCAGCAGCCCTCATTGTCTCACCCAGTTTGGGCAGCTCATCTTTCCTTTTGCAAACTCAAAGCCCTTTCTTTTGGGAGTGTGAAGCCACTGACCCCAAGCAGTGGAAGAGGAAATGAAAGCCCAGAGTGGGAGAGAGGCAGATCCAAGATCTTCAGCTGGTTGCATGGCTGGATCTACATTTAAATCTGTGACTGGGGGCCAGGCGCAGTGGCTCACACTTATAATCCTAGCACTTCGGCAGGCCGAGGAGGGTGTATCACCTGAGGTGAGGAGTTCGAGACCAGCCTGGCCAACATAGTGAAACCGCATCTCTACTAAAAATACAAAAATTAGTTGGGCAAATACAAAAATTAGCTGAGCATGGTGGTACATGCCTGTAATCTCAGCTACTTGGGAGGCTAAGGCAGGAGAATGGCTTGAACCCAGGAGGTGGAGGTTGCAGTGAGCCAAGATCGTGCCATTGCACTCCAGCCTAGGCGACAAGAGCAAAACTCTGTCTCAAAAATAAATAAATAAATAAATAAATAAATAAATAAATAAATAAATCTGTGGCTGGGTGCATGGCTGGGTCTATGGCTGTGGGGACTTCTGGGTCCACACCTGGGTCTGTGGGCGAGTCTATGGCTAGGTTCATGGCTAGGTCTATGAGTGTCTATGACTCAAGAGCTATAGGTGTCTATGGCTTATGTGGCTGGGTCCACAGCTGGATTCATGGCTGAGTCTATGGGTGAGTATATGGCTAGATCCATTGCTAAGTCCATGGCTCAGCCCATGCCTAGGTCTATGGATAGGTCCACAGCTGAGTCCCTGGCTGGGTCTATGGCTGGGAGTGTGGCTGGGTCTATGAGTGAGTCTATAGCTGGGTCTATAGTTGAGTGTATGGCTGGGTCTGTGGGTGAGTCTATAGCTGAGTCTATGGTTGGGTGCATGGCTGGGTCTATGAGTGAGTATATGGCTGGGTCTATTACTGGGTATATGGCTGGGTCCGTGGGTGAGTCTATGGCTGGGTCAGTGGCTAGGTCCATGGCTGGGTCCACAGTAAGACCTGCCTTTGACTCTAGTCAACTGACCCCAGAGCCCTGGCCTGGGACTCCTGAGGATGAAATATGTATAGTGTGTTGAGTAGAGCCCAGGTGATCTTGTTCGTAGCTCCAGTTCTGCTGCAGGCTAACCTTGTGGCCTCAGATCAATCTTGTTCCTGTTCTGAGTCTTGGTTTCCCATTTATACAATGAGCCAATGAGGCTAAGATTATAGTTTTTACTGTGTTTCATGGAGCCCTAGGGTTCCGATGAAGTGTTTCCAAGACCTGGCAGGGATGGTGGAGGTTGCAAGTTGCTCCTCTAACCAGAACAGCTTGGCATCAATCAAGCTCCCTCACAAGACTTCATTTAAAAATAAAATTGGAAATTAAAAATAAAATTGGAAAGACTGGAAACCAACCATGTGTTCATCTCTAAAATCTGGCTAGCAAATTATCATACAGCCACAAAATGGAATACAATACAGTTGGCAAAATGAAGGTGCTCTCAAAATTGATTTTAAAAAAAATGTCTCCAGGATATAGCAAATTTAAAAAGCAAGATATGGAACGATATCTAGTGTGCTAATTGTTTTGTTTTGTTTTTGTTTTTGCTTTTTGAGACGGAGTTTCACTCTGGTTGCCCAGGCTGGAGTTCAATGGCGTGATCTTGGCTCACCGCAACCTCCGCCTCCTGGGTTCAAGCGATTCTTCTGCCTCAGCCTCCCGAGTAGCTGGGATTACAGGCATGTGCCACCAGACCCAGCTAATTTTGTATTTTTAGTAGAGATGGGGTTTCTCCATGTTGGTCAGGCTGGTCTCGAGCTCCCAACCTCGGGTGATCCGTCTGCCTCGGCCTCCCAAAGTGCTGGGATTACCGACATGAGCCATCGCACCGGGTCTAGTATGCTAACATTTACATAATAAAAAGTTAGAACTAAAAATAAATATCTGTATGTTTGATTTGCATACAGAAGCCCTGGAAGGATGCATACGAAGCTAATGTGTACCTTCCTGTGCTATCAGGTGGGGTGGGGGTGGCCAGGGGGAGAGTAGATGAAGCTGCAGGTGGAAATGAAATTTCTCAATGTATACCTTTTTATAGCACTTTGATATTCGAATCATGCACATATATTACCTTTTCAAAAAACTAAAACTTAAATTTTAAAAATATACCAAGTGAGAAAAAAGGGACAGGGGAAAATAAGCTGGCCAGGTGATCTCTAAATCCCCTTGTTGCTTTGATGAGCAGGCTGGTGGAGGAGGTAAGGAATGCCTACACATACCTGTCAACAAAGGCAGATGGGGAAGGGAGAGGCCTTGGGCCCAGGAACTGGGGAGGAGAAGCTGTGCCCTCAGGTCTGTGTGCGGGGTCTCTGGGGCTTCTGCCAGTCCTGCTGCATAAACAGCCAATGCAGATGGCCCCTGGTGCCCAAGCCTCAGGCCCTGTGCTCCCTCCCCTGACTGCCCTGGGCTCCCTCTCTCCCGGGAGTGGAGGCCAACGGCTACCCCTCATCAGCCTGCCAGCTGGGAGTGGCCCCACCACTGGCCAGTGGGACAGAGCCTCCTCCACACAGGGCTGTCTCCAGCTGACGCCAGCCCCAGACTGTGGCCTGAGCCTCGTCCAGGGCAGAGCCCAGGGCACAGATGTTCCCATTCTCTGGCTCTGGATGAGCTTCTTGGAAAAATCATGGAGCCAGCCTTCCTCAATCCACCTTTGAGTGGAGAGAAGAGGGGCCCTTCTCTCCTGCAGCCACTGGCACCTGGCTGCCCGCCCTCGGGGGCCGGCCGCAGGCTGCTGATCCATGCGGCCCTTGTCTGTGTGGCTGGCTCCTGTCCGAAGGTCACTGCAGGGAGGCAGTCCGGCTGGAGAGCGGGCGGCAGAGGCTCCCATCAGCCCCGTCTAAAGTTCTTCGTGCTCTTTCTGGCTTTTTCTGGGTGGCTCACCAACAGGAAGTGGTCTGGCTAAGACGAAGGGCAGCTGCTGCAGGACCCCTGAGTGGGACATTGCAGCCAGACCAGGACTGACATGAGTCCAGGAGGAGGGAGAAGGGGCTCTGTGTTTATTGTGGTACTGTTATGTTGCCAAGCTTTGCAGTGGGACAGACTTGCATTCAAATCCAGGTTCTGCCACGGAGTAACTGTGAAGTTATGTAGTGTACTCTCTGAGCCTCAGTTTCACCATCTATAAAATGGGGGAAGGTAAAATGACATGGGGGTAATAAATCACCTAAT
Source organism: Mandrillus leucophaeus (assembly GCF_000951045.1). Taxonomy (NCBI): domain Eukaryota; kingdom Metazoa; phylum Chordata; class Mammalia; order Primates; family Cercopithecidae; genus Mandrillus; species Mandrillus leucophaeus. The sequence goes on along the minus strand of NW_012103109.1, from coordinate 1,283,133 downwards.
CAGACAGTTGTTGCTGAAAAAATACTGCCTATTCTTTCCCTCTGGGGTGTAAGATACAAGGTCAATGCCAGACAGGGTTTAAGACCCTGAAGCCAACTGCCGGGGGATTCAAATCCTAGCTTTGCCTAGGGCACCTAATTCGCAAGACTGCTGGGAGGAGCAAAGGAATTGAGAGTGGTGCTTGGCATGCAGTGAGTGTTATATGTTACTTCTTTTTATCATTGTTATGTCAACAACTGCCCACTTTAATCCAAACCCTTGTAGGTCCTTGTGTGAGCTGGAATCCCAGGGCCTCTTCTGTCACCAGGCTGGACTGCTGAGGGTTCATTCACCAGTTGGCCTTTTCTGGGTCGGCTTCTGAACAGGGGTTGGGAAGGGGGTGGGGAAAGCTCAGTTCAACCCTATCCCCTCAGGGTAGGGACCACAATTCCCCTCACCCGCACTTCAACCAGCATCTGTTTTTCATAAACCCCTTTAGTCTTATGCCTGGGAAGGAGAGTGAATTTCCTTAGGCAACAAAGCCCTCCAAAACCACCCATCATGGGATAGGCGGATCCCGCTGGGCCTCCTTCCCACTCTGCATCTGGCCCTGCAAACCCTAGGGCCATCGCCACCTCTCAGCCCCTCTGCCAAGGGAGGTTGCTTCCCTTGTCCAGGCCACAGCCTGCCCACCCCTCCGGCTCCTGGCTTGCCACTGCTGCCAGCCGCATGCCATCTCTTAGGCTGCCTGATGACTGTGGCCCGCAAGTCCCTGCTGAGCTCAGAGCCAGTGGCCCCCCAACCCAGAACTGCTGCCACCCAGTGGCACTCTCAGTGCCAGCCTGGGACTGCTCTTTAAGAGAATCCCTTAAAAGAAAGAACATGTGATCCTTCCTAGTGCCTCAGGCAGAAGGACGGACTTCCAGAGTATTCTGCTCCTGGCCCCTGACAGAGGTTGGCAGGGTCCCATCTTCCCATTATCCATCACCTCCTGCCCCTTCCCATGAGCTTTCTGTTCGTTCCTTCCATAAACTCAGTTCAAGCTTTGTTCTCGGGGTCAATGAAAACTTGCTCAAATATAGGTACATAAAAAAACAGTTTTCCATCTCTTCAAACAAATAAGGCAAGGCAACCACCAGCTCACTGTGTCTCTACCATTTTGGTAGGAAGCCATTACTTTTGTATTAAAACAAGACTTCATATGTTATGAGTATATTGTTATGGTCCCATTAGGGAATAGAATGAAATCGTCTGCACGCATTTCCAAGCAAAACATGAGACTCCAAAGATAAACGCTAGAATAGAAATCCACCACAGTAAGGGTTTTGTCTGTTTTGCTGACTGATGTATTCCCAGTGCTGAGAAGAGGACTTGCCACATGGAAGGAGCTTCATAAATGTTTGTCAAATAAATGTAACACAAGCTTGCAGCCTGAGCCTACAGGCTGGACATCCAGATGAGGATACATTCTATTCTTCTCCCTTTAGGAGAAATGTCTGAGAATCACTTAGTCATACATCATCTCATTTCATCCTCCTACCAAACCAACAGTGCTGTGTAAGGGACATCTTCATAGAGGGTGACTATTGAGCACCTGAACTCACCCCTACCCCTTGATATTGAGAATGTCCCCATCGTGCAAATCTTGGTGAAAGACTGGGCCTCACTTTCAGTACAGAAGCTTAAAAGACTAGATTAATTTTTTTTTTTTTTAAAGACAGAGTCTCGCTTTCACTCTGTCACCCAGGCTGGAGTGCAGTGGTGTGATCTGGGCTCACTGCAACATCTGCCTCCCTGGTTCAAGCGATTCTCCTGCCTCAGCCTCCCAAATAAGGTGCCTGCCACCACGCCTGGCTAATTTTTGTATTTTTAGTAGAGATAGGGTTTCACTCTGTTGGTCGGGCTAGTCTTGAACTCCTGAGCTTAGGTGATCCACCTAGCTTGGCCTCCCAAAGTGCTGGGATTACACCATGCCCAGCCTGCAGGACCAGATAAATATTTGGCCTGCTCCCTGCAAGCAGGGCCTAAACACATACCAAGGAGCAAGTGACACACAGATACAAGCTTGGGTCAGAGTTCATTCTACTGGGACCCACAGTGATGTCCAATGTGCACTGCCAATGGCGTGGGACCTGAACCGGGCTGCTCAGTGCCTCTCCTTCCTGCCTGTGTTCTGAGCCTGGCCCCTCCCTGACAGATAATTCTCCAAGCCAACCAGCATTCTTCCAGTAGAGTTGCTTTCTGCTTAGGTTGGTAGAGATGTTTTCTATAGGTCATAAGAACCTTGATGTCTAAGAGTAGATGCTATTATTCTATTTTCTAGATGAAGAAACTGAGGCTTAGGGTGGCACTTATTGAGCACCTACTGTTGGCCAGGTTGTGGAGGGTTAAACATGTGAAGAGGCAGTTTCAGCACATGATAGAGGGGTGTACAAGGGGCCATGGAAGCTGGAGTGTCTGCGGATGGCAAGGGAGGCTTCATGGAGAAAGTGGCACAAGTTGAGACTTTAAGGAGGAGGAGACCAGGTGCGGTGGCCCACGCCTATAATCCCAGCATTTTGGGAGGCCGAGGCAGGTGGATCACTTGAGGTCAGGAGTTCAAGACCAGCCTGGCCAACATGGCAAACCCTGTCTCTACTAAAAATACAAAAAGTAGCCAGACCTGGTGACGCATGCCTGTAATCCCGGCTACCCGGGAGGCTGAGACAGGAGAGTCACTTGAACCCAGGAAGCAGAGGTTGCAGTGAGCCAAGATTGTGCCACTGCACTCCAACCAGCCTGGGCAACAGAGTGAGACCTTAAGACCTTATTTAAAAAAAAAAAAAAAAGAGGAGGAAGGAGGAAAGGAGAGAATTTTTTTTTTCTTTTCTTTTCTTTTTTTTTTTTTTTTGAGATGGAGTCTTGCTCTATCTCAGTGGCACGATCTCAGCTTGGCGTGATCTCGGCTCACTGCAACCTCTGCCTCCCAGGTTCAATCGATTCTCCTGCCTCAGTCTCCCAAGAAGCTGGGGTTACAGGCACCCGCCACCATGCCTGGCTAATTTTTATATTTTTAGTAGAGACAGGGTTTCACCATCTTGGCCAGGCTGGTCTCGAACTCCTGACCTCGTGATGTGCCCAGCTCGGCCTCCCAAAGTGCTGGGATTATAGGCGTGAGCCACCACGCCCAGCCGGGAATCTTCTTAACGTGATATGTTAGGGGTACAGCATGTTATTCTAGAGGCTGGAGTGAATGGTGCAGGGGGCCATGACCACGGATCATGCTGGAGGAGAGGGTGGAGGCCAATTACTGAGGGGCTTTGCTTACCTTATGAATGGATCTAAATTTTGCAACCAGGCTTCCTAGTTGTAAGCAACAAAAATAGATTTTGGTTAATATCATCAGAAAAGGCTTCTATCTGAAGAGTATCTGGGAACTCACAGAACTGGGGGGAAAAAAAAAGGCTAATAAATTGGGCATAGAAAAGAACAGGAACCAGGAAAGCAACTATCGTTTAGGGAATGAGAACTGCTGGTTTGTCGATGTGCTGCTGCTGCAATAAGAGCAATATTTTTGCATCCTTGACTCAACCTACACAAAACTCAAAGTCTTTGGAGACAGAGACCAGTTGGTCTAGTGTAAGAAGGCCAGGAGCTCTTGATTTATGATTCCGTCATGTCTGCACACTGTAGAGAAGGAGCAGATCTCAAAGATATATTGAAGTCTTATTTCGAAAGAAAGAGAGGCTGGGCGCGGTGGCTCAAGCCTGTAATCCCAGCACTTTGAAAGGCCGAGACGGGCGGATCATGAGGTCAGGAGATCGAGACCATCCTGGCTAACACGGTGAAACCCCGTCTCTACTAAAAAATACAAAAACCTAGCCGGGCGTAGTGGCGGGCGCCTGTAGTCCCAGCTACTTAGGAGGCTGAGGCAGGAGAATCGCTTGAACTGGGGAGGTGGAGGTTGCAATGAGCCAAGATCTGTCTCTTATACACATCTCGAGACTCCTTTCAAAAAAAAAAAAAAAAAGAAAGAAAAATTAATACTGTGCAACAAATAGCCAACAGACTTTATCATGAAAGATATGTTTAACAAGGGAATGAGAAATTTTTGACTTCTAAGAAAGCAGTTTAAAATAAACAATGAGGGAAGGCAAGATTGTAGGTAGAGGGCCAGTGGAAGAAAACTTCGATAATCCAGGAGAGCAATGATGAGGTCATGAGCTAAGGCAATGAAGATGAGAGCAGAAGTGAATGCAGGAGATATCTGGGAAATGGAAGCTTTAGGATTTGGAGGATAATTAGATGTGGGAGGCGAAAGAGAGAAGAGCCAAAGAAAGCTCTGGTTTCTGGCTTGAATGACTTGGGTGGATGAGGAAGTCCTGAAGTCAAGATAGAAATACGTGAGAAGGGTAAAATGGGAATGGTGAGGCTGCATAAGAGTATGGGACATGTTGAGTTTGAAATGCCTGCAGACTGTCCAGTTGAAAAAATTAGAACTTAAGAGAGAGACTGGTGGATCATCAGCTAAAGGAGTAATTGAAGTTATAGACTTCAATAAAATTTCCCAGTAAGACAAGGCAGAGTGAGAAACAGAGATGACTGAGAAGGAAGTGCTAAGAAGAAAACGCTGACATTTAAGTGGCAGGCAGAAGAGGGATCTACGAAGGGGTAGACAGTGAGCTGGAAAGAATGAGGAGAGGCTGGTTATACAAAAAATAATAATAATAAAAGAGAGTTCCAGGAGATTGTGGCTGACATTAATATATGCTGCGGAGAAATCACACAGGATAAGCACTGGAAAGTGTTCATTGGATTTGAGCATTGGAAGGTCATGGAGAACGGAGGTTAGAGCAGTTTCAGTGAAGTTCTGGGGACAGACACCAGGACATTCAGAAGGAGAAGAAAAGACAATACAGTAAATACAGGCTTCCCAGGGGTAAAACTTGACTGTGAGGGGAAGGAGAGATATGGCAGTAGCTGGAGAGGAGCTGGAGTGATGGGAACATATGAAAGTTAAGAGTGTGCTGAGAGTGGCACTTACTGTTTCTTGACCTCAATCCAATGGAACATCCAAATATTGACTCAGGGTCCTAAAGGGAAAAATATTTTTTAATCCCTAAAACATGATAAAATGTGAGTCATGATGACAGTGAATGAAATCAGTTGTGTCTGGCTGGGCACGGTGGCTCACACCTGTTAATCCTAGCATTTTGGGAGGCCAAGGTGGGCGGATCACCTGAGGTCAGGAGTTCAAGACCAGCCTGACCAACATAGTGAAACCCCATCTCTACTAAAAACACAGAAATTAGCCGGGCATGGTGGCACATGCCTGTAATTCCAGCTACTTTGGAGGCTGAGGAAGGAGAATCGCTCGAACCTGGGAGGCAGAGGTTGCAGTGAGCCAAGATTGTGCCACTGCACTCCAGCCTGGCCAACAGAGCAAGACTGTTTCAAAATAAATAAATAAATAAAATTAAAAAGGAATATGTCCATTTGTTATTAAACTATAAACAGTGCAAATTCCGGGGTCAAAATAGGAAATAAAAACAAAGACAATAAAGGTTATTATTGTGGAGGAATCTGCCAATACCAAATCAGAGTTATCTTTCTCATTTGCTTAGTCTGTTCACTTCTGAGAGGAGTATATTACTATCTTCAACTATTATTGTTCCCTTATTTAGTTCTATTCATGATTCTTCCAACTGTTGTTTCATCAAGACTGTCCAATGTAGTAGGTAGTAGGCACATGTGGCTATTTACATTTTAATTGGCAGGGCACAGTGGCTCATGCCTGTATTCCCAGCACATTGGGAGTCCAATGTAGGAGAATCACTTGATCCCAGGAGTTTGAGACCAGCCTGGATAACATAGTGAGACCTGCAAACAATTTTTAAAAAATTAGTCGGGCATGGTGATGCATGCCTATAGTCCCAACTACTTGAGAGGCTGAGGCAGGAGAATTGCTTGAGTCCAGGAGGTGGAGGCTACAGTGAGCCATGATCACACCACTGGGTGATAAAGGAAGACCCTGTCTCAAAAAATAAAAAAAAGTTTTAATTAATTAAAATTAAATCTTCAATTCCTGAGTCACAGTAGCCACATTTCAAGTGTTCAGTAGCCACATGTTGTTAGTGGTTACTGTAATGGACAATGCAGATATAGAACATTTCCGTCACTGCAGAAAGTTATTTGAGACTGCCTGGCTTTATATAATCCTGGGCTATATTGTTAGATGCATATATGTTTTTGTTTATGTCTTCTTGGTCTATGTTCCTTTTATTAATCCATAAAATGCCTCTTTGTCCCTTATGATGTTTGTTACTTGAAATTCTATTTGTCAGAATTTAAATTTGCAACCCAAGCTTTAATTGGTTTATATTTACTCAATGCATTTTTCTCCATGTCTCTTTTTACCTGCCACACCTAAAATCTACAAATTTGTTAATAAAATGTTTCCATTTTCTTGCTGATCAAAGTGATAAAGGAATCACAGAAAATAAAAAGACATTTGATACAAAATCACAGAAAATAAAAAGACATTTGAGCTTGTTGAAAAAAATTCACATTAAAAAATTCACGTTGGTTGATTCAGATCTATCTGATTGTTATTCAGCAACCATTTTTCTAACCATTTTTCTGCTTTTATGGACTTCTTACTGAATTTCTCCTGGGAAGTAATACAAAAAAAATTCATTTCTTTAAATCCAATCTCTTTCTGTGTAAGCTGAAAAATGGTCCACTAAAAGATATCCACATCAAATGCCTGGAACCTATGAATGTTACCTGATTTGGAAGAAGGAACTTTGTCAATGTTATTAAATTAAGCACCTTGAAATGAGGAGCTAATCTTGGATTATCTGAGTGGGTCCTAAATGCTATCACAAGTGTCCTCATGAAAGAGAGGCTGAAGGAGATTATACGTCACCAGATGCAGAAAGGGCTATGTGAAGATGGAGGCAGGCTTTGGAATGATGCTGCTATAAGCCAAAGACCCCATGGAATGCCAGCAGCCACCAGAAGCTAGAAGAGGCAAGGAATGGATTCTCCCCAGAGCCTGCAGAGAGGGGCTGGCCTCGCCAACACATTGATTTTAGATCTGGCCTTCAGAACGGTGAAAGAATATATTTCTGTTGTTTTAAGCCCTCAAGGTTGTGATATTTGTTACAACAGCCCTAGGGAACAAATATATTCCCATAACTTCCCTATCTTCAGCCAGAACTTCAGCTCTATTTTCTGCCAACAAGAAGTTGAGAAATTTCTCAACTTCTTCCAACTACAATTCAAAATATCTCTCTAGCCACCTTTTCTAACCCCTCTCCCATTGGTATGGTCAGAACTGTTCTTCCTTCCTTTTCCCCAGGCTAACGTCTGCATTCAGGATCTGTCCCATCTTTTATATTCCATGACCCTGGGCCTTCAGCCACCCTCTCTGAATAGCACTGCTTTGCTGTTGCTGTTTAAAAATAATTATATATTGGATATGTGACATGCATATAAATAATATACCAAACATCTGTATACCTATCACCTAATAAACCATTATTAATATAGTTGAAACCTCCCATGTATTACTCCTCAATACCATTCACCCATCTCCCCCATTGCATTTTATTTGATTTTATTTTTCTGTAGAAATAATACCTAAACAATTTTTCTAAAAATTAAATATCACAAGGATTATAATAAAAAACAGTGGCCTCCTGGCCAAATGCTCCACATCACACATAACTG
>NW_012103109.1:1233133-1274826 GCF_000951045.1 Mandrillus leucophaeus | reverse complement strand
GAAACTCCGCCTCAAAAAAAAAAGATGGAACACACATCTCTCTTTCTTCACCCTTCCAAAATAGTCACATCATTATTTTGGGGAATTAAATCAATATTCAGTGTTTCTATTGTTATTATTATGTAAATTATGACAAAAGGGCAACATACCTACTACTTTTGTACATTTTCTCATTCTTGTTACTAGTAATTGTCTCTCTTTTTAACTTAGTTTACTATATGCCTACTATTAATTTATCTCAAACTAATAGAACCTCCTTTTGGTATGATTCCCTTTTGTTATTGACAGATATTCAGGACCCCCCTCTGCACTCTAGGTTGGCTCCTCTCTGGGCTCAATACACAGCTGTCACCTGGAGACATCCTGTCCTCATCTTCCCTGGAATATCTTACACCTTTCTCTTCTCCTGGAGTTCCTCTTTTTCGGATTCCTCCTCCATTTGGGTGGAGCATATCTTCCAATAGCTTCTTTTAAAAGACATGTGGAAGATAAATACTTGAAGGTGTAGATTTTTTAAAGCATCACTTTATTTTGTTTTCATATTTGATCTGTAGTTTGCTTGGGTATAGAGTTTTAGGTTACAAGTCATGTTCCTCACTTGATGCTTTTTGATGATGTAAAAATAATTTTGTTTAAAAAAAGAAATCACTTCCCCTCGGAAGTTTGAGGCATTACATCACTGTCTTCGGTCTTCTAAAGAAGTCTGGTGCCTTTCTGACTCCTGAACCTTACTGCATGCCCCATTACTCTTCTCTGGAGGCTTCTAGGGTCTTCCTCTTGCCCTCAGTGACTTTATTTCCACAGTGATGTCCTTTGGTATGGGTCTTCCTTTAGTCATCTTGTTGAGCCTCTAGGGAGCCCTTTGTCTTAGATGATCCATATACTTCAGTTCTGATAAATTTTCCGCCTCCCTGTTTTCTCTCTTCTCTTTCTAGAATTCCTATTCATCAGATATTAAATTTCTAGGTGAAACCTCTAATTTTCTTGTGTGTTCTGTCCCATTTTCTTTTTTCTTTTTAATTTCTGTAGGTATATAGTAGGCATGTATGTTTATGGGGTACCTGGGATATTTTGATACAGGCACACAATGCATGTCAGGGTACTGGGGTAACTGCCACCTGAAGCATTTATCCTTTGTGTTACAATCAATCCAGTTATACTCTTTTACTTATTTAAAAATGTATAATAAATTATTGTTGACCATAGTCACTCTGTTGTACTATCAAATACTATTCATTCTAACTATATTTTTGTACTCATCAACCATCGCTCCTTCCTCCCCACTCCCCACAACCCCAGAACCCTCAGCCTCTGGTAACCAACCTTCTACTCTCTATCTCTCATGAGTTTAGTTGTTTTAATTTTTAACTCCCACAAATAAGTGAGGACATGCAAATAAGTGGAATTTGTCTTTCCATACCTCACTTATTTCACTTAATATAATGACCTCCAGTTCTATCCATGTTGTTGCAAATGACAGGATCTCTTTCTTTTGATGACTGAATAGTACTCCATTGTGTGTATGTACCAGATTTTCTTTTTCCATTTGTCTGTTGATGGACACTTAGGTTGCTTCCAAATCTTGGCTATTGTGAATAGTGCTGCGGTAAACTTGGAAGTCTGACTATCTCTTCAATATACTGCTTTCCTTTCTTTTGGATATATACCTACCAGTGAGATTGCTGGATTATCTGATAGTTCTATTTTGAGTTTTTTAAAAGAATCTCCAAACGGTTCTACATAGTGGTTCTACTAATTTACATTCCAACAACAGTGTACAAAGGTTCCCCTTTCTCCACATCCTTGCCAGCATTTGTTATTACCTGTTTTTTAAATAAAAGCCATTTTAACTGTGGTGAGATGATATCTCATTGTAGTTTTGATTTGCATTTCTCTGATGGTCAATGATAATGAGCACCTTTTCATATACCTGTTTGTCATTTGGATGTCTTCTTTTGAGAGATGCCTATTCAGCTCTTTTGCCCATTTTAAAATCAGTTTATTAGATTTTTTTTCCCATAGAGTTGTTTGATTCCTTATATATTCTGGTTAATAATCCCTTGTCAGATGAATAGTTTGCAAGTATTTTTTCTCATTCTGTGGGTTGTCTCTGCACTTTGTTGTTTATTTTCTTTGCTGTGCAGACACTTTTAAACTTGATATGATCCCATTTGTCCATTTTTGCTTTGGTTGCCTGTGTGTGTTGGTATTACTCAGGAAATCTCTGCCTAATACAATGTTCTGGAGAGTTTCCCCAATGTTTTCTTTTAGTAGTTTCATAGTGTGAGGTCTTAGATTTAAATCTTTAATCCATTTTGAATTAATTTTTATATATGGCAAGAGATAGTCTAGTTTGATTTTTCTGCATATTGATATCCAGTTTTGCTACCACCGTTTATTGAAGAGACTCTCCTTTCTCCAGTGTATGTTCTTAGAACGTTTGCTGAAAATGAGCCCATTGTAACAAAAAATAAATAAAATAAAAAAGAAAGAAAATGAGTTTATTGTAGATATATGGATTGGTTTCTGGGTTCTCTGTTCTCTTCCATTGGTCTACATGTCTGTTTTTATGCCAGTACCATGATGTTTTGGTTACTATTGCTTCGTATTATAATTTGAAATCAGGTAATGTGATTCCACTAATTTTGATCTTTTTCTCAGGATAACTTTGGCTATTCTCGATCATTTGTGGTTCCATATAAATTTTAGGATTATTTTTTCTATTTCTGTGGACACTCTCATTGGCGTTTTGTTAAGGATTGCTTTGAATTTGTAGATTCATTGGGTAGTATGGACATTTTAACAATATTGATTCTTCCAATCCATGAACATGGAATATCTTTCCATATTTTGGTGTCCCCTCCAATTTCTTTCATCAATGTTTCATAATTTTCATTGTAAAGATATTTTACTTCTTCTGTTAATTCCTAGGTATTTCATTTGTAGCTACTGTATATTACTTTCTTGGTTTCTTTTTTAGAGTGTTCACTGTTGGCATATAGAAACGCTATTGATTTTTGTATGTTGATTTTGCATCCTACAACTTTACTGAACTTATCAGTTCTCATAGTTTTTTGGTAGAGTTTTTAGGTTTTTCCAAATATAAGATCATATCATCTACAAACAAGGATAATTTGAGTTCTTCCTTTTCAATTTGGATGCACTTTATTTCTTTCTCTTGTCTGATTGCTCCAGCTAGGACTTCCAGCACTAGGTTGAATAACAGTGGTGAAAGTGGGCATCCTCATTGTTCTAGACCTTAGATGAAAGGCTTCCAGTTTTCCTCCATTTAGTGTAATATTAGCTATGGGTCTGTCACATATTGCTTTTATTGTGTTAAGATATGTTCCTGGTATATCCCATTTTTTGATGGTTTTTATCATGAAGGGATGTTGAATTTTATCAAATGCTTTTTCAGCATCAATTGAAATGACCATTTTTTGTCGTTATTCTATTGATATGATGTATCACATTGATTGATTTGCATATGTTGAATTATCCTTGCATCCCTAGGATAAATCCCACTTGGTCTTGATGAATGATCTTTTTATTGCTGAATTCAGTTTGCTAGTAATTTGTAGAAGATTTTTGCATAAATGTTCATCAGGGGTATTGGTTTGTAGTTTTCTTTCTTTTCTTTTTTTAATGTATCTTTGTATTAGAGTAATACTGACCTTGTAAAATGAGTTTGGAAGTATTCCCTCCTCCTCTATTTTTTGGAATATTTTGAGTAAGCTTGGTATTTGTTCTTCTTCAAATGTTTGGTAAAGTTCAGCAGTAAAGCCATTTGGTCCCAGGCTTTTCTTTGCTGGAAGACTTGTTATCACAGCTTCAATCTCCTTACTTGTTGGTCTATTCCGGTTTTGGATTTCTTCATGGTTCAGTTTTGGTAGGTTGTGTGTGTCTAGGAATGTATTAATTTCTTCTAGGTTTTTCAATTTATTGACATATTGCTTATAGTAGCCTCTAATGATCCTTTGCATTTCTGTGGCATCAGTTGTAATAGCTCCTTTTTCACCTCTGATTTTATTTATTTTGTTCTTGTCTCCTTTTCTTAGTCTGGCTAAAGGTTTGTTGATTTTGTTTATCTTTTCAAAAAACTAACTTTTCTTTTCATTGATCTTTTGTATTTTTTCTTCACTACTATTTCATATATTTCTGATCTGATCTTTATTATTTCCTTTCTTCTACTAATTTTGGGTTTCGTTTGCTCTTGCTTTTCTAGTTCTTTAAGATGCATCAGCTGGGTACAGTGGCTCACACCTGAAGTCCCAGATACTTGGGAGGCGGAGGTGGGAGGATCACTTGAGCCCGAGAGGCAGAGGTTGCGGTGAGCTTAGATCATGCCACTGTACTCTAGCCTGGGGAGACAGAGTGAGAGTCAGTCTCTCTCTCTCTCTCTCTCTCTCACACACACACACACACACACGGATAATGATTTTCTAGAGCTGTGACCATAGGACCTTCTCTCTCTCTCTCTCTCTCACACACACACACACACACACACACACACAGATGCATCATTAGGTTGTTTACTTAAAATTTTTCTACCTTTCTACTTTTTTTTTGTTTTTTGTTTTTTGTTGAGACAGGGTCTCACTCTGTCACCCAACCTGGAGTGCAGTGGTTCCATCTCGGCTTACTGCAACCTCTGCTTCCCAGGTTCAAGCGATTCTCATGCCTCAGTCTCCCAAGTAACTGAGACTACAGGCATGCATCACCACACCTGGTTAATTTTGGGCATTTTTAGTAGAGATGGGGTTCATCATGTTGGCCAGGCTGGCCTTGAACTCCTGGCTCAAGTGACCTGCCCACCGTGGCCTCCCAAAGTGCTGGGATTATAGGTGCCAGCCACTGCACCTGGCCTGAAATTGTTCTACTTTTTTGATGTAGGTGCTTACAGCTGTAAACATTCCTCTTAGTATTTCTTTCACTGTAGCCAATAGGTTTTGGTATGTTGTGTTTCCATTATCATTTGTTTCAAGATTTTTTTTTCTTAGACAAGACAGCATGAGCAAAAAATAAAATAAAATAAAGGATTTAAAAATTTTCCTTCTTAATTTCTCATTGACCCACTGGTCATTCAGGAGCATATTGTTTAATTTCCATGTGTTTGTATAGTTTCCAAAATACCTCTTGTTATTGATTTCTAGTTTTATTCCATGGTGATCAGAGAAGATACTTGATATCATCTCAATTTTTTTGACTTTTTTAAGACTTGTTTTGTCTTAACATATGGTCTGTCTTTGAGAATGTTCCCTGTGCTGAGAAGAATGTGTATTCTGCAGCCATTGGATAAAATATTCTGCAAATATCCATTAGGTCCATTTGGTCTGTAGTGCAGAGTAAGTCCAGTGTTTCTTTGTTGATTTTCTGCCTGGATGATCTGTCCAATGCTGAAAGCAGAGTGTTGAAGTCTCCAGTTATTATTGTATTGGGGTGAATCTCTCTCTTTAGCTCTAATAATGTTCGCTTTATATATCTGGGTGTTCCAATGTTGGGTGCATATATATTTACAATTGTTAAATCCTCTTAGTGAATTAACTCTTTTATCATTATATAATGACCTTTGGTTTTTGTCTTGGAATTTATTTTGTCTGATGTAAGTATAGCTACTCCTGCTTTTTTTTGGTTTCCATTTACATGGAATGTATTTTTCCATCCCTTTATTCCCAGTTTATGTGTGTCATTATAGGTGAAGTGTGTTTCTTACAGGCAACAGATCATTGGGTTTTTGTTTTTTATTTTTTTAAAAATCTATTTAGCCACTCTGTGTCTCTTGATTGTGGAGTTTAGTCAATTTACATTCAGTGTTGTTTGTTGTTGTTGTTGTTGTTGTTGTTACTGAGACAGGGTCTTGCTCTGTTACCCAGGCTGGGAAGCAGTGGCATGGTCATGGTTCACTGAAGTCTTGACCTCCTGGGCTTAAGCGCTCCTCCTACCTCAGCCTCCTGAGTAGCTGGGACCACAGGTATGTACCACCATGCCCAGCTAATTAAAATAATTTTTTGGCTGGGTGCAGTGGCTCATCCTTGTAATGGCAGCACTTTGGGAGACCGAGGCAGGTGGATCACCTGAGATCAGGAGTTCAAGACCAGCCTGGCCAACATGGTGAAACCCCATCTCTACTAAAAAAATAAAAATTAGCCAGGCGTGGTGGCAGGCACCTGTAATCCCAGCTACTCAGGAGGCTGAGGCATGAGAATCACTCGAACCCAGGAGGTAGGGGCTGCAGTGAGCCAAGGTTGTGTCATTGCACTCCAGCCTGGGCAACAAGAGTGAAACTCCATCTCAAAAAAAAAAAAAAAAAAAATTGTAGAACAGCAACATAAGACAGGGTGAGAAATAAAAATAAAAAATATAAATTTATTTATTTATTTATTCATTTATTTTCTATAGAGACTGGGACTTACTATGTTGTCTGGGTTGGTCTCAAACTCCTGGGCTCAAGCAATCCTCTCACCTTGGCCTCCCAATGTGCTGGAATTACAGGCGTGAGTCACTGTGCCCAGCCCAATGTTACTATCAATAAGTAAGTACTTACTCTTGCCATTTTGTTATTTATTTTCTGGTTGTTTTGTGGTCTTTTCTTCTTTATTTTCTTCCTTTTAGTGAAGTGATTTTCTCTGGTGGTATGTTTTAATTTCTTGCTTTTTATTTTCTGTGTGTCTGTTGTAGGTTTTTTGTTTGTTTTGTTTTTCTGTTTTGAAACAGGTTTTCACTGTCACCCAGACTGGAGTGCAGTGCAAAAATCATAGGTCACTGAAACCTCTACTTCCTGGGCTCAGGCAATCCTCCCACCTCAGCCTCTCAAATAGCAGGGACTACAGGCATGCGCCATCATACTTGGCTAATTTTTTTCTATTTCTTTGTAGAGGCAGGGTCTCACTATGTTGCCTAGGCTGGTCTTGAGCTCCTGGGCTCAAGCAAACCTCCCATCTTGGCCTCCCAAAGTGTTGGGATTACAGGCGTGAGCCAACATGCCAGACCTGTTGTAGGTTTTTTGATTTGAGATTACCATGAGGCTTGCAAATAATACCTTACAACTTATTATTTTAAACTGATGACAACTTAACACTGATTGTATAAACAAACTAACAGACAAAGAGAAAACTAATAAAAACGCTACACTTCAACTTTCTTTGTTTCTACTTCATCTTTGAAGGGTATTTTCTTTGCATATACTTTTCTAGGATAAAAGTTTTTTTCCTTCAGCACTGTAAATATGTCCTGCCACTCTCTCCTGGCCTATAAAGTTTTCACTGAAAAGTCTGCTGCCAGACGTGTTGGAGCTCCATTGTATGTTATTAGTTTCTTTTCTCTTGCTTTTAGGATCCTTTCTTTATCCTTGACTTTTCAGAGTTTGATTATTATATGTCTCGAGTTAGTCTTATTTGGGTTAAATCTGTTTAGTATTCTAGAACTTTCTTGCACTTGAATATTGATACCTCTTCCCCTAGGTTTGGGAAGTTATCAGTTATCATCCCTTTGAATAAACTTTGAATAAACTTTCTATCCCTCTCTCTCTCTCTCTCTTTATACCCTCTTTAAGGCCAATAACTCTTAGATTTTTTTTTTTGAGGCTATTTTCTAGATCCTGTAGGCATGTTTCATTGTTTTTTATTCTTTATTCTCTTGTCTCCTCTGACTGTGTATTTTCAAATAGCCTAGCTTTAAGCTCACTAATTCTTTCTTCTGCTTGACCAGTTCTGATGGTGAGAGACTCTGGTGCATTCTTCAGTATGCCAATTGCATTTTTCTACTCCAGAATATCTGCTTGAGTCTTTTTAATTACTTTAGTATCTTTGTTAAATTTATCTGATAGGATTCTGAATTCCTTCTCTGTGTTTTCTTAAATTTCATTGAGTTTCCTCAAAGCAGCTCTTTTGAATTATCAGTCTGAAAGGTCACATATCTCTGACTCTCCAGATTGGTCACTGGTGACTTATTTAGTTCGTTTGGTGAGGTCATGTTTTCCGGGATGGTCTTGATGCTTGTGGATGCTCATTGGCATATGGGCATTGAAGTATTTATTGTAGTTTTTGCAGTCTGGGCTTGTTTATACCCATCTTTCTTAGGAAGGTTTCCCAGGCATTTGAAGGGACTTGAGTGTTGTGATCTAAGTTTTCAGTCACTGCATCCATACATGAATTAGGGGGCACCCCAAACCCAGTAATACTGTGGCTCATACAGACTCACAGGGGTACTGCCTTGGCAGTCTTGAATAAGATCTGGAAGAGTTCTCTGGATTACCAGGCAGAGGTTCTTGTTCTCTTCCCTTACTTTCCCCCAAACAAATAGAGCCTCTTTGTCTGTGCCAAGCTGCCTGTGTGACACAGCACCTCTGTAGCTACTACCACTGAGACTGCACTGGGACAGATCTGAAGCCAACACAGCACTGGGTCTCGCCTAAGGCCTGTGGTAATCACTGCCTGTTTGCCCAAGGCCCTAGTGCTCTATAATCAGCAAGTGGTAAAGCCAGCTAGGCTTGTGTCCTTCCCTTTAGGATGGTGAGCTCCTCTTGGCCCTGGGCAGGTCTAGAGATGCTCTCTGGGAGCCAGGGCCTTGAGTTGGAAACCTTAGGAATCTGCCTGGTACTCTATTCCACTGCAGCTGAGCTAGCACCCAAGCCACAAGACAAAGTCCTTCCCACCCTTTCCTTCCCATTCTACAAGTAGAGGAGTCTCTCCCCATGGCTACCATCATCCCAGGCCTGTGGTGAGTACAACTTGGCTACCACTGATATTCACTTGAGGCCCAAGAGCTCTTCAGTCAGCTTGTGGTGAATGATACCAAGCCTGAGATTCTCCCTTCAGGGCAGTGGGCTATCCTCTGGCCCAGGGCAGGTCCAGAAATATCAAGGCCCATAACGAGTATTGTCTGGGTATCTTTGTGGATTATTCAGGGCCCAAGGGCTCTTTCGTAAGCAGGTGATGGATCCTGACAGGACTGGGTCCTTCCCTTCAAAGCAGCAGGTTCCCTTCTGGCCCAAGGTGTGTCTAGAAATGTTGTCCAGGAGCTAGGGCCTGGAATGAAGGCCTCAGGACTCTGCCTGGTGCCCTATCCTACTTTGGCTAAGCTAGTATCCAAGTTGCAAAATAAAGTCCTCTTTACTCTTCCCCCTCTTCTCCTTAAGTGGAGGGAAAGAATCTCTTCCAGAGCTGCCTGCTGCACTGCCTGGGGCTGGGGTGGGTCGGGGAGTGGTGCAAGCACTTTCTTGGCTTCCCTGGCTGGTGTCTCACTAGGTCATTTGCCCTGCAAATCCACTGGTGCCAAGCCTAGCACAGTACCAAGACGTGCCCAGGAATTGCAGTCCTTGTGGCCTAGATTGTCTCTCAAGTTTATTTAGAACCCTAGAGCACTGTAGCCCATGATGGCAGGGCTTGCTGGAACTCAGGTTCCAACTGCTGGGATGGGAGATTTCCCTCTGGCTAGGGCTGGTCTACATGCTCCCGCCATGGGTGCCAGCTGAGTTCTGCCTGGTGTTGCTTTCCACTGTGACCAGGCAGCACTGAGTTCCAATGCAAAGTCCCACAATCACTGTTTCTCTCCCGCCCACAAGTGCAGATTATCTGTCTGTACCACAGGCTGCTGCGGGGGAAATGAGGAGGGGATGGCACCAGCAACTCAGGACTATCTTTCCTACCCTCTTCAGTGCCTACTTCAGTGATATGAAGTTAAAACGAGGTACTGTGATCGCTCACCTGATTTTTGGTTTTTATGAAGGTGCTTTTTTGTTCACTTTGGTGTTCCTATGGGGAGGATGATCAGTGAAGGCTTCTACTCAGCCATCTTGCTCCACCTCCATCTGTTTTGTTTTCTCTTTAACTTTTTGGTCTATTTTCTGGAAGTTTTACACTACTTGATATTTTAATATTTTATTGCATTTAAAATCTCTGCTGTACTATTTTTACTTGTGAAGAACATTTTTTGTTCTTTTAATATTCCTTCTTAAGTAGTAGTATTTACTTTTTGGATGTAATATATTTGATTTGTTTTCTGATAATATTAATTATGGTGTTTCCCCCACCCCGCCCCTCTTTCTTTCTTTAAAGCGTCCTGCCTGCTTTGTATCTATTCCATCTCAGTTTTCACCTACTCTTTGTTTGGGTAACTTTCAAGTAGAAACCTTCCTCGAAAGGCTGGTGATCCTTTGCTGGCTATTCATATTGAAGAGTGAGGCACTAAAAGCCTGATTAGGGGATCTGTCTTTGTGTGGAAAGGGCTCGTTGACTGTGGGCCTCACTGTACGGTGATGGAGCAGAAGTCCAGCTGGTTCACTGGGAACCCCAGATAGGAATATCTATAGGTTTTTGCCATTGGCTTGATCAGTTTCCTCAGAGAGAAATTCTTTTGTCTCATGCCAGGAGGTTAGAGATTAACAGAAGCATTTTGGGGGCAGAGTGTGGGAAGTTGTACAGTTGTGAGGTCTCACTATTCAGAATGCCGTATGTGCCACCACAATCTCCTCTTCCCACCTGTAACTCCTGGGAACTATGAAACTGTTCTCCATTTTTATAATTTTGTCACTTAAGGAAAATTTTTTAAGTGGAATCATGCAATATACACCTTTTGGGACTGACTTTTACACTCAACATAATTACCTGGAGATTGATCTAAGTTGTTAGGTGTATAAATAGTTTCCCTTTATTCTAGTAGAATTACATGGTGTGGACACACCACAGTTTATTTAACCATTCACCCATTGAAGGACATCTGGGTTGTCTCCAGTTTTTTACTGTTATGAGTAAAGCAGCTATAAACATCCATATACAGATTTTTGTATGAAATATGTTTTTGTTTCTCTGGGATAAATGCCCAGGAATGCAATTGCCGGGTTGTATGGTAGTTGCATGTTTAGTTTTTTATGAAACTCCCATTTTCCAGTATGACTGTTTTTGCATTTTAAACAAAAACTTAGTTAAACATAGAACTGCAGGTCCAAAGTTCTTTTCCTTCTACTCTTTGAAGATGTTATTGCATTTCCCTGCATTCAATGTTGCTGTTGAGAAGTTAGATATCAGTCTCACTCTTACTTCTTTGTAGGTGATCTTTTCCTCTCTGGAAGCTTATAGAACTTTATTGAAACAATTTTTCCAGCCTCTACATTACAGGCAAAAGAATTTCATTTTTGACTTTGAGATTTTTAAGATTCCACTGAAATGTATCTAGATGTGAATTTTTACTTACAGACTTAGTTGGGAATGCAATGGATTATTTCCATATTAACATGCATTCTTTTGTATTCTGGGAAATTCTTGGTTATTATTTTTTCAAATATTTTCTCTACTCTATTTAGTCTTTTGGGGTTTCCAGTATATAGATAGTGCATTAGTTATCTACTGTTGCATTAAAAACTACCCTAAAACTTAACGGCTTAAAACAGCATTAAGCCTTTATTATCTTGTGCAATTTCTTGAGGTCAGGAATCTGGGGTGACTTAGCTGGGTGTTTCTGGCTCAGAGTCTGTCAAAGTTGGAGTCAAGATGTTGGTCAAGGCTGAAATCATCTGAAGACTCGCATTATTTGTGCCTTACGCCCTGCTAGTGTATGCACATGAACATGTTTAGGGGGGTGGAGCGGGGGCAGGTAGCAGCTTGGGGGAAACAGCCAGCTCTTCCTCTACCTTCATCCCCAGGGCCTAGAACATCCCCCAGCACACAGGAGATGCTGAGTAGATATGTATTGAGAGGAGAACAACATTAATAACAACACAATGGTTGTTATCTTTTAAGCACTTGTTGTGTGTCCCTATAATCCTACAAGCACCCTCTGAGGTAGGCACTGACATTTCCATTCTGGAGGGACCTCAAGGCTGGAGAGGGGCTCTGGCAGAACTAAGTTCAGATCTTCCCACTCTGTTCTAGCCCTAAAATTGGGAGAATGGAATAGGAGAATGGGGAGTTCAGGACATCCAGCCCTGAAAGAGGGGACCAGGTCAGTGCCCTAAAACCAAGGGTTCCAAGCAGTGTTCCCTGGGCCTCCCCACGTGCCTGGGAGCAGAGGCCTGAAGCTTCTGCCACAAGACACACATTGCTGGAAATCAGGGTGCTGGGGCCAGGCCAGCATTTGCCTTCTCCCCCACGTCTCGGCAAAGCCACTCGAGAGTCTCTCATCCCCCAGCAGGAAAAGCATATGTTCTTTCCATATAGAGGAGAAATTGTTCCACCAGTGAGTAAGCCTCTTGGCTGCAGTGCCTGGCCCAGCCCGCAGAACACTGGACAGGAAGCTGGGCTTCGCTGGTTACCACTCTTGGAACTGGGACAGGGCTGGCTGACACCCTTGGAGACAACAATGGGCCTTCGGATGGGCTGGGGGACAGTAGGGAGGCAGGGGCTGGGATGTGCCCGGAGACATTTAGCAGTTCAGGGTAGGAGGAGCACGAGTACACCCCTGAATAGAAGCACTTTTCTCCATTCTGGCTGAGATGGGCTGGAAGCGGGGAGGGACAAGGGGACTGAGAGGGGTGGGGCAGCCTTTCCAGTCCCGTCACTGGGTCAGCCCAGGAGTCTGGGTCTGAGTCACAGGTGACTCAGGTGTGCTCAGCAAGGTGGGGCCGGTTTTCAGACTGTTATTTCCAGCTACCCAAAAAGTCTATTTGATGCCTGCACAGTCAGCAGGCGGTGACTCTTGTCCCTGGCACCTTCGTTCATCCCGCCAGTGCCGCAGGTCTTTCCAGCAGCCTCAGCTGGATGGTGCATGCTGCTCTTTCCCTCAGCTCACCTGGGTCCTGCTTCTCTCTCCACCTTTTCCCCATTTGTTAAGGACCCACTAAGAGTGGGGCTTGGGGAGTGTGGGGAGAGAAGGGACAAGGAAGCCAGGGTGTAGGAATGGGTAGGGGGCTAGCTGGTGGGGGGTAGAGGAGAAATCGGGAGGGGCTTCACATAAAAAAGGAAAACATTGAGAAATTGAGTACATTTAACCTGGAAAGTCAAAGACTCAAGGGAGAGGATGGTGACATGAAAACCATTTGAAGATGTGTCACAGGTCACCCCATTAAAGTGGGATTGAATTTCTTGTGGGTGTGAGCTTGAGGGGGACAAACCTTGCTATACATAAATCCAGGGCCTGCACCCTCTGAGAAGTGCTTTTGAGAAGTTGATTTTCTGTCTTTGGACACATCCAGGACAAGGGTAGATGCCTCCCAGTCAGAAAGAGTCAGGAGGTGGACTGGAGTTTAGGTCTCAAACTGGTGGCCTGTGGGCCAGACGCAGCCCTGACAATGTGCACAATGGCCAGCACTTGTGCATGGCCACAGCAAGCTGGGGCTGAGTGGCAACTGCCTGCTCCAGCAAGGTACACACTCCCTGTTCCCCACAGCACAGCTGGTCTGGTTCAGTCATTCATTTTTCAGGACTGGCCCTTGAGGCATTTTCATCTGTGACTCTTGGAGTAGAGGCCCGGAATATACCCACCTTTCTCCCTCTCTAGTTGCACCCTGTAGGCTCAGCTGGGCCGGCTGCAGGAGGAGGAAGCAGTACCTGCTAAGACGCAGGCTCTCCCGTGGGCTCAGGGAACACCAGATAGCCTGAGCTGCCTGCCCTGACTGGAACCCCAGATAGGGCTGCCCGTGGGCTAGACATTACCACCTCAATAAACGTCGCCTTCCTTTCTCCCATCCTCAAACCTCATCGGAATAAATCCCACATTTGCAGGCATCAACTCCAAATGTGTTGAGGAGTCTAGAGGGGCAGCCCCAAGGCAGCTCTTGATTTTTATATCAGTAGTGATGGATGCTGTTTATCGGCCCCTGCCACTCCTGCCCCCGCCTCCCGCCCAGTGCTGGGCACCTTACATACAGACTCTCAATCTTCTTTTCAGCCCTGCGTGGCAGGAAAGCCCACACAGTGGCTGGGAATACTGAGTGTCACAGAAGTAAGACACTCGTCTGCCATGACTCAAGCTGGATCCTCAGCCCAGGTCAGCTGACTCTAAAGCTGGTGCTCTTTCTAGAGCGCTCATTGCCTGTGTTTTACGTGACTGCGGCACCTGCTGCTCTCTGGGGTCCTGCCTGCCTGGGAGTGGGGGTGATGGGCACCTCCCCAGTTTTCTTTCCCCCCAGGGCATCTAAGCAAGTCAGGCTGGAGATTCCCTTTGAAATGCTCTGCCTTCAGGAAACCTGGTTTGTGTCTCCTATCAAGGACGCCTGAAGCCATGGACAGAACCTTGGGCTGGGAGTGGGAAAGCCTGGGCTCACCTCCCAGGCCAGGCTGCATCACGCTCCAGCCCCTCTCTGAGCCTTAGCATCTGTGGCTGACTGAAGACTGCCTAGAGGATTCCTGGAGCAGTCCCCTAGGCATTTTTGAAGACATTGTCCCTCACACCACATCCCAAAATGTTCATTATGCAGGTTCTGCCCTCGAAGCTTTCGGGAGGACAGACGGCCCAAGGCCACCACCTGGTGGCCAATCACAGCCAGACAAGGCCAATGCACCCAGCAGCCTTGAAGGCACATAAGAAATCATAAAGCTGCAGAAGGCTAGGTCATCACCTTGAAACTCTGGGGACAGGGTGGGAGAGAACCCTGTGAGAGCAGATTGCATCTCTCCCTTCTTCCAGACATGGGAGGGGGCCCTCCAGCTTCCCAGAGGTCAATGGCTCAGATGGGAGGCATTGCCATCCTAGGACAGCTGAGAGGAGAAAAACACTTGAGTTTGGGGATCGGGCAGGTCTGGATTGGAATCTCTTGGGTTCTTAACCTTGTTCGAGTCCCTCTTCTGTGCAGTGGGCTATTTGGGACCCATCTTGCCGGGCTGTGGACCTCTCTGCCTGAACAGGGAGCCAAGCGAGGTGGCATGGGGAAAGGCTGGACCTGTGACTGAGTGCACCTTGATGGCGCCCAGCCCTGGGGCCAACTCTCAACTGTGGCTGCACATCCTAACACCTGATGCTTAGGCAGTGCTTCTCTCAAAGCATGGTCCCCGGGCCAGCAGCAGCAGCAGCAGCAGCAACAGCAGTGGGGAACTTGTTAGAATGGGGAACTTGCACATTCTCAAGCTCCACTGCAACCCACTGGGTCTCAAACTCTGGGGGTGAACCCAGCATCTGCCAGGTGATGCAGATGCTCACTGTAGTGTCAGAGGACCATGCTCAGGTGCTGGGATGGCTGAGAAAGCACCGCAGGTGACTCAAGTACCCTAGGACCAGAATCACCTGTGGAGGTTAAAAAAAGGAACAGCTTGGCCAGGTGCGGTGGCTCACGCCTGTAATCCCAGCACTTTGGGAGGCTGAGGTGGGTGGATCACTTGAGATCAGGAGTTTGAGACCAGACTGGCCAACATGGAGAAACCCCATCTTTACTGAAAATATAAAAATTAGCTGGGTGTGATGGTGCATGCCTGTAATCCCAGCTACTTGGGAGGCTGAGACAGGAGAATCACTTGGACCCGGGAGGTGGAGGTTGCAGTGAGCCAAGATCCAGTCACTGCACTCCAGCCTGGGTGACAGAGTGAGACTCCATCTCAAAAACAAAAACAAAACAAAACAAAACCAAAACAAAACAAAAAAAAGTTGCTTGGACACCATTCCAGTGATTTTTATTTAGTGTAAGCACTAAACTACTAATTATTATGAAAATAACAAGAATTCTGCAGTTGATTTCTGGTCCAGACCCCTCCTCCCCGTACAGTATGCCCTCCCCTCAGAGAGCCGAGCCCCAAAACAGAGTGCTGTGACTCTTCCTGGGGTACCCTAGATCTGCAGGCAGTCCAGGGAAGAACAATTACTTATCGACACCTGGTGGGTGCTTAAGCTAGGACAGGCATGGTGCTGGGGGCTTCGCATGCAATGTCTCACAAATACCCTACGAGTTGTTAGAATTCTCATTTTACAGATAGAGAAACTGAGAAGTTCAGTGAGTCACCTTAGGTCAAACAGCTACTAAATGACAAAGACAGGATTCCAACCTACTTCTCTCTGACTCCACAGTTCATTACCTTTCCTTCCTCGTTTTACAAATAAGAGAAGGGGTGACTGGCTCAAGGTTGCTGGGGTGGCACCCTTGACATTTCCTATACCTTCACTTCAAAGTCCACAAATGCTGTGGCACCAAAATCAAGAGGAGCTGAATGCCACCCCAGGAAATAACATCACCTTTCTAGGCATAAATGCACCAGGAATAGGGCTAGAATGCAACAGCAAAGGGTGGGATTAGTAATTAAGCCACATGCTTCTTAGATTCCCAAGCTGCATTTTGGACCCACAGGATTCAAGATATTAAGGAAATTGACACTTGCCCACTTCCCCAGCATAAGACTTCATTCCCTCCTAACATCACACAGAAATGGGTCCTGTCTACTGTTAACCCAGCTCGGAGAGAAGAATAAGAAGAGGACCCAGTGATGGTGTAGAGAAAATATAGAGCCACTTTACTATTAAAAATGTATTTTCCAAAAGCAAGGTAGTTGCTGTCCCAAAAAGCCGAAAGCCTCTAGTCCCTGGGGAATGGGCTGGACGGGGCTTCAGTCTGACACAGCCAGGCGGGGCAGCCCTCGGCGGGCTCGGATTCTCTGGGAGATTTGGTAGAGCTCCATCGTTGCCTTCGCATCTTCCACCGAGCTGTGTCCAAGCAGGCTGTTCTGCAGACACAAGTATAGAGTGGGGACTTGGGATGAAGCTGAATTCAGAGGCCCCACGACGGGGTCTTCCCTGGTCACATCCCGATTTCCAGAGTCCCCAGGTGGGTCAGTGGGTGAGAGTCTCTTGAGGTCTCTGACACTCTGGACTTAGGAGATTCAGCAGGTGGCTGGAGCTGGCCTGCCTTCAGCCCTCGGGCCAGTGGCACAAAATCCAGCCTCCTGGGAACCAGGCTGTGCCTTCAAGTCACCTGCAGTCCCGCAAGGTAAGTAGAGGCTGCAGACTTGCTGTCAGACACACACAGTGGCTCCAGCAGCTCTAACAAGGAGCTTCAGGACACCGAGGAGGGAGTGAGGAACTCCAGCTAGGGACACGGGGAAGGGCTGCTCAGAGAGAACACAAGGACATCAATAAATGGAAAGGAAAGGCTGCAAGCATTTAGGAGGCAGGGAGAGCATGTGCAGCTAAAATAAGAGACCTGAGAGGGTGGGGGCAGGGGGTGTGTGAAAGATGGTGTGGGGACAGATGGTGGGCCTGGATTTATCACTGAAGGCCTTGAATGCCGAAGTCGGGAGCCTAGACTTTATGGGGTAGTGCTATGGGAGTCAGGGGGCCCTCAGTCCATTCAAGGGAGAAGCGATGACCATTTACCACGTCTTCCATGCACTAGGCTGAAGTTAAACCTCTGAGCTGGATACGATTATTCCCCCATTTTACTGATGATAAAACTGAGGCTCACACACAAGCCAGCCAGTTGTGGAGCTGAGATGTGGATCCTGCAGAGGCAAGTACGCTGGGCAAATCCTCACTGCAGTCACCTTTCATCTCCCTTTGCATCCCCGGCTCAGCCCTGGTGTCCTGGCTAGTACCCAGCATGGGAGCCAGCGGGCTGTTGGACCTGGCTGCATTTTCTTGGTGTCCCTCTGTCGAGAGAGGCCATCCTGTTCTCACAGGGGCTCCTTTTCCAGGCACTCCAGACAGGGTGTTGGGAATACCTGGTTAGGTGGCCTAGCTCAGAAAGGCTTTTTCTCGTTGCCGTTATTTTGCTGTACTGTTTTATTTTTTAATGTTTATTTTTTGGCTTGGACACTCTATCATTAATCAACAAGCAGGTAGCATGGTGGTGTCATCTGCGCTGTGCCTCTGAATACCTGCCAGTCACCATCCTTGCTTGACAGATGAGGAAACTGAGGCACAGGGAGGTTATGTGCCCTACCACTCTGTTCTATAGAGAGGGAAGCCAAGAACAGAAGAAGAATGCAGCACCAGCATCCTTTATTACCAAGTGGGGAGGTAAAGAGCCCTGGACTTGGAATCAGACAAACCCAGGCTCCAATTCCCAGCTCCCCTGCTTATGAGCTCTGTGACCGTGGGCAAGCCACTTTTCCTCTCTGGGCCTGTTTCCTCTTCTGTGAAATGGGCCTGATTATACCTGCCTTAGAGGATGGAATGAGAGATGCCAAGTGCCCAGCATCCTCCACAGGGCTTGGTAAATGGCAGGGTCCTTCCTTTCCTATGCAGCCTAGTCTACCATGCACGCAGCTTGGCGGGGAGCCACAGGCCTGCCATTTCACCCCCTCGAGGGGCAGTAACACAACTGCCCAACTGTGACAGCTCTACCATGTTAGCTCCTTGTGTCCTGTGGGTCAGTTCTAGTCACAGTGATCAGTAGCACCACTGTCCATGTGAGGGGGGCTGGAGAGCTGGTTTCTAGGGGCATCAGTGCAGGCAGGAACTGCGTGGTGGGGTACTGAGCTTCTGGAACAACCAGGCTTAATAAGCCCAGGGACAGAGCCTAAGAGAAGGCCCTGGGTCAGGCTCAAGGCCCCAGACTGAGAACCACAGAGTGACAAGGGCTCCAGGAAAACCCCAGCCTGGCCCTTATGTGCCTCATGTGCCTCAAGGCTAACAGGCCCAGACCCAGGCCTGTTCCCTGCTCCGGACATGGTTCCTGAAGTTCTTACCAGCAGGCGAGGGGTGGGCTCCATGCTCCCCAGCCCCTCACCCAGCCTCAGGCTTTGGCTCACCCGGCCCCACTCCGTATGCCTTCTGCCCTCCTTGACTAAGACCCTCCAGGCTCTGTTCAGATCTGGTCTCCTGCCCCACCAGCCCCATCCTTCATCCTGCTCCCAGGGCACTGCCTTTCCCTCCATCAGATACTCCCTACCATGTGTGCTGATGACCTGGTTAAGGGCCACCTCCCAACCAACCAAGAGCTCAAGGACAGAGACGGGTCTTGTTCACCATGTGTCTCTAGGATCTGGCCTAAAGCATGGAGCAGGTGTTTAACAAAGAGCCGTTGACCTGAAGGGTCCCTGTGTGCAGCCCTGGCTCTTAGTGTCTGGCCCCTCTCCCTCTGCCCTTCCCACAGGGTAAACTCCTAACGCCCCACATCTGCATGCCTTTTCCTGCCAGCTTTGCCCACCAGCCAGGAGTGCTGTGGAATCAGTGCCCAGGAGCAGCAGCAGCTGGAGGTTGATGGGAACTGGTGTACAAATATACCAGTTCCCTGGCTCTTGCTGTGAGACACATCTGAGGTGAGGTGTGTGTTTTACACCATTGCCCAGAGTTCTATGGTGGGAGCAAGCTTCACTTCCCACAGGGTGACTGGCTTGATTTCAACAACAAAAGCAAACCTTTGTTGGGTGTTTCTCCTTCCCTGCCCTCATCCTCACTCTACCAGCCCAGGGACCAGGCACAGCAGGACCTACCATCAATGCCTCGGGCAGGCTGCCGAGGTGTGCGAGGGCATGAGGGAGGAGGAAGAAGGGGAGGGGACAGGGAGGGAGAAGGGGAAGAAGGGGAGGAGAGCGAGGAGGTGGGGGAGGGGGAGGAGGGCAAAGGGGGAGGGTGAGGAGTGAAAGGAGGAGGGGAAGGAGGAAGAGGAGGGGGAGGAGGGAGAGGAGGGGGAAGAAATGAAGACAGGTGAGGAGGAAGGGAAGGAGACGAGAGGGAGGAGGGGGAAGACAAGGGGGAGGAGAGGGAAGAGGGGGAGAAGGACAAGGAGGTTCTCACCTGGATGCTCTTGTGCAGGAGGCGCTCACTCAGCACCCGCAGGGAGACGCGTCTGCAGTGGTCCAGCTTGGCCTCACGCCACAGCAGCATGTCAGTGGACGTGTCATAGATTGTGTAGCGGCTCATGTCCTCTTTCAGTGCCTGGAAGTCGTGCTTCAGGTCATGACCCACCACCAGCTTGCCTTTCAGGAGCTGCAGGATCTGGCCAGGAAGACATGTGCCCACCCCTACATGACCCAGCATCCTCTGGGTGGGTCTGGGGCTGGCAAGGGAGCAACCCCTCCTTGAATGGCTGTGTGACCTTGGGCAAATTATCATCCCTCCCTGGGCTTCAAATATATCATCTTTGAAAAGAAGAGATTGGACTAGGTCCCTCCTCACACTTGATAGTTTCAGTCTGTGCCAAAAGCCTACCTGGGCTCCTTCGGGAGCTGCACTGTGTAGGAGCAATGATTAGTACGTCTTGAGTATTTCCCGGGCGCCAGACATGCCTCAAAATCCGTCATGCATATTATGCTGTTTAATCTTCCCAACAATTCTATTGTGGCAGGCAGAATAACGACCTCCCAAAGATGTCCACACCCTAGTCCCCAGGATCTGTGAATACATTACCCGGCAAAGAGGAATGAAAATTCCGGGCAGAATTTAGATTGCTAATCAGTGAACCTTCAAATGGGGAGATTGCCTGGCCTACCCATGTGGGCCCAACATAATCACAAGGCTCCTTACATGTGGAGGTCAGAGTGAATCCACGTGAGGAAAACAGGCTGTTGCTGGCTTTGAAGATGGAGGGAGGGGCCCTGAGTCAAGGTATTCAGGCAACCTCTAGAAGCCAGAAAGGGCAAGGAAATGGATTCTTCCCCAGAGCATCCAGAAGAAACCGAGCCCCACTGACACTGATTTTAGCCCAGTGAGACCCACGCTGAACTTGGAAACTACAGAACTGTAAGAGAATACATCTGTGTTGCTGTGAACCACTAAGTTGATGGCTTCCTTACGGCAGCCACAGAAAACTAACAGTGAGGAGGGAGCACCGCATTTAACTGAGTTTTACGAAGGAAATATCTGAAACGCAGACAAGTAACATGCCCAGGCTTACTCTGATGATTTTAAAACAAGTTTGCAAATTCCTTGATACTCTTCTTAAAAAAAGATGGAAAAAAACTCCCCTCCCTTTGCATATGGGCTGGGCTGTATGACTTCTGACTTCTGTCTGGGACAGGAATTCTATAAGAAGTCCGGCCACCAGCCAGGCATGGTGGCTCATGTCTGTAATCCCAGCACTTTGGGAGGCTGAGGCAGGCGGATCACCTGAGGCCAGGAGTTTGAGACCAGCCTGGCCAACATGGTGAGACCCTGTCTCTACTAAAAATGCAAAAACTACACGGACGCGGTGGCTAGTCCCAGTTACTCGAGAGGCTGAGGCAGGAGAATTGCTTGAACCTGGGAGGGAGATTGCAGTGAGCTGAGATTGTGCCACTGCACTCCAGCTTGGGCGACAGTGAGACTCTATCTCAAAAAAAAAAAAAAAAAAAAAAAAAAATCTGGCCACCCCAAAGCCACCATGCTGGAGAGACCATGCGGAGAGCCACCGAGATAGTGATGTGGCCAAGGCAGGCCAGCACCAGCCACCAGACAGGTGGGTGAGCAAACCTTCCAATGGTTCCAGCCTTCAAGGTGCCTTAACTGATGGCCTGTCCTGCTGCAGAGCACCTGCCCAAATTGCAGGTGGCTGAGCGAAATAAGTATTGACATTGTTAGAACCAGTAAGTTTTGGTGTGACTTGCCAAGCACCATTTGATAACTGGGAGTCACACGGCTAGTTAGTGGCAGAGCCAGGCCTTGAAGCCAGTGGGCTGAATCCAGAGCCTGCCTGCCACTGCCACACTGAGCCAGAAGAGTGAACAACCACTCCAGGCCTCCAGCAGCCCAGAGGCCCAGCTGTGAGTGCCCCAGCCCTGCGTTCCTTGCCTCGCCTCCCACATGGACAGCCTGCTCTGCTCTGATCACACAGGCCAGTCAACTTGCTTTCACTTGACTGCCACTGGAAAGGATGGGAAGGGGACCTGAAAATAGAACAGATGCGAGCTGTATTAGGGAAAGGGGCGGCTCGTGGCTAGTTCAGGCCCACTTTGGACAGCTCTAGGACAGCCTTTGTCTCCTTCTCTGCATGCAGCCCACGACCTTAGCGTGTGCCCCAGGAAAGAGCCTTCTGGTGGCTAACACCTTCCCCACAGCCTGCTTCTCCTTCTAGATGGCCAGCGGCCTCCCGGAACATCATGTGGTCCCTTTCACACGTTCTCCCCTGGCAACCACAGAAGACTGAGGCTCAGAGAGGAGATGTGAGTTGCCCAGGGTCACGATGCGGGAAGCAGAATCTGTCCCTCCACTGTCAACAGGCAGGGTCACCGGCCTGCCCTGCCGTCCACATGGTCTGTTTGGAGGCCTTCTCTGGACAGAGCTCATGCTCAACTTAGAGGACTGGGGAGAGTGTGCTAGAGAATGAATGGGAGCTGCTCCTGAACCACACCAGCGCTTCTCAAGCTTGAGTGCGCTAGAGGCCACCTGGGAAATGGCGATAAAACTGAGGCTTTAAAATATGACAACAGGCACACGACCTCAGAGCAGCAGCTCAAGGGAAACTGTGTAGAGGAAACTGCCTAGCACACAGCGGCGGGGCAGAAACGGCACGGGGTGTGGAGAGATGTGGGTGTGTGGGCGGCCATGGGTCACGTGTCTTTTCTTGCTAACATCCTTTGTGCTCCTGAACAATGTGGCCTGTTTTCCCCTTCTAGGGGCTTGGCTCAGGCCCAGTTCACACAAAGCCCTGAAGGAACTCATCCACCATCCCAGAGGCAGCCACAGCTGGGCCCAGACATAGAAGGAACGAGTCATCGTGATGTGGATTCCCAGGAAACTCGTCACTTCCCGAGCCTGAGAGTCTGGAGAGGGGAAGTGGGGGTCTACATGAGGCACTATGGGAGTCACCACGAGACAAACAGAATAAGAGGGAGAGGACAAGCCAAGGAAGGAAGAGGAAGAAGGGAAAGAACAGAACCATCTATTTAGCAGAGAGACACCACTCTTTGGGACAAAGACTCTGGGAAGGAAGAGACGCTGGAACTTGCTGTGTGACCTCAGGGATATCAAAGACCCTCTCTGGGCTTCAGTTTTCCCATTTGTAAGGTGAGGGTCCAGACTGGTGAGGTCTGAGTGGCCCTTTAGCAGCCAAGGCTACACAGACTGAGGCAGGTCTGAAAAGGGAAGGAGTTGGGCATCTGCTGGAGTCCAGGGGTCGGCGAAAGGCACTGGCAGGCTGGCCTTGGGGCTGTGTGACCTGCTGGCCCCAGGATCTGCCCTGAGTCAGTGTCATGAGGCAAGTGTGTCAGACTTTGCCACTTTCAAACACAGGGGGAGGAGTCTCTCAAGTTCCTGGAAAGAACTGGGGTGGGGCTGGGGGATGGGTCATTTACTGATCTCTTAGCAGCCTGGCACTGTGCCAGGCACTTTCCTTACCTCGTCATGAAGCTCCTCAATGAGATTATTCTTAATTCCATTTTACAGAGGAGGGAGCCCAGAATCAGAGAGATTAAGGGGCTTGCCCAAGTCACACAGCTAGTCAGCTGAAAGCTGCAGTGCTGTGTCTGGATCCACCTGACGCCATCATTGTTACTGTAGTTGTTATTATTAGCACAAGGACCAAGGGACAGGGCACTACCAGGCACACAATGATAACCCTACATACCATCTGACCCACCAGCAAAGCGGGGCGCAGGGCAGCGTGCACCCAGGTCACATGCAGGGGAGTACCAGGCCAGGTGCTGCCTGCACACACCTTCCGCTGGGTTTCCACTCTACTCCAAGTATTTCCCAGATGTGCCTGATGCAAAAATCCTGGAGGGCCAGGCCCTACACAGACTTACTAAATTGAAATCTCCAGGGAGGGGTGTCAGCAACTGTTTCAGGGGATTCTTCCCATCTAACAAGTCTGCACTGAATCCCACTGAGCAGTCCAGAGCCTGCTGCCTCTACCATGCATTCATTTATCCATTGTACATTAGTTCATATACCGATTCATTCATTCTTGACTGCCAGGAGAGGCTATGAGTAAGGGGTTCTGAAGAATGTTGTTCTTGCAAAGGACCAGGTCCCTTACTATCACCTTCTGGAGTGGCTCCAGCCCCAGTCTTTGCTCTTGTCCCCTGCCAAGCTCCCTTGGTGTCCCTGCCCCCGGCTAGTGCCTGGTTCCCACAAGGCCGCTTATCCTGGGGCAAATCTGGATATTGAAGCCTTCCTCCTTCATCTGGCTGAGCCCCAGAAAGACCTGCCAGGTGGCAGGGCCCCAACAGGACACTCCCACCTGTGCAAGGACTACCGGACTGGCTACAGCTGAAATCTCTCCCTGTTCACAAGCTACCATGACTTCCCTTCGGTCTGCATCTGGGTCCGCAACCACGGTGCTTCCCAGGCTGGATGCCCCTCCTTATGCTGGGTTGACATTAAAAGAGCATTCAGTCACAAAAGTGATTTACAAGTTACTAAAAATTACTGTTAGACTTTTTAAAAAGGAAAAAGAAAAACATTAACTCACCAGGTGGGACCCCCGAATGTCAGCAGTGATTTGTATCATAGCTTCCTGCACATCCTTAGGCAAATCACTGCCCCTCTCTGGATGCCAGGCTCCAGTGCATAGATTCCCTCCTGTGCTGATAGTTTCATTTGTGGGGCTCTCTATAGACTGGGGTTTCTTAGCCTCAGCACTGTTGCCATGTGGGGCCAGATATTTCTTTGTTACGTGTGCGTGGCAGGGGAGGGAGCTGCCCTGGGCATTGTGAGATGTTTGGGAGCTCTCTGGTCTCTACCCACTAGATGCCGGCCACTGTGACAACCAGAAATGTCTCCCAACATTGCTAAATATCCCCTCTATATAATGGTCAGACACAAAGATGTCAGATCATAAGGCTTTACATTATAACATAATGTCGCCACATTACAATAAATAAAAAGGGATGGAGTAGGGGGCCTCCACTCACATCAGTGGCCTAAAGTGCTAGCACTCCTGGGTGGACTTGGGACTCCCTGGAGCCTCCTGACCACTATGAGCTACCTTATTGCTGGCTGCTGGCTGGGCACACTCACTACTCCTTACTGGGAGGAGATAGAGAGGTGAGGGGCCTTTGAAAAATGCCTGCATAGCCAGGCGCAGTGGCTCATGCCTGTAATCCCAACACTATGGGAGGCCAAGGCGGGAGAATTGCTTGAGGGCAGGAGTTCAAGACCAGCATGGCCAACATGACGAAACCCCATCTCTACTAAAAATACAAAAATTAGCTAGGCGTGGTGGCACATGCCTGTAATCCCAGCTACTCAGGAGGCCGAAACACAAGAATCACTTGAGCCTGGGAGGCGGAGGTTGCAGTGAGCCAAGATTGCGACACTGCACTCCAGCCTGGATGACAGAGCAAGACTCTGTCTCAAAACAAAAAAAAAAAAGAAAGAAATGCCTGCATGAAACCAAGGGCTGGCCAACCCTAGACTCACCTGAGAGGTGTCACCTTGTCTTGTGGGGTCTCATCAAAGGGCTGTTAGGCTTCTGCCCTTTGGGGGCTCTCGGCACGTTTAGGGGCCTGTGAGCCTGATCTGTCTTTGGGATTAAAACATTACGGATGATAAATGGGATCAAACTGCCTCCGGAGCCTCCAACAAATTGACACTCAGTGTCCTCATCCACAGAGACAAATAATGACCATTACTGGGCCACATTTCTACTCATGTGCTATGCAGGACATCGCCCCTTACATACATTGGACACTTAGCATTTATAGAGTGCATTCACTCACACACACTGAGCATGGGATCTGAACACCACAGCTCCAGCTCCAGAGCCAGAATCTGAGTCTCTGCTCTACCCCTTCCTTGGAAAGCTTACTCAGTCTCATACTTCAGTTTCCTCATCTGTAAAATGGGAATGATGGTACTAGTTCAGGGTTGTGGCGGGGAGTATGAAATGTGCTCAGAATAGTGCCTGGGCCATGGGGCTGGATACACGTGTACTATTTAATCATCTCTGTGTTACACAGGATCCTACTTAGGGGAGCACAAAGAGGTTGAGCAATAAGCTAGAGGACACAGCAATCCAGAGGCAAAGCTGGGATTGGATCCCCATGCAGCCCACTCTAAAGACAGTGTGCTTACTCCCTGTCCGTCAGGGTGGTGCATCACCGCATCTCGACAGCAAAGGCCAACACAAGGGCAGAGACAATTTTACTCCATGCAGCTGCCAGAACTCCTTTGTATTTATGAAAATCAGCTCAACTTCAATCCCACAAACATTCTCAAGTCACCTGTGTGCAAAACACAGGTTCCAGTCTGGGGGCAGATGAAGTGTATAGTAAGAGCTGTGGAAATAGGCAGATGGTGTGGGTGAATGGACAAGCTATGAAGTGCATCAGCAACAGCAAGGAGGGCCAGAGACCAGGGATCAGTGGGGCGGGGATGGTGGGCAGGAGTGGGTAAGTGCATCACAAAGGTCTCTTCTGGCCTGAGGCTGCCAGAATGATGGTATTTCTAGGGATGGGGATGGGGATAGGAGAGACTAGGAGTTGGCTGAAATGCATGGTAGGCAACGGCCGACCTATGAGAGAAAGCAAGAAAGGCAGGTAGATAGGGGTTTGGAGAGCCTGACTGCTGGGTGCTGAGCTGGGGGAACCTTAGGCAATAGGGAGCCATGGGAGATATTTGAATGGGGGAGGCGGCGATGATCTGAGCCAGGTTTTGGGAAGTTCTTGCAAACAACCAGGCACTGTGCTTAGGGCCACAGTCCATGTCACTGCATCTGACCCGCATGAGACCAGGGAGGAGGCACTACGAGTCCTCTTCTATGATTAGGGAATGGAGTCTCAGAAAGTTCAATAACTTGCTGACAATTGCACAAACCTATAGGTGATGGAGCAGGAACTGAGAAGCCCAGATGTGGTTCCAAAGACCCGCCTGGTCTTCGAACCCCTGCCTCGTTGTTCAGTGGCTATCAAGTGCCCAGTCTGAGCAGGGTTCTGTGTCACATGCTGAAAGCGTTGGACTTCGCATAGCCTCTAACTGTGAAACAAAAGCATTTCTGCACCAAATCTAGATGAAGACTGAGGCATCCAGGCCCCTAGGCCAATGCTCAAGGGCGCCCAGGGAATTGTGGTTTTACAGGTCTGGATGTACAGGGACTGGGAGAGGCCCTACTCTACTGCCTCCTTTCCCCCTGCTCTGGGCTCCTCTGCCCACTTCTGTCACTCTGATGAGGAGGGAAACTGGGGACGAGGAGGAAGGAGAGGGACATACTGCCCACCCTGACTGCTCAGTGGGAATCTGAGGGTGGGGAGCTCCTCGTGGTGTCCCTGGGCCTCCCATCAGCACCTGAACAGACTCCCACCTCTTCTTCACGTTGCCCTCCCCTTTTTGGTGACACACCGAGTGTTTTCTTCCTTTCCTAACGTTTTCTTCACTCCAATTCTCTGTCTGCCAAAGATGATGCAGGCCCTTGTAACTGCTCCCTTTTTTTTTTTTTTTTTGAGACAGAGTCTTGCTCTGTCACCCAGGCTGGAGTGGCAGTGGCACAATCTTGGCTCACTGCAACCTCCTCCTGGGTTCAAGCAATTCTCCTGCCTCAGCCTCCCAAGTAGCTGGGATTACA
Source organism: Mandrillus leucophaeus (assembly GCF_000951045.1). Taxonomy (NCBI): domain Eukaryota; kingdom Metazoa; phylum Chordata; class Mammalia; order Primates; family Cercopithecidae; genus Mandrillus; species Mandrillus leucophaeus. The sequence continues at coordinate 1,247,555 of NW_012103109.1, read as the reverse complement.
GGCACGTGCCGCCATGCCCAGCTAATTTTGTATATTTAGTAGAGACGGGGTTCCACCATGTTAGCCAGGCTGATCTCGAACTCCTGACCTCTGGTGATCTGCCCACCTTGGCCTCCCAAAGTCCTGGGATTACAGGCATGAGCCACCACGCCTGGCCTCTGACTCTTATCATCATCTTTTTTCTCACTCCCATCTATCCTGCATGGTACTCCCATTCTAGTTTTCTTGAAACTGGTTTTTATCCTCCCATGCATTGCTCAAGAATCTTCAGTGGCTCCCTGTAGCCCATTTAATTGCCTACATAGACTCTCCTCCACTTCTTTCAAATACCACCAGCTTCAGAGTCTTTCCAGAGCCATGATGATATACTGTGACCATCCCCAGGGTTCCCACACTATACTGTTGATACAGGTTGAGCATCCCAAATACGAATGCTCCAGAATCCTAAACGTTTTGAGTGCCAACATGACACTCAAAGGAAGTGCTCATTGGAACATTTCAAGTTTCAGATCTTCAAATTTGGGATGCTCAACCAGTAAGTATAATGCAAATATTCCAAAGTCCAAAAAAATCCAAAATCTAAAACCCTTCTGGTCCCCAGTATTTCAGATAAGGGCTACTCAATCTGTACTTCTAGAACAGTGTTGTCCAATAGAAATATAATGCAAGTCACAGATGCAATTTTTTTTTTTTTTTTTTTTTTGAGACAGAGTCTTGCTCTGTCACCCAGGCTGGAGTGGCAGTGGCACAATCTTGGCTCACTGCAACTTCCACCTCCTGGATTTAAGTGATTCTACTGCCTCAGCCTCCCGAGTAGCTTAGATTACAGGCACCCACCACCAGCCTGGCTAATTTTTGCATTTTCAGTAGAGACGGGGTTTCACCATGTTGGCCAGGCTGGTCTTGAACTTCTAACCCTAAGTGATCTGCCTGCCTTGGCCTCCCAAAGTGCTGAGATTACAGGTGTGAGCCACCATACCCAGCCCACAAATGTAATTTTAAATCACCCAACAGCCATATTTCAAAAGGTAAAAAGTAAACAGGTGAAATTAATTTTAATGTTTTATTTAACCTAACATATGCAAAATACTATCATTTCAACAGGTAATCAATATAAAAGTTATTGAGACATTTTATGGCTCTTTTAAATTTTTAATTATTATTATTTTTTAATAGAGACAGGGTCTCTGTCACCCAGGCTGCAGTGCAGTGGCATGATCATAGCTCGGTACAGCCTCAAAGTCCTGGGCTCAAGCAATCCTTCACGTCAGCCTCCTCGAGTAGCTGGGACTACAAGTATGCACCACCATGCCTGGCTAATTTTTATTTTGTTTTATTTTATTTAATTTATTTTTTTATGTAGAGGAGGTCCCACCATCTTGCCCAGGCTGGTCTCAAACTCCTGGGCTCAAGTCATCCTGCTGCACTGGCCTCCCAAAGTGTTGGGATTACAGCCATGAACCACTGCATCTGGCCTGTCTCTTTTTTAAAAACAAGCCTTTGGCCAAATGCAGTGGCTCATGACTTAATCCCAGCACCTTGGGAGGCTGAGGTGGGTGGATCACTTGAGGCAGGAAGTTCGAGACCAGCCTGGCCAACATGGTGAAACCCCATCTCTCATGAAAATACAAAAACAGACGTGGTGCACAGCTACTTGAGAGGCTACTTGGGAGGTCAAGGCGGGAGAATCTCTTGAACCTGGGAGATGGAGGTTGTAGTGAGTGGAGATCGCGCCACCATGCTCCAGCCTGGGTGATAGAGCAAGACTCCGTCTCAAAACAACAACACAAATCCAGTGTGGACTTTACACTTACAGCACATCTCAGTTCAAACCAGCTACACTCCAGGTCTGAATTCAGCCTACTAGCAGCATATGGCTGCTGGGGACCCCATTGGACAGCATAGTTCTAGAGACTGTAAGCCTGAGTTTGGATTCCTGAGCAGTTGTCTCATATTCCAGCTATCTTAACAGCGCAAGTTATTCAGTTTATAGGTTGAAGTGTGTCCCGCTCTCTCAAATTCATATGTTAAAATCCTAACCCCCAATACCTCAGATTGTGATTTATTTGGAAACAACGTTGTTGCAGATAGAATTAGTTCAGGTAGGATGACGTCACACTGGAGTAGGGTGGGCTCATAATCCAATATGATTGGTGTCCTTTGAAAAAGAGGAAGTTGGCCAGGCATGGTGATTCATGCCTGTAATCCCAGCACTTTGGGAGGCCAAGGCGGGCAGATCACCTGAGGTCGGTAGTTCAAGACCAGCCTGGGCAACACGGCAAAACCCTGTCTCTACTAAAAAATACAAAAATTAGCCAGGCATGGTGGCAGATGCCTATACTACAATTCGGGAGGCTGAGGCAGGAAAATCGCTTGAACCCAAGAGGTGGAGATTGCAGTGAGCCGAGATCGTGCCACTGCAGTCCAGCCTGGGCAACAGAGTGACTGTCTCAAAAAAAAAAAAAGAGGAAGATAACCAGGTGTGGTGGCTCATGCCTGTCATCCCAGCACTTTGGGAGGCCAAGGCAGGTGGATTGCTTCAGACCAGCCTGGCCAACATGGTGAAACCCTATCTCTACTAAAAATACAAAAATTAGCTGGGTGTGGTGGCTCGCGCCTGTAGTCCCAGCTACTCAGGAGGCTGAGGCAGGAGAATCACTTGAGCCTGGGAGGCAGAGGTTGCAGTGAGCCGATATCCTGCCACTGCACTCCAGCTTGGGCAACAGAGCGAGATTCCGTCTCAAAAATAAAAAATAAAAATAAAAAGAGGAAGTTTAGAGACACACAGAGAGAATGCCATGTGAACATAAAGGGAGAGATCTGGGTGAGGCATCTATAAGCCAAGGTACCCCAAAGCTTGCCAACAACCCCCAGAATCTGGGAGAGAGGCAGGGAACAGATTCCCACTCACAACCCTCAGAAGGAACTAACCTGGCCGACACTTGGATATCAGACTGCAGCCTCCAGAACCCAGAGACAGAACATTCCTGTTGTTTAAGCCACCCAGTGTGTGGTGCTTTGCTATGGCAGCCCTAACAAACTAATAATCAAGTGAGCCCCAGTTTCCTCATCTGTAATATGGGGATAATAAGGTAAACAATCATGGCCAGATGCGGTGGCTCATGCCTGGGACTTTGGGAGGCCGAGGTGGGCGGAGCACCTGAGGTCAGGAGTTTGAGCGAGACCAGCCTGGCCAACATGGTGAAGCTCCATCTCTACCAAAAATACAAAAAAAAAATTAGCCAGGCGTGGTGGTGGGTGCCTGTAGTCCCAGCTACTTGGGAGGCTGAGGCAGGAGAATCACTTGAATCTTGGAGGCAGAGGTTGCAGAGAGCCAAGATCGCGTCACTGCACTCCAGCCTGGGTGACAGAGTGAGACTCCGGTTAAAAAAATAATAATAAAACAGACAAACAATAAAACAATCATAATAGCTAACTTTTTTTTTTTCCCCTGGCTCTGTTGCCCAGGCTGGAGTGCAGTGGTGCCATCTTGGCTCACTGTAGCCTTGACCTTCTGAGCTCAAGCAATCCCAGCTGCTGGAGTAGCTGTGACCACGGGCATGTGCCACCATGCCCAGCTAATTTTTGTGGTTTTTGTTTTTGTTTTTTGTAGAGATGGGGTTTCTCCATGTTGCCCAGGCTGGTCTTGAACTCCTGAACTCAAGTCACCCACCCGCCTCCATCTCCCACCGTGCTGGGATTATAGACGTGAGCCACTGCACCCAGCCAATAGCTAACATGTTTTTGAGTACTTATTTAGGTACTCTCTCTAGACCCTTTCTCAATCCTCACAATAACCCAACGAAGTTGCTACTACTATTATCCTTCTTTTCTTTCACTAGGTGCAAAGAGGTTGAGTAACTTGCCCATGGTACCTTAGCTGTTAAGTAATGGGAGCTGAGATTGAAACTGACCCTCTTAAGTCTGCGTTAACAGTTCCTGAGAACCCGCCTGGCAGGGCTGTTTGTGAGAAGTGAATGAGCTCAGGAATGGCCAGTGCTTAGGGGAGCAGCCAGTGCATAGTGAGTGCTCAGTCAATAGTAGCTATTGTTGTCATTTCATCCTCAGCACCTGGAGCCTGGCACGGGTTGGGTGTGTGCTGCTGAGAGGAACCTGTATTCTTCTTGGACTTCCTCAAACCCCACCATGGCGTCTAGAAACTGACGAGCTCGCCTGCCCTTCTGAGATTTCCCAGGGGTGGCTAACCCTGTTGACGCCTTTTAAGTTTTGCTTTCCACTTAGTAATTCAGAGAAACAGAAAGTGAGACCTGGAGATGATCTCACAATCAGCTAAGAGCAAGACTGTAGGAAATCCCTGGACCACAAACTCAGGATTCAAACTGAGCAGACAGCCTACTCTGGGTCAGAATGCTAGCCTGGGAGCAAGGTCCACCCTCAGCCCAAGAGGCTCAGCCGGTTCTCCAGGACTGGGAGGGCCAAAGCCTCTGGCCGGGGCCTCAGCCAAGAATCCTCTCATTTCCCCACAGGTCTCACCAGTGGCAACCTGGGGTAGAGGGAAGAATGGGGAATGTAGACCCCAAGTCACTCAGTTTGGGACTGAGTGAGTCAGATGGGACTCAGTTTCCCCATTTTAAGACCGGCAAGTTGGACCAGATCCAGATAGATGCCCCAAAGGCAGCTCCCAGATGTGAGTCTATGGTTCTCTGAAGACAGGAAGCCTTCTCCAGGATGTGATGGAGACACCACCAGCTTTCTCCCAGCAGCAGTGTGGGAAATCTTACAAGCGGGGTCACAGGTCACAGATAGGCACCAGGGGAAGGGGCCAGGGAAGTGGGAGAGGGGTGGTTTCCGTAGTCCCTGCTGGCCTGGCCTTCACTCACCTCCAGCCTGGCCACGGCAAATGGAGTGGCCCCCACCATGTGCTGAGGGGTGACCCCGCTGACCCGTGTTCTGTAATCGGTGATCTCTCCCTCAGGCCGGATGAACTTGTCGTACAGCACAGCACCGTGGACGTTCACGAGGCTGCAACGAGCCAGGCCGCTCTCCCGGTGGGGCCCCATCCCCACCATCTCGCAGTCCATGGCCACCACCTCACGGCTCCCAGCCATGTTCCTTGGGGACCCTCAGAGATGCTGGAGAGAGGGGTATGGGGGGCGGTCTCACGCTTGGGCAAACCAAGCCTCCAGGTGTCCTCAGCCAACCCCAGCTGGCCTTACCCTCCACCCTGCCCTTTGTGTCCAACACCACCTGGCCACAGTGGAAGCTGGCCTCTTGCCTTCCCCCTCCCCCTGCCTTACCCTGCCCGTGGGTCCCAGGGCCTCTGTCCAGCAGCCTGGGGACCGGGAAGTCCCCTCCCGCGGCCTCCCCAGCTGCTGCTCCAGCTCCCGCTCTCACTTGCCTGCCTCTGCGCCCTCAGCTCACGTCTGCCTCTCTGCTGCCACTGCTCAGCTACTGCAGCTGCTCTCAGCAGTGACTCATCTCTAACTCCAAGCCGGCATCCCGACCCTGTTTCAGTTTCTGGTTTGTTATCAAGTGAAGTCAGGGGCGGAAGGCCGGGCACGTGGGCTGGGCTGCTCCATCTCCTGGGCTACCGGCAGGTGGGGAGCTCAGCTCCGGGCCGAGTCAGGGCTGACGGAGCTGGCAGACTCCATGTCAGGGTGCCCCTCCTTTGCCCCGGCCCTCCCCCTCCTCAGATGACGCATCTGACGTTCGTTCATTCGTGGAGTGGATTGCAACATCTTTGTTTCCTTTCTCACCCTCCACCCAGAGAATAAACATCCCCAGGACTGGAGCTCAGGGAATGTCCCACAACTAAGTTCTGGGGCCTGCTACCAGTCTGATACTCAGTGGTCTCTTATGGGGACAGGGAAGCTGGTTCTTGGGACATACAGGCTTTTATTGGAATGGGCAGGAGAAAGTTGTGGTGGGGGTGGCTAGCCCCCACTTCCAACCCAGGGAAGGCAAGGAGCAGAGAGGGAGCCCACCTCCGTGGGCTCCGGATGCCTCAATGAGCTCTGCCTCCAGTGGGGCTGACACTGTGACGGTGAAGGAGAAGCAGGCCTTGGGGGAGCCCCCACCAGCCAGGGCACACTTTCCTGGGTCCACACTTTCCCAGGCTAGGACTTTGAGCTATCAGAACAGTGCCTGCCAGATAGGGAGGGCTCGGTATTTAGTGAATGACAAATGAGTTACAACTGGGGCAGAAAGAAAATCAGCTTTCAATGAGGAAAGTGCTTGTCTTTTACTGTGGTGAGATCCAACAAGAAGCTGAGCGTTCCCCACGCTTGCCTCCTACCCCAGATCTGTGCAGAATCTACATTGATCCCTCCAACCCGATTGCCTCCCAGTGTCATGAAGATCTGTGGTTTGAAAAGTAACTTCCCTAGGTCTGTGATATTTTCACCAAGTGGGATTTGGATACCCAACTTTAACAGACCTCAAAAATAAAACCAAAGACTGAAATATGTCTTCATAAGAAAGCATTGCTCCTGCTTATTGTTCACTGGATGCAAATTTGAGGTGTTTGAGGATTTTTGGTTCCCATCCTGAATAAGCAACTTTTGCTTTACTTCAGACTGTGTGGGGACTTTTTGCTTTTCAAATGCATAAAAGTTATCCTGATTTAGGAGGAAATGAAGTAACATTCCTGTTACTTTATAGGAACATGTACTTAAAAAGTAACCCCCTAAAGATCCAATTGTAGGTTTGATTCTACAATCCCCACAGGACCCCCAAGTGCCCCGTGGTGATCCTCAGGAACATCTTGGCTGCAACCCCTCACACCTTCACCTCCGCTCACCTCCTTGGGTCTCAGACAGAGCACATCCCACTCCTCCAATATTTTCCCCATGCATCTGTGCCTGCTCTGTGTGACCTGAGCTGCCTCTAATTCTTACCCTTTCCTGTGGAAGCCCTACCCTAGTCCTCACCTGCCTGGCCCGTGTGACTGCAGGAGTTGCTCCCGGGTCTCCCACCTCCATCTTCATGCCCTGCTCAAAATGGTCCTTTGAGTCCTACCATATTACATTTCCCAGAATCTAATCTCTTGTACTGTTCATGATTGAGGCACTGCTCAAGAAATTTAGTGATTTCCTGTTGTCCAAAAAAAAAAAATTCAAATCTCAACTCCGACAGTTTCCAGAACCTCTTCCATCAGCCCACCAGCCTTGCCAACCTCATCTTGCATCACTATCCAATCTAAGGCCTTTGGCTCCGGATGCCTCAATGAGCTCTGCCTCCAGTGGGGCTGACACTGTGACGGTGAAGGAGAAGCAGGCCTTGGGGGAGCCCCCACCAGCCAGGGCACACTTTCCTGGGTCCACACTTTCCCAGGCTAGGACTTTGAGCTATCAGAACAGTGCCTGCCAGATAGGGAGGGCTCGGTATTTAGTGAATGACAAATGAGTTACAACTGGGGCAGAAAGAAAATCAGCTTTCAATGAGGAAAGTGCTTGTCTTTTACTGTGGTGAGATCCAACAAGAAGCTGAGCGTTCCCCACGCTTGCCTCCTACCCCAGATCTGTGCAGAATGGCTCCCAGCCATGTTCCTTGGGGACCCTCAGAGATGCTGGAGAGAGGGGTATGGGGGGCGGTCTCACGCTTGGGCAAACCAAGCCTCCAGGTGTCCTCAGCCAACCCCAGCTGGCCTTACCCTCCACCCTGCCCTTTGTGTCCAACACCACCTGGCCACAGTGGAAGCTGGCCTCTTGCCTTCCCCCTCCCCCTGCCTTACCCTGCCCGTGGGTCCCAGGGCCTCTGTCCAGCAGCCTGGGGACCGGGAAGTCCCCTCCCGCGGCCTCCCCAGCTGCTGCTCCAGCTCCCGCTCTCACTTGCCTGCCTCTGCGCCCTCAGCTCACGTCTGCCTCTCTGCTGCCACTGCTCAGCTACTGCAGCTGCTCTCAGCAGTGACTCATCTCTAACTCCAAGCCGGCATCCCGACCCTGTTTCAGTTTCTGGTTTGTTATCAAGTGAAGTCAGGGGCGGAAGGCCGGGCACGTGGGCTGGGCTGCTCCATCTCCTGGGCTACCGGCAGGTGGGGAGCTCAGCTCCGGGCCGAGTCAGGGCTGACGGAGCTGGCAGACTCCATGTCAGGGTGCCCCTCCTTTGCCCCGGCCCTCCCTCCCAGGGGTGGCTAACCCTGTTGACGCCTTTTAAGTTTTGCTTTCCACTTAGTAATTCAGAGAAACAGAAAGTGAGACCTGGAGATGATCTCACAATCAGCTAAGAGCAAGACTGTAGGAAATCCCTGGACCACAAACTCAGGATTCAAACTGAGCAGACAGCCTACTCTGGGTCAGAATGCTAGCCTGGGAGCAAGGTCCACCCTCAGCCCAAGAGGCTCAGCCGGTTCTCCAGGACTGGGAGGGCCAAAGCCTCTGGCCGGGGCCTCAGCCAAGAATCCTCTCATTTCCCCACAGGTCTCACCAGTGGCAACCTGGGGTAGAGGGAAGAATGGGGAATGTAGACCCCAAGTCACTCAGTTTGGGACTGAGTGAGTCAGATGGGACTCAGTTTCCCCATTTTAAGACCGGCAAGTTGGACCAGATCCAGATAGATGCCCCAAAGGCAGCTCCCAGATGTGAGTCTATGGTTCTCTGAAGACAGGAAGCCTTCTCCAGGATGTGATGGAGACACCACCAGCTTTCTCCCAGCAGCAGTGTGGGAAATCTTACAAGCGGGGTCACAGGTCACAGATAGGCACCAGGGGAAGGGGCCAGGGAAGTGGGAGAGGGGTGGTTTCCGTAGTCCCTGCTGGCCTGGCCTTCACTCACCTCCAGCCTGGCCACGGCAAATGGAGTGGCCCCCACCATGTGCTGAGGGGTGACCCCGCTGACCCGTGTTCTGTAATCGGTGATCTCTCCCTCAGGCCGGATGAACTTGTCGTACAGCACAGCACCGTGGACGTTCACGAGGCTGCAACGAGCCAGGCCGCTCTCCCGGTGGGGCCCCATCCCCACCATCTCGCAGTCCATGGCCACCACCTCACGGCTCCCAGCCATGTTCCTTGGGGACCCTCAGAGATGCTGGAGAGAGGGGTATGGGGGGCGGTCTCACGCTTGGGCAAACCAAGCCTCCAGGTGTCCTCAGCCAACCCCAACTGGCCTTACCCTCCACCCTGCCCTTTGTGTCCAACACCACCTGGCCACAGTGGAAGCTGGCCTCTTGCCTTCCCCCTCCCCCTGCCTTACCCTGCCCGTGGGTCCCAGGGCCTCTGTCCAGCAGCCTGGGGACCGGGAAGTCCCCTCCCGCGGCCTCCCCAGCTGCTGCTCCAGCTCCCGCTCTCACTTGCCTGCCTCTGCGCCCTCAGCTCACGTCTGCCTCTCTGCTGCCACTGCTCAGCTACTGCAGCTGCTCTCAGCAGTGACTCATCTCTAACTCCAAGCCGGCATCCCGACCCTGTTTCAGTTTCTGGTTTGTTATCAAGTGAAGTCAGGGGCGGAAGGCCGGGCACGTGGGCTGGGCTGCTCCATCTCCTGGGCTACCGGCAGGTGGGGAGCTCAGCTCCGGGCCGAGTCAGGGCTGACGGAGCTGGCAGACTCCATGTCAGGGTGCCCCTCCTTTGCCCCGGCCCTCCCCCTCCTCAGATGACGCATCTGACGTTCGTTCATTCGTGGAGTGGATTGCAACATCTTTGTTTCCTTTCTCACCCTCCACCCAGAGAATAAACATCCCCAGGACTGGAGCTCAGGGAATGTCCCACAACTAAGTTCTGGGGCCTGCTACCAGTCTGATACTCAGTGGTCTCTTATGGGGACAGGGAAGCTGGTTCTTGGGACATACAGGCTTTTATTGGAATGGGCAGGAGAAAGTTGTGGTGGGGGTGGCTAGCCCCCACTTCCAACCCAGGGAAGGCAAGGAGCAGAGAGGGAGCCCACCTCCGTGGGCTCCGGATGCCTCAATGAGCTCTGCCTCCAGTGGGGGGACACTGTGAGGGTGAAGGAGAAGCAGGCCTTGGGGGAGCCCCCACCAGCCAGGGCACACTTTCCTGGGTCCACACTTTCCCAGGCTAGGACTTTGAGCTATCAGAACAGTGCCTGCCAGATAGGGAGGGCTCGGTATTTAGTGAATGACAAATGAGTTACAACTGGGGCAGAAAGAAAATCAGCTTTCAATGAGGAAAGTGCTTGTCTTTTACTGTGGTGAGATCCAACAAGAAGCTGAGCGTTCCCCACGCTTGCCTCCTACCCCAGATCTGTGCAGAATCTACATTGATCCCTCCAACCCGATTGCCTCCCAGTGTCATGAAGATCTGTGGTTTGAAAAGTAACTTCCCTAGGTCTGTGATATTTTCACCAAGTGGGATTTGGATACCCAACTTTAACAGACCTCAAAAATAAAACCAAAGACTGAAATATGTCTTCATAAGAAAGCATTGCTCCTGCTTATTGTTCACTGGATGCAAATTTGAGGTGTTTGAGGATTTTTGGTTCCCATCCTGAATAAGCAACTTTTGCTTTACTTCAGACTGTGTGGGGACTTTTTGCTTTTCAAATGCATAAAAGTTATCCTGATTTAGGAGGAAATGAAGTAACATTCCTGTTACTTTATAGGAACATGTACTTAAAAAGTAACCCCCTAAAGATCCAATTGTAGGTTTGATTCTACAATCCCCACAGGACCCCCAAGTGCCCCGTGGTGATCCTCAGGAACATCTTGGCTGCAACCCCTCACACCTTCACCTCCGCTCACCTCCTTGGGTCTCAGACAGAGCACATCCCACTCCTCCAATATTTTCCCCATGCATCTGTGCCTGCTCTGTGTGACCTGAGCTGCCTCTAATTCTTACCCTTTCCTGTGGAAGCCCTACCCTAGTCCTCACCTGCCTGGCCCGTGTGACTGCAGGAGTTGCTCCCGGGTCTCCCACCTCCATCTTCATGCCCTGCTCAAAATGGTCCTTTGAGTCCTACCATATTACATTTCCCAGAATCTAATCTCTTGTACTGTTCATGATTGAGGCACTGCTCAAGAAATTTAGTGATTTCCTGTTGTCCAAAAAAAAAAAAATCAAATCTCAACTCCGACAGTTTCCAGAACCTCTTCCATCAGCCCACCAGCCTTGCCAACCTCATCTTGCATCACTATCCAATCTAAGGCCTTTCTTTTAGGTTTAAACCCACATTCAGGGCTTTGGTTTATGCACATGGTGACTTCTGTCAAACTATCAGCAGGCTGTTCTGAAACCCCCTGCATCTCCCAAGGACTAGGTCTGATGGCCAGAGGGACCAGTAAGATGGGGTCTCTGCTTCAGGTGGACGAGACAGGCCAGTGCTACAAAGGTAAGCCCCTCTCCTGTGCCCTTACCACTCCCACCTCCCCTACTTCCTTCCAACCACACTGGCTCTTTCTGTCTTCCTCCAACATTCTGGTCATGCTCCTGTCTCAAGGCCCGGGCATTTGCTGTCCCCTTACTCCTGAAAGGTCTTCCAATGTGGCCTGGGGGGTCACATTGCTCCCATTCCATGACGTCTTTCCATGAAGCTATCCCTGACCCCTCTATTTAAAACCGCACTTCCTGCCAGGGCGATGGGTAGTATCTATAATCCCAGTTACTCTAGGCTGAGGCGGATTTGCTTGAGGCCAGGAATACGAGACCAGCCTGAGCAACACAGGGAGATCTCATCTCTAAAATGAAAAAATAATCCATTGTGGTGACTCACACCTGTAGTCCTAGCTTCTCCAGAAACTAAGCTGGGAGGATCAATTGCACCCAGGAGTTTGAGTTTGAGGTTATGACAGTGCCAATACACTCCAGCCTGGACGGTATAGGGGGCCCTTGTCTTTAAAAACTAAGTTTACTTCCTATCCCCCTTCTCTGGCCTTTTCCTGTGGGAATTCGCACCCTCTGAAACACTATTTTACTTGTTCATTTACTGTTCCCCCTGCCATCTGTTTAGTCCAATGCTGGGCCCCCAGCACCTAGAACCCTGCCTGGGTCCAGCTGAACTGTTTTTCAAGTGTATTGTGTGCTCTGATGTTGGACGCCACGCACCGGTGGCTCAGCACCCAGAAAGAAGCCTGACCCCAGTCAGGATTTCCCGGTGCTGATGCTCTACCTTTAACTGGCATCACCCACTGGCAGGCTACGCCCACAGATCTTGTTGGATCAGGTGACAGCAGGTGAGTCGCTCAGGGCAAACTTGTCAGCCTTTCAAGACACACATCCAGCTACAGCTGACTACCTGTAATGGCCACAACAGGTGCAAGTCGGCCACTCTGTGGTCCTCTCTGGATCCGCAGCACTGGCCTGGCCTCAGGCTGAGATAACTCTTACTGGAGGGTGAGAGGCACCTCTCCCCACAGGGGACATGCTCTCCCAGCCCAGCCATCTCCAGTCCTGCTGGGTATGTACCCCTAAAATGTGTATGTGTATTCCTAAATTGTGGTTGGCCCTTGAACAACATGGGCTTGAACTGCACGGGTCCACTGATATGCAGATTTTTTTTCAATAAATATATTGGAAATTTGGGGAGAGATTTTTCAACAATTTGAAAAAACTCAGATGAATTGCATAGCCTAGAAATATCAAAGAAATTAAGAAGCTAATTATGTCATGAATGTATACAATACATGTAAATACTAGTCTATTTTATCACTTACTGCCATAAAATATGCACATCTATTATTAAAAGGTAAAATTTAACAAAACTTACCTACTTACAGACCACACATGGCACCATCCTCAGTCAAGAGAAATGTAAACAAATGTAAAGATGCAGTCTTAAACTGTAACTACATAAAATTAACTATAGTACATAGTGCACTGTTAACGTAGCCACTTCCTGTTGTTACTGTAGTGAGCTTAAGTGTTGCAAATATCTGCTTAAGACGTGTGTGACACTAATCATCCCTGCTTCAGCAGTTCATATCCAGTACATCTGGTATCCCAGTAAGATGGAAAAAGTGATTTCTTGCAGTTTTTGTGGTGTTTTTCACCATGTTTAGTGCAATACTGTAAACCTTGAATCCCACCATGGGACCCATATGAAGTGCCACTACTGATGCTGGAAGTGCTCCCAAGAAGCAGAAAAAAAGTCATGACATTACAAGAAAAAGTTGAATTGCTTGATATGTACCATAGATTGAAGTCTACAGCTGTGGTTGCTGCCACTTCAGACAGATGGTTCATCTCATATGTAAATAAAGTAAAAAACTTACAATATCAATAAATACAGTAAATATATTTTATCATCCTTATCATTTTTTCTCTCACTTACTTGATTGTAAGAATACAGTATATAATACATATAACATAAAATATGTGTTATTTGGCCGGGTGTGGTAGCTCACGTCTGTAATCGCAGCACTTTGGGAGGACGAGGCAGGCGGATCACAAGATCAGGAGATCAAGAAAATCCTGGCTAACATGGTGAAACCCTGTCTCTACTAAAAATAAAAAATTAGCCGGGTGTGGTGGCGGGCGCTGTAGTTCCAGTTACTCAGGAGGCTGAGGCAGGAGAATGGCGTGAACCCGGGAGGCGGAGCTTGCAGTGAGCCGAGATCGCACCACTGCACTCCAGCCTAGGCGACAAAGTAAGACTCCATCTCAAAAAAAAGAAAAAAAGAAATATATATATATGTGTGTGTGTTATTTGGCTACCTGTTATCAGTAAGGCTTCTAGTCAAAAGTAGTTTATTAGTTGAATTTTTGGGGAATCAAGTTATATGCACATTTTTGACTGTATGGGGAGTCAACACCCAATCCCTATGTTGTTCAAGGGTCAACAGTATATACCAAAGGTTGAACCATAAGAAACAGTGGGGCTGGGCACAGTGGCTCACACCTGTAATCCTAGCATTTTGGGAGGCTGAGGTGGGCAGATCCCATGAGCTCAAGGGTTCAAGACCAGCCTGGGCAACACAGAAGACCTCGTCTCTATTAAAAATACAAAAAATCAGCCAGGTGTGGTGACATGCACCTGTAGTCCCAGGTATTATACTTGGGAGGCTTAGGCTGGAAGATCACTTGAGCCTGGGAGGTTGAGGTTGCAGTGAGCTAAGATTGTACTACTGTACTCCAGCTTGGGTGACAAGTGAGACCCTGTCTCAAAAACAAAAAACAAAAAGCAAAAAACTGTAGAATATTAGCAATTTCATGTGGTTTAACATATGTAAAACTATGTTAATAGATACATATTATAAAACACATGTTAAGAAAATGAGTTAAAAATGAACTGTATACCAAAAAGCATGTAAGAAGATGCTTACTAATGATTAGGGAAATGCAAATCCAAATCACATCATCTCATACCCATTAGGATGGCTGCTATGGAAAAACAGAAAACAAATGTTGGCAAGGATGTGGAGAAATTGAAACCCTTGATCACTGTTGGTGGGAATGTAAAATGGTACAGCTACTACAGAAAACAGCACAGCAGTTCCTCAAAAAAAAACTAACTACAGGCCAGGCGCGGTGGCTCACACCTGTAATCCCAGCACTTTGGGAGGCCGAGGCGGGTGGATC